>NC_135900.1:34682138-35150767 GCF_964194155.1 Cetorhinus maximus
TAATCTCTTCCTTTTTATGCTTATGGAAGCTTTTACAATTTGTTTTTATGATTCTAGTTAGTTTATTCTGACATCCTATTTTCTCTTCCTTTATCAGTTTCTTTGTCACTCTTTTCTGAATTTTGAAAGCATACCATCTTCCAGCTTACTACTCTTTTTGGTGACTTTACAAGCCTCTTCCTTTAATACTTTCCTTAACTTCTCTTGTTAGTCATGGCTGGACCACTTTTCCTGTGGGGTTTTTATTCCTGAAGGAACTGTCTTAATTGTTGCAAGTTATAAATTAATCAGTTGAATGTTTGCTATTGTCTATGTGCCATTATGCCTGTTAATTTAGTTTCCCGATCTGCCTTAGCCAACTTACACCTCATAGCTATGTAGTTTGCTTTGTTTAGTTTTAAGACCGGGTTTTCATACTTAACTAAATCACTGTCAAGCTCAATTTAAAATTCCATTATACTATTATCACTCCGGTGCAGACACGATGGGCTGAATGGCCTCCTTCTGTGCTGTTAAAATTCTGTGATTCTGCGATTCTTCCCCAAAGGCTCCTGTACCACAATATTATTAATTAACCCTGTTTCATTGCACAAAGGTAGATTTAAACCACCTGTTCCCTCGCTGATTCTTTGACTTACTGATCTAGAAAACTATCTTGATTGCATTCCAAAAAAACTGCACAGGTCTGGATTTCTCAGTAAGTTAGTTTGAGGATTTTCAAAATCTCTCGGGCCTAGCTGAACCTTGCCCACATAGCAGAAATGGGTTGGGTGGCTTGTTAAAATGATCTCCTTGCTACTCACCACCAACCCACCCTCAACTTCCCTCCATTATGCACCCAACTATATCCCCCCCTCTCCCTCCAAGAAAAAGACAAATTAATTGAATTTGGTTTTATTTCTCTGTCAGCCAGCAGGAGAACTCCTCCAGGCTCCACGAATATTGTTTTTCTTTGTCGCAAGCTTCCTTCCTTTTCCCATAATGTCCTCCTGAACCCATCCCCAACCGCTTTCCCGAGAGCAGGGATCATTTCTTGTGTTCAGGTGGGAGTCTGGCAGATTATATGTGGATGAGGCCTGGGATGCGGTGATTTTAATCTTTCAAAAGATAGTTGATGTTATCACTTTCTAATCAATCAGGATTGACTGCAACCAATATGTTGGGCTGTTGAGTTTAATCAGAGTTCAAGATGGAACATAACATACTAGTTATACAGTAAAAACATAAAACCGTGACACGTAGTGAGTACCAGACAGGAGAGCAGGCATGTGCAAACCTTCCATCAATCAGTCACTCCCTCCTTCCTTCCTCCCTCCCTCCCTCTCTCCCTCCTTCCCTCCCTTCCTTCCTTCTTTCCTCCCTCCCTTCATACCTTATGTCTTCAAGACTTCTCAAACTACCCAAGTGTTAGCATGGATCTACTCTTAGGAGCTTCTCTCCATCACCTACTGCAATGAGGTCTCCCAAGTCTCTGACTTTATTTCCTTTTCTGGGGTGGACACCTGGATAAGTTATTGACAAGGGAAGTAAATAAGATTTACTTTATGATGAAGTATTTTATTACATGTTGAGTTCTTCATCTAAACCTTTGGCTGAAAAGCCTGACTTTAATGTCATTCACCTGCCATTAGTTTCTTGAGCCTTTGCATGTACCTTCTGTCCCTGATCAATCGCTCTTACCTCATCCTTTCCTTATCACGTCTCAGGCTGTATCATCCTTTCAAGAAACATTACACCCCTGGCTTTCAAAGCTAACTTGCAGAAGTTTCATGAATTTGTATCTGTCCTATTTATGGCCAAAGCTGTTCATAACGTCTGTTAATGAACTGTATATAATGGCTAACCTGTCTATCTGTTCTAATTCCTCATCAGACTATTGAGTCATGAGGCTCTTCACTCAAGTAACCTCTATTCTATTTCCACACACTAATAAACTTAGGTATTTCAGCAAGCCTCCTAATTAGGCAAGGTTAAATGTAAAGCCTAACAGATTTGTCATATAGTTGTTTGTTTTAAGTATCTGTCCAGTTGCTCTCCCATTCAGCCTTGTCTGACCATGGGCTCCTTTCCAAGCTAGGGACATCATCGCCTAAGAACAATCATTCGTTCAAGAAACAAAACTTTGGGCAGCTTCCAGTAAAACTGGCATATTGCTACTTCCTAACAGGCAGTTAAAATCGTCCAGGCCACAGCGGAAGGCCAGGCAGTATGTTAACCACCCTGGCCCCTGTCTTCATCACCCTGACTAGGGGTTAAAATCAATCAATTTGTGCTAGCTACTTGGCTGCCTTAAAAACACAAATAGGTTTCCATGCTTATCTATGTTCCACTTTCACAGGGTCCAAATTAGGGAATCAACATACAAGACATCGGTGAAGGATAAACAACTAAAAGAGGAGAAAGACAAGCTCATATCAATTAAAATTCTTGAAATCTTTTATTTGTTTTGTTCCTTAGTTAGTTTACTTAGCAACTCCCCTCACTGCACCTAATTCCCACACTCACCCAATTCCAGTTTTAGACATTCATTTGACATCTCATCAGCTGGTTTCACATATTAAACTATTTTAAAAATGGACATTTCACTGGAACACGAAGACACTGATTTAAAATGGCTGCCAATTTGCATCTATGCAGCCACATTCCATTTCGGGGAGACATAGGGCCTATGGAGGCCCCAACAGGCAATGACCTCCCTGGAGCTGTGAAAACCTTCCTCCCTGTCTCATCCAGATGAAAAAATGAACTGTTCAGGAGTTAATTGCTAGTGCATTAAAATTTAATCACCCCTGCTATCACAATGGCTAGGAGGAGCTGTGCCAAACATGAGCTGATCACCTTCCTTTTATATTATGCAACTGGCATGGAGAGAGGTCATGTGATACGACCTTTTATGTGGATACTTGAATTTGGGATTTGGCAGAGATATTCTAGCTGCTGGAGAGAGCGGCTGTCTTTTGTCCTCTTTCTATCTCTACAATATTCCACCTAAGCTTTGAGCCCTGTTTTGCTGAGGTAAAAAGTGTGCCTACATTCCTACAGCAGAGACTCTCTACTGAAAGCCATTGGATTTCTACAACAGTGTTTCCAGGAGAAAAGGGACATACCAGCCATAACTTTAAACCAACGGCCTCAGCCGAAGAGCCAATGCCTCTGGATACAATTAGTGAATCTTTATTGACTTCTTTTTTAACCTGCACTTTAACTTGGCCACGTTTAACTTCTAATACTCTGTAAACTTGTATTTTTTTCCAAAAGCTTGGAGTTTGAGTGTGTATTAGTGGGAAGTAGGATGTGTTTGTACATTTTAATATTTTTATTTGAGTGGGTTTTAGCACAATAAAGCCTTTTGTGTTAACTTAAGAATACCTGCCTGACTTAATTCTTGCAAACTGCAGACAGGCAAGTACATACTGAATTGGCAATACAGCATCCTTTTAAAATTCAAAACATCTGCTACAATTAAGCAAGGTGTGGTAAAAGAGAGGAGTCATTGCTGCTGTCCCCACCTGGTTATAACAGTGTACTGTCTGCTTGGCTGTATCAACCTGTATATAAACACAATCAAGGCTCCACTGGTCAGTCAGTTAATGGTCACATCAGTGGGCACATCCATCGGCTAGAGAGACCAACCTTGCCAGGACTATTCCTGGGTGAACCGACATGGATAAAAGAAAATCAGGCACCTGCTTAGTCAGCGTCCAAGTTCCTGGGTCCTGCAGGGCAGATGTCCCACCTCTGTGATAGAATCTGTTGTTTCAAAGCTTGTATTTTTTGAGACAGACGCTAAGGCAAAAGGGAAACCTACAAAAGAGAGAGAAACTGACCCTTCCAGTTTCTAAGGAAACAAAAACTGAAACCGAGATTGGAAACCAAAACTTCTGGGGAGACTGAAATTGGGCTATATAAAGGGATGCAGAACTTTCCAAACTTAGTAGTGGAGGTTGATGAGTCTAGTGATGCAGTACAGGCAAGCTGAAGAAGGTAGAGGCTAGATACAGAAGCTGAGAATAAGCAAATGCACAGTTGCTGCAGCTGTTTCTGTTACTTGAAGATGACATTTGTGGATCTATGCCATCCAGATCGAGTTGAGGACGTGCTGCAGACATGTGCCATTGCTGTGAAGACTGTGGCCATGAAACTCAGGTAGCTTGTGCACTGCTGTTGGCTGGAAGGAGAGGAGCTGAAATTCTTTGCAAGGAAGAAAGAGTTTTGAAGGACTTTGTGGCTGAGTTTGATGACCTATATGCTGAGCCAAATCGTAAGATCTGTCTTAGTTGTATTTCCCAATTCAGGTGTAATTTATAGTTTATAATCAACTGTAATTTGCCTGTTAACTCATGTTTAACTTATGTTGATTCTGGGTTTTAAAGTACAGGGAGATGTCTAAGGTCAAATTTAGTGCTGGCTTTGTTTGACTTTTGTATAGTAAAAAATTCTTCTGTTTTAAACCATGGAATCTTGTGGCTTAATTTTTCCAGTAAATAACTGGGATTTCAGATTTCTTTTTTTTAAAAAAAGTTACTGGTCTCTAACCAAAATCATAACAAAATTGGGGGTTACTTGCAGGATTTCAAATCCACAGATGGATACGGGCACTTGGATTTGCTAAAGTTTAGGCTAACAGGATTTCATGGTGAATTTTACTGTGCCTATCAGAAAGCAGAATGGCTTCAATTGCTGGGGCCTTTCTTCAGAGCGAACATGTATCCCCCGAGTGATTTGCAACAATTGAAGGTTAAGTTAATCACATTAGCCAAAAAGCTGAAGTTAGAGTTTAAAAGCACCGGCTAAAAAGCAGAGAAATAAATGAGGCAATTACACAGCATTTGGAATTGAAAGAAGAAAAACCTGACCCAGATAAATTGCAGATTGAGTTAGCTCGCATTTTGTTGCAAAGCAATTTGAACTCAAGATGAATGAGTAAAAAAAAGAGATGTGAAAACCTGAATTAGAATCCCAACGAGAAAAAGAAGAAAGAAACTTTGAACTGCAGAGAGAAAGTCTTTGTTTATGTGGACAGGGAATGACTGGTAGTTTGGTTGATGATTTGAATTCATCTCTGGGTTTTGATTTAGCTGGGAATATTTGCTTCATGCCTAAATTTAATGAGGAAAATCATTTAAGGGCCTCAATTGGCCTCTGGGCAGGAAGGCTGTGATTGGCCCTTCCTGCCCCAGTCTTAACTAGGTGGGGTGGGGGGGGAAGTCAGGAACGCAAAGGATTCTCCAGCTCGAGCCTTTCCATCCCACACTGCTCAGGGGAATATTAAATGCTGCCCACAGTGTCTAACCAACACCTGGCTAGTTATCAACAAAAACACCTGGCTAGCTATCAACCAAACTAAGGGTTGGAAGTATGCACAATCATGAACTTACAATTAAGGAAATGATGAAACCCAATTTCATTGATTAGTGAATCGGTAACCAAAGTGTACAAATTTATAATCATCACCAAAGGAGCAAAGGGTAAGCTAGGACAGTCTTTGTTAAGACAAGGAATGCCCTACCAGAAAAGACTATGGGCGGAATCTACCGTTCTGGAGTCTAAATCTGATGACAGGTGGGAAAGTCATCGTGATTCTCATTAGGCAAGATGGCTGAACACGCGCGATCTTCCACTGTTCAGCTTGTTAATTATGCATCCGCAAGGAGAATGGAGAATCTCTCGAGAACTTCTGCCTGCCCTGCCATTACCTCATGGGGTCAAAGGTCCTGGCGCCATATTTAAATGGCACCCTGACAGCCATTCACTCATTGCAGGCCAAGTGCTCCGCAGTATTTTTCCAGAGTCCTTGCGGCTGCAGCTCATACTGGAGAAGTTGGCAGATGTGGGCAACCACATCCCGGGATATACGAAGGTGCCTCTGGCATTGCCTTTCACTCATTTCTAGATAAGAATACTGCTTGCAACACACCCGTGGTCGGGCCAATGCTTGCTGTTGTAGTGGACCATTTTCACCAGCATCTTGGTATTTGCAACAAAGCGCTGCCTCTTGCTGCTCAGGCCCTTATTCCTCCTGGCTCTGTGCCAACCTGCGATAGGCCCTCCTTCTCCTTATCTGGATGAGAGCCATTACCAAGGCAGGGTTGCCTGCAGCCTGCATCATTGATGCCTCAATGGATCTGTGAATGAAATAGAAGTGATACATTTAGTGAGCATGTCCTTTACATCTCAAAGCCAGCAGGTCAGTGCTAAACCCTTTGCCTGGCCTCTGTCTAGACATGGCATCCGCATCCCACCCCTTCCAGGCGAAGGACATCCTGGAGGACCAGAGATGTGTGTTTCTTCTGTTCATTCATGACTGTGCATGGAGACATTGCTCTGTGACCAGGGTGATGAGAGCCATGTGCAAGAAGCCTCCCTCTGACACTATTCTGCTTGCCTCCACTACACTAACCTAGAGATTCTATAGAGACACCATTGCCTTGGCAGCATAGAAAGACCAACTACATGATCCCTCATCAGCCAAGACCATTCACCCGGGAGTATGGAGGTTTGGAGTTGCAAGCTAGCTGCCGTCCACCAGCTGTGCCCCTTGGAGGCATCCACCTCCCTCCCTCCCTTCACCCCTGCCTCTGACTGCAGCAGATGGAAAATGGCACAGAATGAATGGCAGTTCCACACCTTGCTGGGACCTCGGATGTTATGAGAACCATGAGTCGGGAACAAACCTGTCGCCATGTGGGCTTCACAATAGAGAGGAGAACACAACTGAGCATGGTGACACCCAGTTTCCTCATAATTATTGGGGTGTCCCTTTAGTCAGCCACTTGTGGTGACCTTGAATTCCACTCACCCGAAAAGATCTTCCTCCCACTTCGAGGGATCGCGCTTACTGATTAACTGCATGGTGTTATGAAAGTCACCTTATCTTACTGTTGATAGCGAGGCTGGGAACTTCAACTCCTGACAGACCTCAGAGCTTTTGCACATGCACAGGCCAGGAGCAGGCTCCACATGCACAGGACTGCATTTTTACATTCTTTGGGTCCAGTGTGTCTGTGCATTAAGGAAAATGGCATGAAAACCCAGATCATATGACCTGGAGCAGAGCGTTATAGAAGACTAGTGTCCTAGGAAGGGGAAAGGGAGAGGGACAGGGAGAGGTCCCAAAGGGAGGGGAAGCGTGGAGAGGTCCCAAAAGAAAGCACCAAGTAGGGGCATAGACAGGGGACAGAGACAGGTTCCCGTTATGTTAAGGTGAAAAAAAGGGAGGAGCAGAGAAACAGGCTCGAAACAGGAAAAGGGCTGTGTGGAGCAGACTTTCATTGAAGAGGGCTCAGAGGAAGCTTTAGTAATTGAAGAGGGCTCAGGAGAGGCCCTGAAGATCCAAGAAGGCATCCAAAGGTTGGTGACGGTGCCTTGTGGGACGTTGGGGCAGTAGTGTTCTGCTCGGCTTGGCCAGAGAGCTGAAATTGTGTTTGTGAGTTGGTGCTTGAGTGCATACTCGGGAATCCAGAGGAACGGAATCCCAGGAGACAAGATTGAAACCCTGCGAGGTGGGCCGTTGTTGATACCGTCCAAGTTAGAGCAACTTTTGGAGAGAATTCCCGAGTTAAAGCCTCAAATGTGAAGACTGGAATCCCTCATGACAGAGATAGAGTTTCACTGGGATTAGTTGACTCACGGTGTTTAGTGACATCTGGGTAGGTTGTTGAGAAATTTGTAGAGTCTGTCTTGGTTGCATTTGCCATTTATTGTGCAGTGTGGTGTGTCTTATCACAGTTTGCCTGTTAATTCAATGTACCTCATACTTACCCTGAATGTTAGAGTATAAGATAAATATTGTAAATTGTTTTATCTTTCTGACCTTGCATAGTAAAGTTTATTTTTGTTTGTTCAAAACCCTTGGAAGATTGTGGCTTTATTCACTGAGGAAGTGTCTTGAATCTCACACTTTGTCTACTTTAAACAAAACGTTATTGGTCCTTAACTGGATCTTACCAAAATCTTGGGGGTCTTGTCATAATATAAATGCAGGATTTCGGATATATAGACAAATACGAGTGCTGGTACTTGCTGAGGTTAAGGTTGATAAGATTTCCACAGTAAATTTTAATATACTAATTGAAAAACAGAATGGCTTTGTCAATTGCTATGACGGAGAAGATAAATTTACCCGTGAGTAATTTGCAACAATTAACCAAGGCTTGGTTAATTGCACTAGCAGAAGGTTTAGAGCTGAAGTTAAAAGCTGGAAATTAGAAAGCAGAAATGATTGAGGTAATAACACGGCATCTGGGATAGGAAGAAGAGGTAACCCAGATAGCAATTCAGTTGAATTAGCTAGAATTCAATTGCAAATGAAGCAGCTCGAGAAAGAAAGAGTTAGAGAAAAGCAGAAACTTGAACCTGAAAAAGTAAAAAAATGAAAAAGCTTGAACTTGAACTCCAAAGAGAGAGGTTAGCGAGAGAGGAACGAGATAAGGAAAGGGAAATAGAGTTTCAAAGAGAGAAAGAAACCAGACAGCATGAACTGGCTAGAGAAAATCTTAATTTATGGGGTGAAAGAGAATCTAATAGTTTGGATGAGGAATCGAATACCATTCAGAGCTTTGATATAACAAAGAGTCTTCACCTATTACATAAATTCACTGAAGATGGAGTTCAGAGGTATTTAACACTTTTGAAGAGGTGGCTATAAAACTAAAGTAGCCAAAGAATATATGGACTGTCATTTTGCAAAGCAGTTTTGTGGGAAAGGCTATGGATGTGTACTCTAGCCTTCCGGAAGAACAATCTTCAGATTACAGGGTAGTTAAAACATAATGCTTATGAGCTTGTCCCTGAAGCATGTCAGTTAAAATTTCAGACTTTTTAGGAAAGGCCAAAGGAAATGTTTGTAATATTTGCTAGGGAGAAAGAAATGTTTTTTGATGGATGGTTTTGATCACTGAAGTTAGAAGAAACTTTTGTGAATGTGAGGAAGTTGATAATACTGGAAGAATTTTGAAACAGCATCCCAATAGCTAGTAGGTCATACCTGGAAGACAATAAGGTTTCAGGAAGTAGCGTTGCTGGCAGATGGTATGATATATCACATAGGCAGCTGATAGGCAGTAGATTTCCATTTGCAAACCCACAGGGAAATTGGAGGAACAGAAGAGATTCTAGCTTTATGGAGAAGGCATAAGCTATTCCAGTCAATGGAAATGATAGTGTAGAAAAGAAAAGTGACGTGAAGAAATTAGTATGTCTTCATTGCCATAAGTTGGGGTATGTAAAAGCCAGTTGTTGGAAGCTGACCGGGAAACTAGTGACTGTAGTAGGAACATCTAAGGAGTCTTTAGAATAGGCTATATTGGAAAAGGAAATAGGTGTTAAAACAGTGTCATTGGTACAAGTGAAATATATTCCCTCAGAACTGACTAGAATAGGGAATGCAGCTAAGGATAGTCAAGTTGATTGTTCTTTAAATACTGCTAACATGAAGCAGGTTGATGAAGGTTATAGAGGTTTTGTCCCGAAGGGAGAAGTGTTCCCTTACTCCTCCAACAAAACAAGTAAACAAATTAATATCTTGAGAGCTACTGGGACAAATGAGTCATTGATGGTGGCTGATAATACAATTTGTGTTCTAGATATAAAAACAGAAAATGCTGGAAAAACTCAGCAGGTCTGGCAGCATCGGAGGAGAAAGAAACAAGAGTTAACGTTTCGAGTCTGTATGATACAATTTGTGTTCCGAATGGTTTGATGAAAGACAAAGTATCAATAGGAGATCTTTGCAGAATTTATTAACCTGTTCCCTTGTATAAAGTCAACTTACAAAGTGGCTTAGTAACCTGAATTGTTACGGTGGGAATTGCTCCTAGTTTACCTATGGAAGGGTTAGATTTTATACTGGGTAATGATTTGGCAGGTTTGAAATTCTTACCAGCTCTGAAGGTTTTGAGAGAGCCAGTCGAGCTGATCAAAACAGAGGTTTTGCAGGAGGAATATCCTGGACTGTTTCTTGATTGTGCGCTAGCTACAGCCCAAGCTCACAAGACCAGACAGGGTGAAGTGGAAAACCACTAGCTCAGGAGCAAGAAAAGTTAGTATCAGAAATGCACAAATATCAAAGGCTGCATTAGTTATTAGGTTCTGCTAAGGAAAAACTGATCAGTGCAGAGAACCGACTTTCAAGCAGAAAGAAGAATGAAAAACAAGAACTGATGAGAACACTTGAGTATCAGTCGCAGGAAAAGGAATTGCTGAAGAATCAGAACAGCTGGTTAAATGCAGAATTAAAAACCAAGACTGATGAACTGTTGCAACTTCATCATGAAAAGAGCAATGAAATTCTTGAACTCTGATGCAAGCTGGAGAACATGAACGTTGCGAAGTCAGTTATGGAAGGGCAAATCCAGACTTTAAAAACTGATAAGGAAAATTTTAAGAAACAGACCGAGGATCTAATGAGTGAATTGAAAAAGGTTAAAGGTGGAATTTTCTGTGCCCGCTGGCATTGAGTATTTTGGCGGGCGTGAGCGGACAATATGGCAGTAAGGCCAAACATCGATGAACCCAGTTTGCAATCACCCGCTCTGCCCGTCAATAGTGCGCCACATTGCCCGTTGTCGGACATCGGGAACTTCATTGTAATACATCTGCATATCATTATAAGCCCAGTTCACTGGAATCATCCCCCTATGTCAAATTCATCACTCACCCCGGCGGGAAAACACACCGGTGCACAACATGTCTTGACAAGTGTGACGTGTGGAAGTGGGAACTTACTGTCAGGGCCTCACTCACAACACAGACATCTGAGGAACAGAAAATGTTGGAATCCGACAGCAACAGGATCCTGGAGGAACGTCCATTGCATGCAGGGGGCGGGATTCGAATGGACATGGCTCCACCACGAAGCTCACGTAAGGTGGGAAATCACGGTTGAGAGTCTGCCTTGGGACTTCAGTGTCTTGGCCATGGTCTGTCATGCATGATCATCGAGGGGGTGGAGAGGAAATTCCAGCTGTGAGTGGGAGAGGAAGATGTGCTGGGGGATGGGAGAGGAAAGTCTAGGTTAGACTGGGAGAGGAAGAGGTGGGGAGTGAGGTTGATAGAGGGGGGAACAAAGGTGTTGGAGGGGGTGAGGTTGTGAGGGGGTAACGAAGGTGTCAGGGGGTGACGTTGGGAGGGGGGAACAAAGGTGTCAGGCGGGTTGAGGTTGGGGGTGGGGATGAAGGTATTGGGGAGGTGAGGTTGTGGGGCAGGGAGTATGTAGGAGGAGGGTTTAATGGTGGAGAATACAGCAATTGGGGAGGTAGATGCAAAGGGGGAGGAAGGTGTAAGGCAAGGAGTTTGGAGGGGGGGAAGGAGTCCAGAGAGGAGAAGGAGTCCAAGTGGAGAATGGAGTCTGGAGAGGGGAATGAGTGCCAGGGGAGGAAGGAGGCCAGGGGAGGAAGGAGTTGGGAAGGGGGAAGGAGTCCAGGTGGGGAGGATTCTGAGGTTGGGAGAAGTCCCAAGGGGGGAAGGAGTTCCAATGGGGAAGGAGTTTGGGGTGGGGGTGGGGGGGCGTTGACTAGGTGAATGTGGCAAGGGTGGTTGGTGGGTCTCAGAGGCAGACATGGACCCTGGGGTGGGAAGGGGGAGATCACGGAGGTTAATATGGATGGGGGTGGGATTTTTGGGAAGGTAGGAAATGTGCATATTCACCTGGACATCCCTGAAGGAAAAGGGTTGTGGCTGATAGGTGATAGTGGGAAGGTTGAAGATGATGCCGGGGGTGCATTGACAGTGATGGGGTAAAGGACATGGGTGACTGGGGAAGGGGAAAGATGGGGGACCTGAAAAAAAATGTTAGGCACACCATTCTTGAAAATCTGAAAGTGAAATGAGACTCGAGGTGGGTGGAATAGATGCTGCTTGGGAGTGTGATCAGTGGGTGGACGGAGATGCAGGTCAGCTGAGATGAAAGTGAACCCCAGCAGGAAGCATTGACAATGCTCAGGACATTGAGCTGAGTGTGATGGGGGAAGGATCTGTGTGCATGGGAGCGTGCATGTACAAGGCCCCAAAAGGCCCTGCCACACACATACTTCTCATTCCAGAATTACTCGTGGGCCAGCTGCGTGCAGTTGAACTACTAGTGGGGGGGGATGCAGGAGGATAACTCGCGATGCCTGTAACTGAAGCTGAAAGACACCATTACGCATTATTCAGTGAAAATGAATATATTTTTTAAGTGGCAAAATGTGTACGCCCATGCAACCAACTGCCATCAGAATTTCTTATCTTTTCTATGCCTTATACTTCTAGGTGCTGCCCTGACATCCGCAGCAAGGGTGGAGACAGCCTGTGCAATGGTTGGCCCTGTTCCCCTGATGACTTTGTTCCTCTGGAGAGCCGAGGCCCTGGGGCCTTGCTTTGTCTTTCCTCCTGTGGTCCAGCTGTGCCCTCTGTGGTAACAGATGAAGACGTTTAGGTGGTTAGAGGCAAAGGGGACTTGGAGGGAGAGGACAGCCTCTAAGATTCCTGAATGGATGACCCAGGCGTGCCCAGCAGTCACTTCTCCTCCCTTTGGGTGCCCGAGGGTCCCGGTCCTTGAAGGGAAGGAGTTTCATCTAACTTAGACCTCCAGATGCCTTTTCCCCAGCAGTCCTCCAAATGTTGGGAAGCTCAGCTGAATTTGGCTCCTCCTGCTGCAGACATGTGTCCTTGCGGTAACCACCAGATTGTGAACCCGAGCCTGCTTTAGATCTAGGTCCTACCGAGGTGTGTGCCTCTGCGCTGGTGGAGGGTGTGGGTAAGCACTGTGACGGGTCTTCCAGGCTGCTTATTTCCAGCTCTTCAATGAAGGAGGTGTCCTCTTGGCTGGAGATGAGGGCCTGGATGGAGCTGAGGGACTGGCTGACTGAGGGTGTTAATCGTTTAGCAGAGCGCCCTGTGAACCAAAGTAGAGATAGTTAGTGCGTGGCAGCAGAGTCAAAAGCAGGAGGAGAGCACTCACAGTTGCGTTGAGAGAGGGATGATGTGGTGCAGGATCCTCACATGGGTGTTTGCTGTCAACTTCACTGCCACACGTCCTCACCAGTCAGCGTGATGGCACGCTCCTCAAAGCGAGTGAGGGGGCCTAATGTGGGCCACTCCATCGCCGGTCTGGGACCTCTCCCTGCTGCTTTGAGCCAGCTTCTCCTGCATGAAAAAAGATGGAGAGAGCGTGAGCAGGACACATGGCACTGCATGGAGTGTTTGTTAGGTGAACGGAACCATGGACGGTATGAGGATGCGAGCTCGAGAGGATAGGAGCCTGATGGAGATGTGAGGGTGTGTGTGAGTTAGTGGTGTTGTCCCTTGAGGTGTGAGATCCCTGTGGGTGTGTGATGGGTTTGTGAGCATGTGAGTTGAGAGTGATGAGAAGAGTGACTTACTCTGGTAGAATGAAGGAGATCATTCATCCTCTTGCGCCATTGGGTGGCTGTCCTCTTTTGCAGGGCATTGGCACTGACCATCGCTGCCACTGCCTCCCTTGCTGGATTGGTGACCTTATGCTGCCCTACCCAGAGTGGAGGTAGAGGACATCACGGAGGGCCTCAACGGTGTCCAAAAAGCGTTCAAGGGACGCGTAACTAAACTGAGGCGGGGTGCTGCAGTCGTCTTGCCTTCGGGGCCATGTCTTATGTGCAGCAACCTGAGCTGGGAGCACTGAGAGGTGTGCACACGGCTGCACTTTAAATATAGTGCCCGGCGTGATGAATCACATGTTCACAGAATTTTAACGGCACAGAAGGAGGCCATTCGGCCCATCATGTCGGCACCAGCTTTCCAAATGAGCATTGTGATCTAGTGCCATTGCCCTGTCTTTTCCCCGTACCCCCGCATATTGTTTCTATTCAAATAGTCATCTAATGCCCTCTTGAATGCCTTGATTGAACTTGCCTCCACCACACTTCCAGGCAGTGCATTCCAGTCCCTTTAAGTTACTGTGCATGCGATGTCACACAAAAAAAATCAAAGAACCCATGCACTTAAACAAAGTGGCACAACAGTAGGGTTCAATGTTCCCTCTATGCTGCACGGGGGCGTGGTCACACAGCAGCCTGATGGGTATCTTGCAGGCCTTGTTCTTAGATACATAACATGTGGTGTGGTCGCGCATCATTTAGAGACCATGCACTAAAAACCCTGACTGTGCACAGCATTTAAATTTTAAAGTGAACATTGGTAGGATTGTGATGAGGCAAGCGAGGGAGAAGTAAGGGGTACGTACTTACACCATCCACAGTTTGTGAATCAGAAGAGGTTGTGATGAGGGGATTAGGGATATATGAAGGTGAATTATGTAGAAACTTACTGTTATCTTCAATAGTTTCAGCCCCACTGCTGGGCATGGCCTCAGACCTGACTACTCCAATGATGGCCAACACCATGTCCTCCACCCTGCATGCCTGCCCCCGCCGGTTAGATGCTGATCCACGTGCTTGTGCACCACCTTGTCCTGTAAGAGAGTGGGAAGTGTGTCAGTGAATGTGTTGCAGTGTATTTGGATGATGTGCCTGTCATAGTGAATAGCTGGCAGTGTGTGCAAGCTGTGACTGTGGATATGAGGCTTGCAGCAGTATTACGTGTGAGGGTGAGGCAAAACTATGAATCTGAAATATGAATAGTGGTTGATAGAGAATATTGGTAAGTCAGTGAAGAGATTTGGTGAACAAAGCTCTCTGTGAGGCCACTGGTTCCTTTATGAGGATATGTAGATGTACTGACCGAATGTGACTACTCATGTGAGGTCACTTCTTGTATCACTGTATCCAGATCTTCAGGTCTGAACTGCTAATATTGACCATGATGGATATCTACTCCCACTGCCTTCTCAGCCTCTGTCTGGGTGGCCTCCTGGCCCTCTATGGATAGAGGGCCTCTCTGTCCTCCAGTCCACCACCAAGGTCTCCAGTACTACACCCGTGAACCTTGGGACCTGTTCTCTTTTCGGTTGCTCTAAACTCACTCTTCTTGCACTTCACTCTTCCCCAGCCACTTCCAGCACCCACTGCAACAAGAATGTGCCTCCCCTTTAAGAGCTGTAGGTTGGATTTGAATAGTACAGGCTGGCCTTAAGAGACGCTATGGACTTGGGTCTCCTGCTAAGGTTTGCAGGAGCAGTGTCACGTTCAATGTTGGGCTGCATGCTACTCTCATCTAACTGAGCAGGCAGTGCAAAGTTTGCATACTGCCTTCATCACAATGAATGGGCATTGGTTAGTCACATGTCGTGATGCCTGTGCAGGTTTTCAGGCCTTAACCAACTACTCCCCCGAGAAGGGTATCATTATAACCTTAGAAAAGAGTTTGGTTAAAATCCTATTGAGTTGAAGTTTGTAAGAAAAACTAGTGAAAGATGATTCAAGTATCATTGGAGAACAATGGCTGGAGTCTTGTTGCGACCTCAGAAATGCAATTCAGCAGAGAAGTCCAAGCTTTTTGTGGGTTTGTCAAGACCAAGATATAAAGTTTAAATCCAGGTAACCTATACTTTGCATTCGAGTTCATCCTTCAAAAAGGCAACTGTGCTAAAACAAGCCTTTCCAAAACCCCAGGACTTGAAAGTTCAAACAGGTCAAATTTGCAATTGAGAAACATTAGTGCAAGTAAGAATCATTTGCCTGGGCTCCTAGGAACATGGAGACAGTATATAGCCCAGGTACTGAATATCAAACAAGTTAATAGCTTGTTGCCAAGAAATGATTTGTTTTAAATAATTACCTTTCAAACTAATAATGTTAAATCCTTGTAAAAACTGTATAGTACCTCATGTTCCTTCTCGCCTTTTTTATTATTAATTTGTCAAGTTCATGATGATGAACTCGTTGGCCTACAGTACAGAGATTTGCTATATAGTTAATCCTTTCCACCCACTTTGAAATCTGATAATTACATCTCCATGAGGCTTTAATGAACTGCAATTTATGCACTGCTCTTTGGGAATCATTAGCCATGCAGTGTACCTGGAGTTCCTCAGTCTAGTGTCTGAGACCCAACCATCTTCAGCTGGTTCACCAATGACCTTCCTTCCATCATAAGGTAAGAACTGGGGATGTTCGCTGATGATTGCGATGATTGCAATGTTCAGCACCATTCACGACTCCTCAGATACTGAAGCAGTCCATGGCCAAATGCAGCAAGACCTGGACAATATCCAGGCTTGGGCTGACAAGTGTCACATAACATTCGCTCACACAAGTGCCAGACAATGACCATCTCCACCAAGGGAGGAACTAACAATCACCCCTAGACATTCAATGGCATTACCATCGCTGAACCCCCCACTACCAACATCCTGGGGATTATCATTGACCAGAAACTGAAATGGACTAGCCATATAAATACTGCAGCTATAAGACCAGGTTATAGGCTAGGAATCTTGCAGTGAGTAACTCACCTCCTGACTCCCCAAAGCCTATCCACCATCTACAAGGCACAAGTCAGGAGTGTGATGAAATACTCTCCACTTGCCTGGATGACTGCAGCTCCAACAACACTCAATAAGCTTGAAACCATCCAGGACAAAGCAGCCCACTTGATTGGCACCCCATCCACAAACATTCATTCCCTCCACCACAATGGCCGCAGTGTGCACCATCTACAAAATGCACTGCAGGAACTGATCAATCCTCCTTAGACAGCACCTTCCAAACCCATCTAGAAGGACAAGGGCAGTAGACACATGGAAACACCACCACCTGGAAGTTTACCTCCAAGCCACTCACCATCCTGATTTGAAAATATTTCACCATTCCTTCGCTGTCGTTGGATCAAAATCCTGGAACTTCCTCCGTAACAGCACTGTGGGTGTACCTACAGCACATGGACTGCAGTAGTTCAAGAAGGCAGCTCATCACCACCTTCTCAAGACCAATTAGGAATGGGCATTAAATGCTGGCCTAGTCAGCGACTCCCACATCCCATGAATGAATAAAAAATATATAAATCACAGGTGAACCTTTCTGCTGGATTGACAAATACACCAGATTTCCAGTAACACTTGGAAGCAAGTTAGACCATATTATGGGTGCATGGCAAAAGCCATTTATTGTGACAAAGGCATTTTTAGACTTACTGTGAACATGTCTTTCTATAGCACAGAAAAAAAAAACTTCCTATATGTTATTGTTAAGCCAAGTGAATAGCAACAGAGCAGCACTGTAGAGAAAAAAATATACAATAAATACTTAGGTTATAGTTAGTGTTAATTCCTTGCTTCAGTAACCTAAACTTTCTATATGGAGGATGAGTGATGGCTGAGACTGAGGAAATGTACTTAGGACAACTTGTGTATTGTCAATTTAATTATTCATTATACTCCTCACTTTTTAAGGAAGTGTTTGGCCTATGGTAAATGCATCCCAGCTGTGGCGTAGTTGAGGTCAGAAACTTCTCATGGGGGAATTGAAAGTATAATTCCCAATAGTATCCATCCGTTGGAACTCATGTTTTAAACCTAGGTGTCAATTTGCATTGAGTATTGGGAATGCAGGACTAATCAGTACTGATACTTGCAATCAATGTCATATTCAGTGGTTTGTTAATGGTGCCTCCCAAACTGCTTTAAAAACAACAGCCCATAATTTCTTGTCACAATAACAGTGAGGATAGTGCTGCACATCATTATTTAATTGTAAATGCTACAATAACTTTGGCTGAGGGCAGCATCGAGGTTAAAGGCAAAAACCAAAAAGACGATGGACAGAATCATCCCAGATTTGCACTAAGTGTGGTTGTGGGCAGGTAAAATGACTTTCTGCCCGCCGGCTGCA
Source organism: Cetorhinus maximus (assembly GCF_964194155.1). Classification (NCBI taxonomy): domain Eukaryota; kingdom Metazoa; phylum Chordata; class Chondrichthyes; order Lamniformes; family Cetorhinidae; genus Cetorhinus; species Cetorhinus maximus. Next base: position 34,699,883 of record NC_135900.1, read on the forward strand.
TTGGCGGCTTTTCACGCCGTATTGTCCCAAACTCACCACATTAATTAGGCATTCCCAGGAAACATGCTGTTTCCATGGTGGGTGGGCTCTCATTCGCCTGCCTTGCCATCACCTCGTTGCTTCAACACGCCGGGCACCATATTTAAAGTCCAGCAATGCGCACATCTCTCAGTGCTTCCAGCCCATGACTGCTACAAAGAAAACATGGCCCTGAAAGGCAAAAAGACTGCATCCCCCAGGTTTAATGACGCATCCCTCCAGCGCCTTTTGGAAGCAGTGGAGTCTTGCTGTGATGTCCTCTACCCCCATTCTAGCTGTAGGATGGGCAGCAGCCTCACTAATCCAGCTTGGGACGTGTTGGCAGCGGTGCTCAGAAGAGGATAGCCACCCAGTACTGCTACAGGATGAATGGTCTTATCTGTTCCGCCAGGGTTACTCACTCTTCTCTTCACTCTCAACTCACACTCACAAACCCATCACCCATCCACAGGGACCTCACACCTCAAGGGACAACACCACTAACTCTCACCCACACCCTCACATCTCCATCAGGCTCATATCCTCTCGAGCTCACATCCTCATCCTGTCCATGGCTCTGCTTACCACACAAACATTCTATACAGTGCCATGTCCCACTCACACTCTCTCCATTTGTTTTCATGCAGGTGAAGCCTGCTTACATCAGCAGGGAGATGTCCAACCACTGGGGGTGGACTGACCCACATTAGGCCCCTCACTCACTTTGCGGAGCGTGCCATCGCGCTGACTGTTGAGGACATGGACCGTGCCTGTGGTAAGACCATAAGACCATAAGACATAGGAGCAGAAGTTAGGCCATTCAGCCCATCGAGTCTGTTCCGTCATTCAATCATGGCTGATAAGTTTCTCAACCCCATTCTCCAGCCTTCTCCCCGTAACCTTTGATCCCCTTACCAATCAAGAACCTATCTATCTCGATAAGACCATAAGACTGGCGACAGTGAGGTCGGCGACGAAAACCCTCATTAGCATCCTGTACCACATCATCCCTCTCTCAACACTATTTGTGAGTGCCCTCTTTCCTGCCCTTGACTCGGCAGCCTTGAATTAATTATCTCTACTTTGGTTCACAGGGCCAAGCAACCAACACCCTCAGGGAGCTATTCCCTTAGTTCCATCCAGGTCTTCATCTCCAGCCAAGAAGACACCTCCTCCATTGAAGAGCTGGAAACAAGCAGCCTGGAAGACCCGTCACAGTGCTTATCCACACCCTGCACCAGCGCTGAGACACACATCTCGGTAGAACCTAGATCTAGAGTAGGCTCGGGTTCACAATCTGATGGTCACCACATGAACGCATGTCCGCAGCAGCAGGAGACAGGTTTGTGCAAGCTCCCCAGCACTCGGAGAACTGCTGGGGATCAGATATCTGTGAGGTCCGAGTCAAATGACGAGCCTCTAGATTTGGCCTTCCAACTCATCCTGGAGAATCAGCAGAAGGCAGGGGAACATCACATAGAGCTGTTGGAAGCCCTCAGCAAAGCAGCACGCGCGTCGGAGGAGTGTGTCCACTTGCTCTCTGATGAACTGATGCCCACATGTGCGTGTGTGGAGGTCTCCATGGGGAGGATGGCGAACGCCATGGAGACCCTGGTCCAGCAGAATGCGGAGATGTGTGCAGACCTGCACTCCATCGCGGGAGCCATGGGTGAGTTCCTGCAGTGGCAACATGTGAGGGAAACAGGCACCTCGACGTCCCTTCAGGTGCTCCTCCCCCTCAAGTAGTCAGGCCGGGGCCCCCGGACACCCATAGGGAGGTGGAGCGGTAGCTGGACACCCCTGGGTCATCCACTTAGGAATCTCAGAGACTGTCCTCTCCTTCTGAGTCCCCTTTGCCTGTCATCCCCTCAACCTTGTCCTCTGTCACCACAAAGGGAGCAGCTGGCCAATGAGTGATTCTGGAGGGAGAAGTTTGTGTGTGTGTGCCAGGGCCTTTTGGAGACTCATGCAAGCTCTCCCCCACGCACGCAGATCCTTCCCGTATCACACTCAACTCAATGTCCTGAGCATTTTCAATGCTGCCTGATGGGGTTCGCTTTCATTTTTTCATCTGAGCTGACCTGTATCTCCGCCCAACCAATGATCACACTCCCATGCAGCACCCCACTTTACCCACCACAACTGTTGTTTCACTTTCGATTTGGACAGCATGGTCTGGATTCAGTTTTATGTGTCCCCATTTTTTCCCCTCCCTCAGTCACCCATTTCCTTTCTCCCATTACAGTTGACCCCCGGCATCACCTTCCACCTCCCATCCATGATCTACCAGCCACAACCCTTTTCCTTTGGAGATGTCCAGGTGAACGTGCACATTCCCTTCCTTCCCAAAAATCCCACCCCCCCCATCCACATTCACCTCCCCGACCTCCTCCTTCCCACACCCAGGGTCCTTGTCTGCCTCCGCGTCCCCACCAACCACTCTCGCTGTCCCTTTTACCTACCCTTCCCACCCTACTGCCTCACTCTGCCCTCAGTCATTCTCACCATTCCCTCATACCACACCCACTCGCAGTTTGCTCCCCAGGAGGCAGTCATTGTCACATCAGACCCCTTCCTTGCATTTTCGCCTGGACATCCCCCCACCTCCAAACCCATTCCCCCCTGAGAACCCTTCCCCCCGGAATCCCTTACCCCGCCTTTAATCCTCTCACCCCTCCGAGAACCCCGCCTCCCGTTTAGCCTCTCCCCCTTCCTGACTCCATCAGTCACGCTTACTTCTTCCACCATCTTTAGTCCTCCCCCGCCGACTCCTTCCTCCAGCCTCACTCTTTCTCTTTTTTCCTGACGCCTTCCTCCACCCTTACTCCTTCCTCCACCCTTACTTCCTCCCGTCTCCACTGTCCTTCCTCCCCCTGGACTCCCTCCACTCTCTGAACTCCTTCCCTTTCACCTTTCACCCCCTTTACACCTAGCTCCCCAGTTGTCATCTTCTCCCCCGCTATCCCTTCCTCCCCCATACTCCTTCCCCCCACAACCTCACCCTCAACATTCCCTCCCTCCCAACCTTACCACACCCAACACCTTCATTTCCCCCTCCCAACCTCACTCCCCTGAAACCTTCATTCCCTGCTCCCAACCTTAACCCCCGGACACGTCTTCCTCTCCCAGTCCTTTTTCTGAACCTTCTTCTCCCACCTCCTCGACCATCATCCATTGTGAGCAGCAACAGTTATTTTCCAACTTCTGTGGGTTGCTTTGCAGTGGAGCCATGTCTATGAGAATCCACCCAGCATGCCATGGACATTCCTCCAGGACCCTGTTGCTGTTGGGCTCCAGCATCTTCTGCTCCTTGGATGTCCACGAAGTGAGCAAGGCCCTGGCGCTAAGTCCCGACTTCTGAATGTCACAATTGTCAAGGCATGTTCTACATGGGTGTGTTTTCCCACCTTAGGGGGTGGACGGTGGGCTGGCCTTATAATGATACACTGATGTATTGCAATGGAGTTCCTGATGTCCGATGGTGGGCATTGTGGCTCGCCATCAACGGGTGAAGCAGATAATCGCAAACTGGTTTCACGACGTCGTGAAACTGATTTTTGGCCTTCTCGCTATATTGTCTGCTCACACCACCGGTGCCAGCAGACACAGACGATTCCGCCCGATGTCCAACGTGCTACCCAAGAATGAGATCTCGATAATTGGCTCACCATTGCAATGCATTAAATAATGTGAAGTTTCTCTATTTGCATGCTAGATACCAACTGAACTCGCCACAAAAAATTAGAGCTGGTGTGAAGTTGTATTTAAGGCCCATGGATATTTAATTAAGCCTGGCTTAGCTGTTAAAGATTCTTTTAACAATAAACTAATTGTTAATTAGTGCCAAATAACCTCTCTGGCACCAAAAGTCAACTATTACACATGTGGAGTCTTGTTCCTTCAGGTTTTAATTGGTCTTGGATATTTCAAAAATATATTGTATATAAATTATACTATTTAACATTTTTGTCCCGTCTTTTTCACTCTCCCCTAATCCAATCTTTATCGCTTTATTGCACTTTTTCTACCTGATTAGGGATTGAATCCACCCGTTTTGATTTATCCTTCCTTTGGGTTAATTTCCCAATCCTTCTTTCACAACTCCACAGAAGTATATGCTGACTCATCCTGGAAAGCATCCTTTTATTAACACGAAATGCAGTGATTCATTGCCTTATTGCTATACATTAATATAATGTTGGAACTTAGGTATGGTAGAAAGTCAGGGCTGGATTTTCTGCCCCCGCTGGGGTGGGGATTGGGAGCTAAAATTAGCCCTGCTGACCGGTTCTCTCGCTGAATCCCACCTCTGGGCCGTTAATACAGAGTTGGGATTGGGAGCCAGCAGGGCTAGTGGTGGGTTGTCGAAAAGGCTCATTAAGAACCTAACTGAGGCCAAATAATTTTCCAGTTGGCCTCCACGTTCCTCCCACAGGTGGCAGGAGTCGCTTTAGGTGCATGGGGGCGTGCATCAGGTGGTGGGCTGGGGCCCAGCCTTTCCTGCCTGCTTGGGTGCAGGAGCAGCCACAGACAGCCCTGTATAGGGGTACCCACCATCCTCCTGCCCATCTCCCACAGTGCTGATCTGGCTACTGAATCTATTTTTAAGTTAAAGATCTAAAGAAGTTGAAAGAGAAGGCCTCCATCTTGAAGAGCTCTCTCTCGTGCTTACCTTTCACTGCAGCCTGCTGCTCTTTTCAAGCTGAGAGGCCTTTGATAGGCCCTGCAGCTTCGAGAACCCACCTGCGGTCCTTAATTGGATGGTGAACCTGCCCTCCAGCCATTAATTGTCCACCTTTGGGAAAGTCGCAGGGTAGGTGAGTGATTGTTTCCCTCAGGGGGCAGGTTCAGGATCCAGAAACAGTCCCGACCTCCGGTTCCTGCCCCAGATGGAAAGTTCAGCCCTCAGTTTTCCTTCTGTTTGCAATGGTAAATTCGCAGATCAGGTTTCTTTTTATTTGCATGCCTGGGGATGCAGTTATAGTTCGATGTTGAGGTTAACAATCCATTCAACGGCTTCAGCTGGTGCAGTGTGAATGGTTGTGGTGCCAGCACGAATGGATCTCTCAGGGCAGAAGTTCCGTATGTGGATGATGGTCTGACCCGGATGGCCACAGTCACAATTTCAGCTGTTCCTCTTGTTCCATTCGTGGATCAAGTGGCCACATCTTCTCTGGCCCATCCACAAGCCAATAGAAGGCCCTGCAGCACTAACAGATTGGCAGCCCCACTATCAGAAGTGGGAGCTCCTGATGTAGGTAGGGAAAAGAGAGGGCGCCTCACGATGGAGGCAGGCACCCTCTGAAGACTTTTTATAAATTTACGAATACAAAAAGGCCATAGCTGCCAGGCAACCCCTCCACTGGACAGCCAGTCCTATGGTGGCGGGGGTGGGATTTCCTTGGAGGATGGATTGCTGTCCCCTTCCCCCGCACCCCCCCCCACCTCATCCCCACCAGCCCCCTTCTGCTCCCGAGAGGCCACCTCCCTCCCTATGCAGTCAGCATCGGTAGTGTGGCCTTAATGGGCCCTTTAAGCGGCCTAATTATCTCTCTGATCCAAGCTGTTCCAAAATGGATGGGAGACAGAAACATGCTGTTAAACCAGTACGCAAGCCTGTAGTGGAGGCCCAGCCATTTGCAGACCAGCTTCTGCAGCCAAATGAAAATTCCACTCGCCATCTCGGTTTCACATCAGAAACCTGTCAACAGTTAAAATCCAAGCCTGAGAGCCAGATTAGTAATTGAGCGTTTAAGAGTGCCAACTTTATGATCTTTGTCTTTTTCTATTGTAAATCATGAAAGTAAAGCTCATTCTTTAAATACTGTTGTTATCGGTATCATGCTGAAAGGTAACAGCAGCCTGGTGTTAAATTGCAGCTATTACACACCAGCTGAGTGATGTCACCAACAGTTCAAATACAAAGCAGATTAATTGAGCAGACTTCTGCATTAATAACTTTCAAAGAGATTTTTGCATCTAAGCATTAAAAATAATACTATCCAGTTGGTTGATGGATGGGATCTCATACCTGATAAAATCATGTACTCTATTTAATCAAAGTGCAAAACTGATAGAATGGATTAGAAATTGCTGTAGTGTGTTTTCTGCCCAGGGTCAGGTGCTACGGTTTGCACACCTGAATACTTGGTCACTAAGAAGGCCTCAAATTTATGCTTCTCATTAATCAAACTAAAATATTTGGGCTGTCAGTGATACTTGTGCTTTTCATTAGCTGCTCTCCTTATCAGAGGCAATAATTCTATACCCTGCTGATGCCATTTAAAGGCAGCCTGCGGTCTTAGATGTAAAGATTCTGCACAATGGCAGTCACACAGATGCTGCAAGAGCCATCAGTTTTTAGGCACTGCAAAAATTGAAGTGAGGAGTACTGGTGCCCTGGGCAATGGGATTGTTCAGGATAATATTTCCTCATTAAATTGCTGCCTTATAGCTCTGGCAGCTCATTGTCCTGCTGCGTCCTGCTTTTCTTCTGCATCATCATTCAGTTCCTCACTCCCTGCTCCATCTTCATGTTCCATTATCCCTCCCAAAGCAACTCCAAGCCAGCTCCCCTTTGGGTTGCAAGACTCTGAAACATGTAGCAAACGATGATGAATATTCACACTTACTCAGGGCTATATCGAAGGACCCCTCCCAAGCTGTCCAGACAGCAGAACCATGTTTTTGGGTTGCCAGTGGTTTGCTCATCAGAATCTTTGTTGCATTTGTTAAATCAGCATTCTGTGTCTGTACCCAGGTTCCTGACAGGAATTATAAGGTAATGACACTTGTTCTCCAGCTGCCAGACTTCCATTCAATGGTCTGGGTGAAGTAAAATTGGTATTGAGGACTTGCGCAGAATCAAAGAATTAAAATGGCACAGATTATTGCTGGGAATCTAGGCACAGGCCTCCATGTCTCACAACCTGCGCTCACCAACAAGTCAAAGATTGAGCAACAGGAAATGCAGGACTACATGTGTGCAGTGTGTGATGTACTGAGCTGGTGGGAATTCAGCAATGCAGGTAAATCCCAGTTCTCTTTCTTCTGCTTCTGAGCCCCCAGGAGGGAGATAATGAACTGTTGTCAATTCATAAACAATGCATTAGTAACCCGTCAGATTGCTGTGTGCACAGCAAGCTGATTGATGTTGCTGATGTTACCAGAAGCGGTTTGGAAGGAGCCAAAGGAATAAGATTTAATAGCCACAGTGAACTTCACTGTGACAGGCAATGACCTGTGGCCAGAGCGTACTCTGGTGTGAGGCTCCAATACTTACTCCAACTAGTGGCTTAGGTAAATGACTGTCCACAACTACCCTACATACTGCTGCTCTGTGAGGTGCAGCTATGAGATTCTGTTTCTGAGTGCAACAATGCCTCCTCCACCCTCATCTCCTTCACCCTCTTCTTGCAGCCTGTGCAAGTCTTTGCTGCCTTTCTTGCTGTGGCTTCTCCTCCTGATTTGTGATAAGGCCTAGCAGGATTCCCATACAATTCAGAAGAAGAAAATTCTGTGAAGCATTGCTTGCCCTCCACAAACTCACTCTGCAGAAGTGCTAAACAAAGAAACACTTTCCAAAGCAACCAAAAACCTGGCCCAAAAGCAAGTAACCAGGATGGAAGTGAGGAGGACCCCTCTAAGTACCACAGGCAAAAGCTGCTTAATGACTGTTCCCACAAATAATTTGTTATGCAAGTTAAGGAAATGACATTTCAAGTGGACACAAACACCAATTTAATAAAATAGCCCTGGCTCAGGCACAGGACACTTACTATCATATTTAAATGATACCTGTGCTTGTTGTGAGCAACTGCTGTAGATATCGGTTGAGAGTCCAGACCAATATGGCTTTGTGCATGCTTCATGTGGTGTTCTGGTGTGCTGCTGTATTGGATTTGATCACACCATTAAGTACTCTGAAAACATGTGAGACACATTGCAAGTTTCTTCCCAAATATTTCCTTAAAGTGATCATGTACAAGTACATTCCACATAACATTTTTAAAAATTGCTTTAACTAATTAACCAATTATGGCACTGAATTAACTGGATTTCACATGTCAGACAGAGCTGTTGTTCCATTACAAGACATGACTTAGTTGCTTTAATAAACCTACAACAGGTGTGCCGGATAATATAAGTTGTCTTATATTATTACATTACATAAATATGAAAGCAGTGGCAATGTATTGTGCTATAACACTGGATTTAGTGATTGGCATCAGGCATTTGGTGGAAGAGAAAATTCAGCACATCAAAATCAAATTGGAAGTGACATTTATGTCAACAGATTCAGCTTTCTTCCTAGTTGAATGTTTTTAATGTTAGAGTCCAATTCAAAACTACATGAATACATCTTTACTCTAAACAGTGACATGCTGGTCAATATTCTGGACTAACAACAAAACACGCAAGATGACCAGGGCCATGCAAATGTTAGGCTGAGCACCATTTAATTTGCTTCAAATCATAAGTCTCACGTTGATAAAAGTTTCCAGAAACTTGCCAACAAATTTTGAATCTGCTGAAATCATGTTAGACGATGATGGCATGCACGGGTTATATCTTCAAGGAATTTATTCCGTAGAAGTCGAATCTGTAAATTTTAGCAAACGAGAGAAACTGGTTTGAGACAATGGCATAGAAATATTCATGACTCAAAAAAATAAGAACTTTGCATAATGTGACTATAAATATATTCATCTTCATGGCCAAGCACATCAAAGCAAATTACTAAGTACATTCTAACCTTTGAATGAGTCAAGGTAAGTGCTGGAATAACAAGAAGTTAAAATTGAAGAATGTTTCTCATCAAAAATCTCCTGCTCTGTCATATGCAAAGTTCTTGCTACTGTTATCTGTTGTGGAGTGATTCATCCTGGACAGGCCCCTCTAACTCAGTACGTATTTCACTCAGGGTGCCAATCTATGTGCTTGTGGTCGAGAAAGGCAGAGTGAGTGCCAATGCTTCTTCTGCTACAGGGTTCAAATCATTAGATTGATCCAGAAAAGGGCAGAAGGGCAGGGGTCAGTACAACATGGGAAGGTATGTCGGTTGTACTTGAGTGGCAGTGCAGCCTTTCTATGTGATTGCTTGAAGAAAGTGAAAACGTACAAGAAGTAGAGTTACACACTGCTGGAGGCACCTTCCATTCTGGACATTCCTGCGCAAAGGATCCTGCACCATCTGCATGGGGACTTGAATGGAGCTTGGCCCTGGTCCTCGCACAACTGTTGTATGCCAACCTGTCCTGCCAAAAGAGTGAGGTCAAGTTCCTGAGTGGTTCCTGTAAGGCAGCGGTTCCCAAGCTGCAGGTCACAATCCCAACTGGGGCAGCAGAAACAGCAAATGAGGTTGCAAGCTCCCTCTCCTCTGAGACTGCACCCAGGCAGCATTCGGCCCTTGCTCCGCTCGTCTCTCTCCAGGCCATGGGCTCCTGTTGCTTGCCTGAGTTTTCTGTCACTGGGGAATATGGAGAGCTTGGCTGAAACCTCAGTGGCCTGTAACTGTAACACTTTATGTTCCATGCCTGCTCAGAAGCAATCCACTTTTCTCATAAATCCAGGCCCTAACCGTGAACCCAGTGGTGATGCCTCCATGGCTGAGCTGCGACCAGTCTGAGCCCAATCCCATCACCCTGGTGCTTTGTAGCAACCTGGGCTCCAAGACCTGCCACCTCAAGACCCTCAGCCTGTGCTTTTGCTGCTCCATGGCCAAGGTCCATGAACTAGAGCGGCTCAGCTAAAATAATGGACTGGTGAGTACAGATTTTCGTATTTACCTGATGTATTATATGTTGATCTATAATATGCAAACTTTAATAATTATATACCGATGTTACCATGCTGTTTTATTACTGTTTTGTCTTTATTGGCATCTGTAGCCGCACAAATTTTCAAGTGTTAAAATGGGGCCATATTGGAAAACATTTTGGGAAGTGGTGCTGTAAAGGGTTGTGCCAGCCTGTGAAGCAGCTTCATACAGTGGGCATGCTGAAAGGGAAGCAACAAATTGTGAGCAAAATGGAGAGGGTGATAATGTGTAATAGGGTGGCTCCAGTGTGAAAGCAGTTAGCAGAGGAATAAGATAGTTTCTGATTGCTCCCAGGTAAGTGTGGAATGCTGCTTACCTGCAGAGTTACTGATGAGGTGCCGCCTTCGAACAAGACTAAGCCTGATACTTCCCAATTTGGAGAGAAATGTGGAGAAAAGTCAAGGGAACAAAAAAGCGACTCATAATTTGCATGGCCATGAGCGACAATTTACTGTTGGAGAAGCAGTATATGTAAGGAATTTCGGTGGAGGACCGAAGTGGTTACCTGGTAAAGTAAGCTCTGTGACCGGACCATTGTCGTACCATGTGAAAGTGGAGGGCCGGATCACCCTTAAGCATGTGGATCATTTAAGAAGAAGGGATATACCCCAACAAAATGATGTTCCACCTGTAACCATTGCTGAACCTGTGGTTCCTGTTGAAGTTGTTCAACCAAGGACAGAGATGCCCGATGTCTTTGTCAGAATGGACGACATTAGGCTATCTGTGCCTAATGAGGTACCTGATGTTACTGCGGTTCCAAAGAATGTGGCTCCTGCAAAAGAATTGGAAGTCATGGAGCTACGATGTTCCACATGGATCAGGAAACCACCTGAAAGACTGAACTTGTAATTTCATGACCTGTGTAAATATTGTAATGTCTTTAGTTAAATATCCGTGTAAATACAAAATGTACAGAAAAGTTAAAGGGGGAGGAACGCAGTCATTATAGTTTGGATAAACGTAGGACTGTAGCTTTATGAATAATCCTGGTCTGTATAACCCAATGTGTTAGTAGTGCGGGGAACTTCTAGGGGAGAGTTCTTCTTTAGTTATGGAGTTTGATGCACATGTGTAGTTGCTGCTGCTGTCTTGCAAATAAAGTTAAATGTTTCCACTAAGAAAAGTTGTCTGAAGATCAACTCTGACAGGTGCGATCGGGACTGTCAGACTACAGATGAGGTTATATGTCTTTCTCCCACAGACGCTTAAAAGAATTGCTTTGTGCTTCGGTTAATTCATTTGCCACAAAATAAAAACCTAGGCGCTCCATGAGCTGGCTCCAGTCTTCCATGGACAAATCATACGGGTCAATTCTATCAAACAGTGGCATGACAGGCGAGTATACCTTTCTTTCTTCCCTTAAGAATTGATGTACTCACATCCACAAAGGCAAGGTGCAGTGTTGGAGCTATTTATCCTCATCGCTAATTGTAATAAACTTGATGTACCGGACAGGTTTCTTACTCGAAACAGGTTACTTTATTTACAGAGCTCTTGTAGAAGCTATATGCTTGAGCCAGGTCCACGACTAGAAAACCCCTAAGGTTACCTGTGCTTAAGGCTGATTTGTCAGTACAATCACGTCACCCCTAAAGCAATAGGAAAGGTTTTACCCACAATCACTACACAGTCTGTATGTGCTCCTCTTTTGTACTTTATGTCAGCGGCTCCTTTTTTTGCATATTTGTACTTTTCTATGTGCCTTTCTGAGCTGTCTCACTTGCAGCCTTGCAGTCTTTGTCTGTTTTCCTTTCTTCTTTTCAGCAACAATTTTTTTGGGAACTTTGAACCTTTCGATATTCCTGGGTTCTAAGTGTCTTCTCTGCTCCATTTGCAGGGCTCAAAAATCTATTTTTTCTTCACTTCTGTACACCATGTTTCAAGTATAAGGACAGCAATCTTCTTTAGTGGGTGTCTGTGAAAAGGCTTTGCGCGTGTTCCAGTAAGACACCTGTGCGGTTTGAAGGCTATGGCCGGAATTTTCCAGCCCTGTTTTCGCAGGCGTCATGGTGGGCAGTGTGGGACAGTATGACAAGAAGGGCAAAAACCGTTTTCACCCCATCATGAAACAGGTTTGCGATCGTCCACTTCCCTCGTCAATGGCGGGCTGTGTTTCCCACCACTGCATGTCGGGTGCCTAATTTCAATATTTTAGCATCTCATTATAAGCCCTGTTCACCAGAATCATCCCCTCCATGCTGGATCATCCAGGCACGTCGGTGTGATTGCACGCCAACGTGTTTCACAACTGTACATAAGTGACGTGCACCTGGTGAGTTGCGCAACTTGTTTGCCTACCTTGCTTCGGGCGGCACGCGGTGTCATCAGTGCCAGGCTTCACAGGCAGCATCACACCACTTTTAGGGTGGCTCACGGGCAGGTCTCTACCTACCAGGCCAGCCGTAAGGCAGGGAGGCTTTTCAACAGCAAGGCTAGGGCTTGCTTGGGGAAGGGGGAGAAGAGGCCTTAGGCAAGGGAAGAGGCTGCAGGGTGAGGGCTGTACTGAGGAAGTGGGGTACCCCAGGGTGTGTGTGGGGGACACATGTTGATCTGTGCGAGTGGCCTCAAGATGGTGAGGGCTGAGGAGGCAGCCTCCAAAGGAGATGAGGCCAGATGGAGATGTGAGGGTGTGTGTGAGAGAGTGAGTGGTGACATCCCTTGAGCTGGCAATGAGTGAGATGCCAGTGAATGCGTGATGGCCTTATGAGTGTGAGAGTTTAGAGTGATAAGATGGTTGTCTTACCCTGGTGGCATGGATGAGATCGTTCATCCGTTTTCTGGACTGGGTGGTCAACCTCTTGTGTGCAACATTGGCACAGATCGCCGCTGCCACCACCTCCCAAACTGGAGTGGTGAGACTGATGGGCCTGATATGTCCAGAGTGGGAGTAGAGGACATGACGGTGGGCCCCCATGGCGCCCAGAAGGTGTCCCAGGGATGTGTTACTGAATTGGGGGATGCACTCTTCTTGGCTTTTGGGGTCATTCACCAGAGCAGACCTGGGCTGCAAGCATTGAAAAGTGTGTGTGTGGCCGCAGTTTAAATATGGTGCCATATGTGAGGAAGGGGCAAGGTAACGGCATGGTGGGCAAATCGGAGGCCACTCGCCAGCAATATGGCGTGTTTCCCCTGGCTGCATAATTAATGAGGCAGAAATGGGATGATACGGCGTGAAAACCCCCCATTTCGCTGGCAGGTAAAATTACCTTTTTCCCACATGCTACTGCACTTTGTGCGAATCTGGGACGATTCTGCCCTATGTGTGCAATGCATGTGCAGGAGAGTCTGAATAGTAGACCCAACAGTTGTCAATGCATGAGAACAGTGGGTAATCAGTGAGGAACTCGGACAATTCACAGTCATACAAGATCGTGCATTCAAATGTATCTTCTGTTCACTGGGAAAAAAGGGGATAGTTGTATCTTTTTTTTATATGAAAAAGGGGATGTTTGGGCTTTGGAAACGCAATGCGGTACTGACTAACTGGCTTACCATAGTCATGTGACTCTGCCTTGCAGCACTCTGCCTCTGGGGGAAGAAATCTTAAGATCAGTTCAATAAAGTCTCTCACAGACACACACTAAAGAAGACTGCTGTCCTTATACTTGAAACAATGTGTATTCAAAACTGTGTCACGTTGGCACAGAACCAATAGTCCAATAACGTGGTTAGGCATCTCCCAGCCCCTGTGACATCTACTACCAAGGAGGCCAAAAATTGTAGGAGCAAGGGAATACATCATGTTTCTTCCAAGTCAGACACCATCCTGACTAGAACATGTGATGCTGCTTCTTCAAAATCGGGGTCAAAATCCTGGAATTTCTTGCCTAACGCAATGTGCTTTATTAGTACATGGCCAGTAGTGATTGAAAAAATCCCACCACTATGCCTGGAGAACAACCAGAATTATATGCTTGGCTCTGTTAGTGTTAAATTGATAAAGACATGAGCCTAGAAATAGAGCACACCCATTTTCGGGAGCTCGTGGGGAGGAGCAGGAACGCCCAAATGTAGTCATGTAAATGTAAAGACATCTTGTTTGTCCTTAGATGCAAAGATGACTATGCTCATCATCTGGGGTGTTGGTTGGGTTCCAGTGGCTGCACAGGTGACTGCAAAGGCTGAACTGTGCCTGGAAAGTTCTCCTGCAAATAGGACAGGATACTGCAGATGCTTGAGTTTTGGATGAGTTGCTGGCCTGGGATTTCCTCCTCTCGAGTTTTCTCTCTGCTTCTGATATGCGCTTCTTTCAAAGGAGGCCACATTGTTTCTTATTTGGCTGCACCAGGTGCAGCAATCCTGGGGGAGCTTCTCCCAGGACTCAAAATCATAGGAACATAGGAGCAGGTAGGCCATTCAGCAAGCCTGCTCTGCCATTCAAACAGATCATGACTTTTCATCTATCTCTATGCCATTTTTCCCAACTATCACTATCCCCATATCCTTTGATGTCATTAATATCCAGAAATTTATCAATTTCTGATTTGAACATGCTCAATGACTGAGCTACCACAGGCCTCTGAGGCGCAGACTTCCAAAGATTCACCACCCTCTGAGTGAAGACATTCCTCCTCATCCAGCGGAAACATCCTATCTACATCTACCCTGTCACGCCCTGTAAGAATTTTGTAAGTTTCAATGAGATCACCTCATTCTTCGAGACTCTACAGAATACAAGCCCAGTTTCCTCAATCTCTCTTTACAAAACAATCCCGTCATCCCAGGGAATAGTCTGGTGAACCTCCGTTACACTGCCTCTATGACAAATATATCCTTCCTTAGGTAAGGAGACCAAAACTGTACACAATACTCCAGAAGCAGTCTCACCAAGGCTCTATACAGTTGCAACAATACATCTTTACTCCTGCACTCAAATCCCTTTGCGATGAAGGCCAACATACCATTTGCCTTCCTAATTGCTTGCTGCACTAGCATGCTAGCTTTCAGTGACTCATGAACAGGGATATCCAAGTTCCTTTGGACATCAACACTTCCTAATCTCTTACCATTTAAGAAATACTCTGCCTTTCTGTTTTTTCTGCCAAAGTGGATAACTTCACACATTTTTTTTTATTCATTCATGGGATATGGGCTTCGCTGGCTGGGCCTGCATTTATTATCCATCCCTAATTGCCCTTGAGAAGGTCGTGGTGAGCTGCCTTCTTGAACTGCTCCAGTCCATGTGGTGTAGGTCCACAGTGCTGTTAGGAAGGTAGTTCCAGGATTTTGACCCAGCGACAGTGAAGGAACGGCGATATATTTCCAAGTCGGGATGGTGAGTGGCTTGGTGGTGGTGTTCCCATCTATCTGCTGCCCTTGTCCTTCTAGATATAGTGGTCGTGGGTTTGGAAGGTGCTGTCGAAGGAACCTTGGTGAATTCCTGCCATACATCTTGTAGATGGTACACACTGCTGCTACTGTGCGTCAGTGGTGGAGGGAGTAAATGTTCGTGGATGTGGTGCCAGTCAAGTGAGGTGCTTTGTCCTGGACAGTGTCAAGCTTCTTGAGTGTTGTGGGAGCTGCGCTCATCCAGGTAAGTGGGGAGTATTCCATCACACTCCTGACTTGTGCCTTGTAGATGGTGGACAGGCTTTGGGGAGTTAGGTGGGTTACTCGTCGCATGATTCCTAGCCTCTGACCTGCTCTTATAGCCATGGTATTTATATGGCTAGTCCAGTTCAGTTTCACATTATATTATTATTATTCACATTATATTCTATTTGCTATGTTCGTGCCCATTCACTTAGCCAGTCCAAATTCCCCTGAAGCATCTTTGCATCCTCCTCACGACTTACATTCCCACCTAGTTTTGTGTCATCAGCAAATTTGGAAATATTACATCTGGCCCCCAAATCCAAATCCTTTACACAGATTGTGAATGGGCCATTCTCAGGATGGCAGGCTATTTATTCCTGTTTCCTGCTTTCTGTCTGTTAACCATTCCATACCAGTATATTACCCCCAATCCCATAAGACCATAAGATATAGGAGCAGAAATTAGGCCATTCGACCCATCGAGTCTGCTCTGCCATTCAATCATGGCTGATAAGTTTCTCAACCCCATTCTCCCGCCTTCTCCCCGTAACCTTTGATTCCCTTACCAATCAAGAACCTATCTATCTCGGTTTTAAATACACTCAATGACCTGGCCTCCACAGCCTCCTGTGGCAATGAATTCCATAGATTCACCACCCTCTGGCTAAAGAAGTTTCTCCTCATCTCTGTTCTAAAAGGTCTTCCCTTTACTCTGAGGCTGTGCCCTCGGGTCCTAGTCTCTCCTACTAATGGAAACTTCTTCCCCACGTCCACTCTATCCAGACCTTTCAGTATTCTGTAAGTTTCAATCAGATCCCCCCTCATCCTTCTAAACTCCATCGAGTATAGACCCAGAATCCTCAAACGTTCCTCCCATGTGCTCTAATTGTGTTTACTAGCCTCCTGTGTGGGACCTTATCAAAAGTCTTCTGAAAATCCAAATACACCATATCCTTCTTTAGTAACGTACTCAATAAAAATTCCAACTGGTGCGTCAAATAAGATTTCCTTTTCATAGATCCATATTGGCTGTGCCTAATCATATCATTATTTTCTAAGTATCCAGTTATTACGTCCTTTATAATAGATTGTAACATTTTCCCTATTATTGATGTCAAACTAGCAGGTATGTAGTTCTCTGTTTTCTCTTTCGCTCCCATCCTAAGTAGTGGGGTTACATTTGCTACTTTCCAGTCTGCAGGAACCTTTCCAGGATCTATAGAATTTTGAAAGATAACCACCAATGCATCATTATCTCTATATCTACCTCCTTCAACACTCTGGGATGTAAATCATCTGGTTCAGGGATTTATCAACCTTCAATCCAATTAATTTTTCAAGCACTACCTCTTTATTAAAACTAATTCTTTTTAACTTCCTCTTTTTCAGAAGCCCCTTGGTTACCTCGTATTTCTGAGAGGTTTTCTGTGTCTTCCTCCATGAAGACAACACAAAGTAATTGTTTAGCTTCTCCGCCATTTCTCTATTCTCCATTATAAATTCTTCTGGCTCAACCTGCAATGGACCCACATTTGTCTTTGCTAATCTTTTCCATTTCACATACCTAAAGAAGCTTTTACAGTCCACCTTTATGTTTCTCGCTAGCTTGAATTCATATTCACTTTTCCCTTTCTTTAACAGTTTCTTGGTCCTCCTTTGCTGGATTCTAAATTGCTCCTAATCCCAGGGCTTGCTACTTTTTATGGCATCCTTATAAGTCACTTCGTTTGATCTAATGCAATGTTTAACTTCTTTTGTTAGCCACGATTGACAGGCAATGGCTAGTATTTAAAGAAGTATTATATGAGCCAGAATCTTCAGGTCAGCGAGCAGGGGTGGGCCCTGCTCACTGACGTGTACAATGACGCCTGGTGAAGTTGGGCGTGCGTGCCGACGTCATCACATGTCATTCAGATCTTCAGTTCGGCTGGCACGCACCAGAATCGGCTGCGCGCCCGCTGAACTGTCAAAGGCCTGTTAAGGCCATTTAAATATCAATTAAAATAATTAATGGTGCTGCCTGTCCAACCTTAAGGTGGCCTTCGCATTTATCATGAAACCTCATCCACAGGCAGGATGAGATTTCATTAAGGTTTTTAAAGTTTAATTAAAAATTTTAATAAAATTCATTGACATGTCCCAACTCAGGCACTGTCACATGAGAGGTCATGTCTTAATTTTTTTTTCTTTGTTACATTTTCCCAAAATCAAACTAATCTCCCTGAGACAGCTCTGTGTCTCAGGGAGATTTCTGGACTCTTTCCCGCGTGTACGCGAAAGAGCGCAGGCCCTGACTCAGCCTACTCCCCCCGCCCGCACAGGGAGTGCTCAGCGCTTCTGGGTGTGCGTCCACTAGGTGGGCCTTAATTGGCCCACCCATGTAAAATGGCAGCATGCAGCCAATCGCAGACAGCGATCGGATGTGCGCCTGCCTGTACCCGCTCTAGCCCAACCCGCCCGACGGAGAGAAAATTCTCCCCATGGTCTGCAACATTCCTCTAAGATAAACAACCCAACAGTAGAACTGAGTTTATAGCATCATCTTTATAAGCAGTAGTGTTAAAGTTAATAGTGCTCACTTTGATTAATTTTGTCTGATATACAATAAAGTTTGTTTTTGTTTAAAAACGTGAAATCTTGTTGCGTAGTTCTGTCAGTTAATAGCCGGGTGTTCGAATTTCTTCGTTAAACATTAAAGATCCCTAGCAGGATTGTACCAATACAGCAAAAACATACTACATTGCATGTCCAGCCCTGAACCGGCAGCAAACAGGAAATTGCAAACTATGCCCTTGGAAAACCTGGTCTTTTCTGGAATCGTCTCAGATTGAGCAGCTTCCCATTCTTACGATACCTGATTTCAATGCCAGGGTAACCATCATGGAAGGAATCGGAGAGCATGGCAGCGAAAAACATGCTGAAGAGGGTTGGCACTAGCACACAGCCCTGTTTAACTCCATTCGTGACTCGGAATGGGTCAGAAGGTTCACTATCATGCAGAGACTGCGTGAGCATGCAACCAAGGAACTGTCGAACCATTGTGATAAATTTCTCAGAGCAGCCAAAAGGTTTTCATCTATCATATCTCCTATAATTAAAGCTATAAAACAGCATTCAGATTTTCCTTGCCTGTTTTATATTCTCTTGGCTCTCATATAGTCGTTTAAAAATGTGACGATTCAGAAATCTAGCTCAAATCGAAAGCAGTTATTTCCAGAGATAATAATAAAATTTTCCAGCAGAGGGTGCAGCCCAATTTCTGTAAATTCCATCTGCCATTTATGTCGGTTTGTCACAGGAAGTAAAAGGTCACATGATACTTACATGTACATAGGTTTTGCAGCTCTGGATGAGTCACAGTACAGAGCTTTAAAAATGAATAATGCTGAATAACCTTGGGTTCTGAAAATTAAGCTAAGGATCACTTTCCCAACTATAAAGGGCAGAAATATTGCTGATTTAGTTTCAGAAAGTGAAGTAGAGTAAATAACTGATGTGAGAATAGGGGAATAATTGAAAAATAATGAGCACACATGGTTAAGCACGACGTAAGAATAGAAAAGGACAATAAGGGTCAGAGATAAGGGTGCTAGTCTTGAAAGAGAAAGTTTCAGTGGTATAAAAGGGGTTTGGCTCAAATCAACCAGGCATAAAGTTAAACAGTCAGGAATCTTCAAATATGATATGGATAGAGAACATCTTAAATATATTCCTATCTGGTGGAATAGTGGTGCCTCAAAATATGGAGTTCCGTAGAAAACAGATTAAAGCTAAACTGAAAGTTAAAAGAAATGCATATGATAATGTTAGGACTCATAATACTAAATATAAGTGGGGAGATGAAAAGGGGGATTAGAAGGACTAAGAGGGAACATGAAAAAAATTAGAAGACATTGTATAAGGAAGTAGTTAGAAATCTTATTAACATAGAATAGTTAGAGAGAATACAACCACTCAGGTGAAAAAGTCTAATTGTCAAAGATGAAGCAATGTCAGATTTATGACATTAATATTTGCAACAGCTTTTGGAGGTGATGGTGGAGGTCAGAACATAAATGCACTAAAAGGAAGATTATTAAACAATTGATAAAACAAACAATAGGAAAGAAATAGGCTCTGAAAAAAATAGCAGAATTACGGGTGAATGAATCACTCTGTTCCATTACCATGTAGATAAACTGTTGAAACATAGGACTTAGGAGCAGGAGATGGCCATTCAGCCCTTTGACTCAACTCCGCCATTCCATAAGATCATGGCTGATCTGGTTGTGGCCTCAACTCCACTTTCTGCCCCATAACCCTTGACTCCATTATCTATCAAAAATCTATCCAATTCTGCTTTGAATAAATTCAATGATCTAGCCTCTACAGTTTTCTGAGGAAGAGAATTCCACAGAAAAAAATTCTCCTCATCTCTGTCTTAAAAGGGACACCTCTTATTGTTAAACTGTGTCCCCTAGTTCTATCCACCCCACATGTGGAAACATCCTCCCGATATCTACCCTATCAAGTCTCCTCAGGATCTTACTTGTTTCAATAAGATCATCTCTCATTCTTTGGTATAGGCCAAATCTGTTCAACCTTTCCTCATAAGAAAAGCCCCTCATCCCAGAAATAAGTTGAGTGAAACATCTAACGCAACTATATATTTTCAAATGAGGAGACCAAAACAATGCACAATATTCCAGGTGTGGTCTCACCTAGGTCCTGTATAGCTGCAGCAAAACATCCCTACTTCTATATTCCATTCCCTTGCAATAAATGCCAACATTCCATTTGCCTTCCTAATCACTCGCTGTACCTGCATACTAACTTTTTGTGATTCATGTACCAGGACACCCAGATCCCTCTATATCACCAAGTTTTGCAATCTTTCCCCATTTAAGTAGTATACTGCTTTTTTATTCTTCCTGCCAATGTGGACAAGTTCACATTTTCTCACATTATACTCTGTCAAATTTTTGGCCATTCACTTAACCTGTCTATATCCCTTTGTAGATTTTCTACCTCCTCTTGACAACTTACCTATCTTGGTGTCATCAGCAAATTTAGTTAGCATACATTTGATCCCTTCGTCCAAGACATTGATATAGATTGTAAACAGGTGAGGCCCCAGCACTGATCCCTGTGGCACTCCACTAGTTACAGCTTGCCAACCTGAAAAAGGCCCATTTATCCCTACTCTCTGCTTCCTGTTTGCAACCAATTTTTTACCGTGCTAATATGTTATGCCCTACATTGTGTAATCTTATCTTATGAAAGAAGCCAGAACACAAATAAGAGAGATAAGAGTTCTGGGCTGGAAAGGGCTGTGGGTTATTTGTTGGAGATGAAGTGCACTATTGCAATGAGGAAAATGGAAGAGAGCGTTGGTGCAACGACACAACCTTGTTTGACCCCAGGCTTCACTGAGATAGGGTCTGTGGTGGTTTCGTTGGTGAGGATCACAGCTTGCATGTGCAGTAGAAGGAGGATGGTGACAAATTTCTGAGGGCAGCCAAATTTGTGGAGGACACTTCAAAAGCCTTCATGGTTGACAGAATCAAAGGCTTTTGTGAGGTTGAAAAAGGCCATGCATGGCGGTTGGTGCTGTTCCTTCCATTTTCTTGAGTTTGCCACACAGTGAAGATCAAGCCTGCAGTGCCTCTTCATAGGTGAAAACTGCACTGTGATTCTGGAAGGAGACCCTCGGCCACTAGGTGGAGTGGTTGAGGAGAATACTGGCTATGATCTGCAGCAGACAGCAAGGAGACTTCTCTGTAGTTACCACAATATGACTTGTCTCGCTTCTCGAATATAGTCACAATCACAGCATCCCTTTGATTCCCCGGCGTGCGCGCCTCTTCCCAAATGAGTTATATGAGGTTATGGAGCTGTGCCAGGAGTGTATCTCCGCCGTGTTTCAGAATTTTGGCAGAGATACATCTGCTCCAGAGGCCTTGTTGTTTTTCAGCTGTTGAATGGCTTTTCCAACTTTGCTCAGGATCAAGGTGGTGCTGAAACTGAACTAGGGTAATTTGGAATGGAGTTGAGGACGTTAAAGTCAAAGACAGAACCTCAGTTGAGAAGTTCTTCCAAATGTTTTCCCTAGTGAGCACTGACTGCCTCCCTGTTCTTGATGGGGTCCGCTCCATGCTTGGTCCTCAGTGGAGTGGGCCCTTGACTGCTTAGGTTATAGATCCTCTTAACAGTGCTGAAGAAACTGCGCTTCTCAATGGTGTCCACAAGTTGCTAGATCTCCTGCGCTCTTGCTACCCACCATTTGTTCTTTATGTCATGGGTCTTATGCTGTACCACTGCCTTTGTCCACCTGTAGGACTGCTGCTTTTCTCTTTAGGCGCGGTGAAGCTTCCAGTCTTACCTTACTGGGGACCACAGTGTTGGGTCTCTGGTGTTGCTTGACTCTTACCACTCCACACAGCAGTCAGAGTCAGGGAATGTACTGTAACTGTAGTCCAGAATTTTCAGATGGTGTTTGATAAAGTTCCCATTAGAAGCTTGCTAGAAACATTCAGACATTTTGTAGAAGAAAAACAGATACCAAGTGTTTGGACAGAAAATAATAAGTAACTGATTGTTGCTCAAACTGGGCCCCTATACAGGAGAATGTTATACCATAGCCTTTATTACCTCTTGCTTATTTCAGTGCCTGTTAACACCAGCCCTAATGCCACACTACATTTCTTAGTGATTGATGCAAATAGATTCTGATAGCTGCGCCTCTCAGGAAACAGCAATAGCAGCAGGCACAGTGTGAAATCTAACACATAGCAGAATTTAAAATGCCCTAGAGCTAATCAATCATGCACATATTGGTCACTATCACCATTCCATAACTTGCCAAATGTTAAATGTAAAATGACTTTTCTAACCCAGTTATTGTTTCTCTTGCTCCTTCGGTCTCAAGTCGTCATCTCCTGATGATTCATGCTGAGCTTCACTCCACGCTTAACTGAGCATGGAGTTCAGATGCATGGTTGTGAACAGCTGATGGAGCTTTGCTCTCTAACTTCTACATGCTGTATCAAAGCTGGTGGAATTCTAGAGTCGCAAAGTCATAATTGTTCCATCCCCTGGCACTGGAACTCTTCAGCTGACAAGGACAAAAAAAACAAAATTCCAGACCTGGAACTCCAAAGTGATGCATAATCTCTATATTGTTGGCATGTGATCGTTTTTCTGGCTTGCAAGCTATAATTCAGTACTGCTTAACAGAAAAGCTGAAGTATTTCATATTCACCTCTGCACACATTCAAAAATATCCAACAGCAGTGAAGGTGGCTTTAGCTGTTGAGAATTTGGCTGCTCCTGGGACTTGTTATAATTACATTTCAATATAAATCTGAATAAATACTGCAGTGCAGGTTAGGCTAAAATTAACTCAATTATTTTACCTTTGCTTTAGCTGAAATATTCTTAATTGAGTTTGATGCAGTTCACTTTGCTGACAACATCCGAATTAAGATAATTAAGTTGTAAAGTCTCAGTGGTTTTCAGGGACTGACAGAGGTAATAGACTCATATAGGTCTGATAGAGGACAGCTACCCGGGTATTCTGATGAAAAATAGCTCGTTGTGATTTGTAACAATGGGCAGAATTGTTCGGTCCCATTGGTGGTAGCTAACATGGCTGGCGTGAGCGGACAATATGGCGTGAAGGCCAAAAATCATTTTCACACCGTCGTGAAACCAGTTTGCGATCGTCTGCTCCATGTGTCAATGGCGGGCCACGATTCCCACCGTCCAACATGGGAACTTAATTTTAATGCATTGCATCTCATTATCGTGCCCTCGCGCCAGAATCATCTTCCCATGTCAAATTTACCACCCATGTTGGTGTGGCTTCAGAACGATGTGTTTCACGACTGCCTTTAAAAGGCGTGCACCTGGTGAGCTGAACTTCCAGGGGAACTTGGAGGTGAGTGCACACAACCTTGCGCAGTGCTCGCGAGCATTGCCCATAGGACATCAATGAAGAGGCGTCACACATTCAGGGAGAGGTGGGCACGGGCAAGTCACTTTTTCCCAGCTGGCTTTCAGTGCGGTGCCCGGGGAAGGGCTCCAGAGCAGGTGAGGCCGAGGGTGTGGTGAGGGGGTTGCAAGGCAGTACATACTGAAGGAGGTTCACAAGCTTCTGCTGTTGGGGGTGAGGGGGGGTGGTGAGGAAAGCAGCCATGTGCTTGGAAAAGCTCATCAAAAGTGAGTATTCTTCCACAGCTGAGATTATCCAGCTGCAGGTCCATTGACATGCTTGGAGTCAGGCCTCTGAAACTTTTCTGCCCACTCAAGCAACGCAAAAGCATGAATTTGCCACCAAATGCTTCTGAACATTTTACCCCTCAGGTGCAGACTCCAAATAATGTACGTTTTAGGGGGCAGCAGAACAATTGGCCGACTGAGCAAGTTGTAGAATCCCCTTGTGAAAGATGGCCATGGCACAGTCACTGGTGGAGGCACTTAGAGCCCCTTGCAATGTCTTTATTCAGGTTTGGGCCAGTATCCTTGATGGTTGAAGCTAACAGCGCAGCCTTGCAGTGAGGGTTAGGAGAATGCCTGTGCCTGAGCTGAGACCACATGCCAGGCCAAATGAGAAGGATGCCAGGTGTGCGTGCGTGCTGAGTGAAGCCTTGAACAGGATGAGGAGGCTATCTCCAGAAGAGATGAAGCTAGATGGAGATGTGAGGCTGTGTGTGAGAGAGTGAGTGGTGATGTCCCTTGAGCTGGCAGTGAGTGAGGTGCTGATGAATGTATGATGGGCTTGTGAGTGGGTGAGTTGAGATTGATGAGATGGTTGACTTAGCCTGGCACGACAGATGAGAACATTCATCCTTTTTCTACACTGGACGGCCAACCACTTGTGTGCAGCATCGGCACTGACTATTGCCTCCCAAGCTGGAGTGGTGAGACTGATGGGCCTCCTGTGGACAGAGAGGGGGTAGAGGACATCACGGCAGGCCTCCATGGTGTCTGGAAGGCGTCCCAGGGATGCATCATTGAACCAGCGGTGGGGGGCTGCACTCTTCTTGGCATTTGGGGCCATGCCTTCATTGGAGCAGTTCTGGGCTGCAAGCATTGAGAACTATGCACATGGCTGCAGTTTAAATATGGTGCCTGGCGTGAGAAAGCGGCGAGGTAACGGCGTGACGGGCAAATTGGAGGCCGCCCGCCAGCGAGCCGACACGTTTCCCATGACTGCATAATTTATGAGACGGGAAGGGGATGATACAGCGTGAAAACCCGCCATTGCGGCCGGTGAATAAAACGTCTTTTTTTCACACCCACTACCGTCCAGTGCAAATATACCGTCCAAGACCTTGTAATCAGGTGTCTTTGCTTTTAACAATTGTCCACACATGAAACAGCTTTGTTTTTGAATTCCCATCCCAGCATGTCTGTTTCTGCAATTGAAGCAATAAAAATTAAACTAATTGAGGTTGCCAAAATTTCTCAAGACCAAAGTTGCCTTGCATGCCGTGGGCAATTTATTTAGAAAATCGGACATGAAACAATTTTCCATCTTTTGAAATAAATATACAACTGTTGAGTGCCACAAAAACAGTCAAGTATCAGAGTATGTTCCCCCTCATACAATGACACAATACCACATTTTCCTTTCATTTTTAGCATTTTCATGCATAATTATGGGCTCAAACCGTTGGTGGATGCTGCCAACAATGCTGGAATGTGATTCTGTTATGTGAATTCAATAGTAGGGATGAAAATCCAAAACTAGCTAGGCATAGTTCACCACTCTTAAAAAATACTGCACTGATTTGGCTCTTCATAAGCAGTTAATCTCCACTCAACAAGTATCATTGACATAATTTCCATTTGTAGAACAAGGAAAGCTTAGGTATGATGTCTACATGAAAATGTAGAAATGTCAATCTACTTACAAGGTTTAATCTTGCCAAAAGGGAGTCAAAAATCTAAGAGGTTGCATTCTCCCTGCCTGAAGAGACACTGCTCTGTTTGCCGGTAACAGTGACTACACTTCAAAAGTGCTTCATCAGCAGTGAAGTGCTTTGGGACTTCACCTGAGACTTGAAAGGGATTATATAAATGGAAGTTTGTTTTTGCACAACATAATGCACTTGACTTGTCAATTACAGGAACTCAATAGGTTCCATAAGACGCATATTATGCTTGTTTTATCCGCTCTATAGAATTAGTTGAGCAGTTAAGGTTAAGTGTAGGGTTGAATGTCAACTGTAGTGAGTTGACTGCCTTCAGTTTTGTGAGGTCAGCTCATTTGCATCGCTATTTATAGCTGCTTGCCTAGCTTTGACCTTGTAAAGATTGCTAGCTAATGGGGAGGAAGTGTAAACTCACTCTTTGCCTGAAAGATAAAGTAATGTGGCTGCATTTACTGCTTACCAAATTAAGCCCTCATACAAATTTACCTATTTTGCATTACATCTCACACAAATCCAGACATCAGAAGGACAACATATTCCAGATCCATCATATAACTGAAAGCCTTGCCATACTCACATGTTTCAAGGTCACCACACTCAGGTCATTGAAATATATCCTAGCTGTACATTGCTGGTTAATTACTAGCAGTGAGGTTGCCCTGCAGGCTGGGCTCACTTCAACATTGCTAACCTGCTTGTACAACACCACCAGCGCACACCCAAACCAAGAGGCCTGAAGAGTGATGGAACATAGTCCTCAGACCTCATTAGTAAACACATCGCAAATTGGCGGCATTGGTCACACCTCCAACGGCTCCTCGCCCCAGCAGATAGCAATGTTGACTCACCTGTCTCAGCAGAAGTTGTCTTCAGGTGGTCCTGGGAGGGTAGGTTAGAGCAAGCTACGGGAAGGGGTTGATCACGTTTCCTGGAGAATCGGAGGAGAACTGAACAAAGCCAAACTCTTAAAATCTTTCACTTGAAGGAGGTTTTGCATAAAGGTGCATAAAAAAGGAAAGAACAGACATTAATGATGAGGAGCAGGTTGGTTCTTTCCTCTAGCTGGCAGTTTTTGCAAGGCTTTTCAGTGTCTGTGGCCAGATTTTCCTGGAGCAGTGCATCTCACAGCCTGCCCCATTAGTTAGTCTTATTCATGCATGTTTAGCTTTTAAAAAATGTTGCCCTGTAAGATGCTGGAATTGTGAGCTGATAATGGTACAGCAAGGGCAACAGAGCATCTGAGATCTAGAATTATAGAACCATAGAATGGTTACAGCATAGAAGGAGACCATACAGCTCGACGTGTTTGTATCAGCTCCCAGTCCCACTCCCCATCCTTTTCCCTGTAGCCCTGCAATTTTTTTTTTCTTTTCAGGTTATTATCCAATCTCCTTTTCAAAGCCAAGAGTGAATGTGCCTCCACCACGGTCTTAGGCAGTCTACTCCAGATTCTGCGTAAACCACTCACTGCATAAAAATGTTTTTCCTCAAGCCTTTGGTTTTTGCCTTTGCCATTCATCTTAAATAGTTGCATCCCTGGTTTTTACCTTTCCACCTATGGAAAGAGATTCTCTCTATCTGCTCTGTGAAGACCCCTCAATGATTTTGAACACCTGTATCATATCGCCACTCAACCTTCTCTTCTCTAAGGGGAACAGCCCAAGCTTCTCCAATCTGCCCTCGTAATGGAAGTCCCTCATCCCTGGAAGCATTCTTCTAAATCTTTTCTACACCCTCTCTAATGCCTTCACGTCCTTCCTAAAGTGTAGCGACCAGAATTGGATAAACATTTCAGTGTTACAATTGCCATTAGGGACTGATAATTTTGAAAAAACGATTTGAATTCCCAGTGACAAACTTAAAGAAATCACATGACAAGATTTCAAGTTTTAAGAATTTTACTGTAACAAACAAACATTAGCTGTAAACATTACTCAAGAGGCAACTAACACTCTAAACTACAGAAGAAACAACCCTTATTAGGACCACTCGGCTCCTGACCTCATTACAGCCTTAGTCCAAACATGGTTAAAATAACTGAACTCAAGAGGTCAGGTGAGAGTGACTGCCCTTGACATCAAGGCAGCATTTGACTGAATGCAGCATCAAGGAGCCCTAGCAAAACTGGAGTCAATGGGAATCGGTGGGAAAAGTCTCCATTGTTTGAAGTCATACCTAGCACAAGGAAGGTGGCTGTGATTGTTGGAGGTGAATCATCTCTGTTGTCCTAGGAACAACCACCTTTAGCTGCTTCATCAATGATCTTCCCTCCATCATAAGGTCAGAAGTGGGGATGTTTACTGATGATTGCACAATGATCAGCACCATTTGCAACTCCTCAAATGCTGAAGAAGTCCATGCCCATATGCACCAACAGCTGGATAACATGCAGGCTTGCACTGATAAGTGGCAAGTAACATTTGTGCCACACAGGTGCCAGGCAATGACCATCTCCAAAAAGAGAGAATCCAACCATCTCCCCTTGACATTCGATGGCATTACCATCGCTGAATCCCCTACTATCAACAACTTGGGGGTTACCATTGACCAGAAACTGAACTGGACCAGCCATATAAATACCGTGGCTACAAGACAGATCAGAGGCTAGGAATTGTGCAGAGAGTAACTCACCTCCTGACTCCCCAAAACTGGTCCAGCATCTAGAAGGCACAAGTCAGGAGTGTGTTGGAATACTCTCCACTTATTTGGATGAGTGCAGCTTCAACAACACTCAAGAAGCTCTGCACCATCCAGGACAAAGCAGCCTAATTGATTGACGCTTCATCCTCCACCTTCAACACCTACTCCTTCCACCACAGTGGCAGAAGTGTGTACCATCTACAAGATGCACTGCAGCAACTCACCAAGGCTCCTTAGACAGCACCTTCGAAACCCGCGACCTCTACCGCCTAGAAGGACAAGGGCGGCAAATGCATGGGAACACTACCACTTGCAAGCTCCCTTCTGAGCCACACACCATCCTAACTTGGAACTATATCACCATTCCTTCACTGTCGCTGGGTCAAAATCTTGGAACTACCTCCCTAAAAGCACTGTAGGTGTACCTACACCTCTTGGACTGCAGCATTTCAAGAAGGAGGCTTACCACCGCCTTCTCAAGGCCAACCAGGATTGGGCAATAAAATATGCTGGCCTAGCCAGCAATGCCCACATCCTGTGAAAAGAATATGAAAAAGCCCGTAACCCCAAGCCATATGTATTGCCACCATTATCATCTTTACAGGAAACAGTCTAAAGTCAATCCAACTTCCATTCCTCTCTGTTTTACTGCATCTTAACATTGAGTGACCATGCAAACGTCCTTTTCCTCATTCTTCTGAGAATTCCCAAACCAACCTAAAGCAGCATGGTTCTCTCCAATGGTTTCATCCCCAGGTCTTGCCAGGACGAATCTTTCAGAGTCCTTAAATTTCCATTGGTTCCATCTCTTTGCCACAGCTTCTCACCAGCATTCTGTCTTATAGCCAACTGTGAAATACAGCCTTTTTCCCTCTGTTGACCACAGCATCTGCCCCCGTCTCTCTCTATCCAGGATTATTTCTCTCTTTCTCTCGCTCTCTGTCCAAAGTCTCTGAAACAGTAAGCCTGCAATGGCAAAAACACCCGCCTCTCCCTTTATGTTCACATGTTAAAATGTGGTCCATGCATTTCAATTGCACTTGACCTGAGCCCCTGCTCCCCATGGCAATCAAGCCATACATGCTTGTCATCAGGCAAAACATCTAGCAGATCACAGGATTCTCCATTACTTCATTTATCTTAAATTAAAGAGACAGTTTAAAACTTAACCATCATATAAAAACTTACATTCATAACACCAGTTGAGGCCGAACCTTCATAACTTTCTTGCTTATGAATTCTTCGTGAACAACAGGACAAACAGTGTATCTCCCTAACCAATTAAATTTAGGGATTACGAAATGAATAGAGAAAGTACTGCTGGGTTAACTAGAGTGAGTGAATTCAATGTCAAATCAGATACAGAAAGACAAGTAAAAAGGAAACTAAGATTGGATTGAGAGAGAATGTGAAAAAGAGACAGAAAAGAAAAGTAAGAAAAATGAATTTAATATTTTACATTTTAAAAATATCCTTAAATTTTGACAACCTGAAGGAACGAGACTCCATATTTGAAAAATAGTTTACTTTCTGGGCAAGAGAGGTTGATCGGCAATGCTTCACAATTATGATGTTGCTAAAAGGGTATGTATGCTGATAATTGTTTGATTTAATTTTCTGTGACATGTTTAATGGGAAATCATTGTGCAAATGCAGCAGCTGCATAAAAATTATGGGAAGTTAAGCATGAGCTATTGTTTTCACAAAGCTAATGATGAAATGGTCCTAATTGGCCAGTAAATTGTGGAGATTTGCAATTCATGGTTTTCCATTCCTTACCATAAATTGCTGGCTGATTTGCAACAAAATTTTTTCAGCAAAGACTGGGACATTTAATTTGAGAATAAATTTGCCAGCGTCATGAAGCTGAGCTAATTGATCCTTTTGTTTAGCAATTTCTTGGACATCAAAGAATGTGGTGAGATAAGCTATATTCTAATTTGTGAACTTGACAGTGCAAGGTAGATGGAGTGTCTTAGAATAAAATTGCATTCAAAACTTTTGATTGTTTGACCTGTTTTTGGTATTTTGGTCCAGCTGAGGAGAGATTAGGTCACTGTCAGACTTCCTAATAATTACTTCCATTTGTAATGTTGCAAGATACTTAAACTAAATAACCTAACGATCACTGTGATAAATTAGCAGTTTTGAATATCTTGTGTTTTAAATCAATGGTTGTATCTTATGTTCATGTTCGTTGTTAAAACATAGATTATTAAATAATATTTACATCTTTTTTAACTATTGGAGTAAAACCAACCTGTAAATGTAAAACTAGAGATGTGAGGCACCTAATGTATTGAAAATTAATAAAAGCTTCAATTAGAACATTATTCCTTTAAAACAGAATAAGGTATTTTTGTTGTTGCATGGTCTCTAATGGAGATGGACAACATTTTTAAGAGCACAGGCATATTTTATAAATTTAGCTTGCATTAAACTACTGACCTCAGCCATTTGACTTTCAGTTCTGCCTCTGTGATTGATAGGCTTGCAGGATTCAAAAGTAGAGATCATCTGTATGAATGTATTAACTTGAAACGGGCAGTGCTGAATTTAATTATGACCACAGTATACTCAAGAGTACTGAGTAAAGCGTCAGGCCCAGATTTTTGATCCTGGGCAGGGTGCAGTGAGTCAGGAGATTTCCTGGCTGAACAAACACAACCTTAAAAATGCCTGCCCACAAGTCAGATTTTTGGTTGCTTTGGGAGTGGGTGGGGGGGGTGACAAGCTGAAACCTGAGTCGGGGCAGGCAACCCCAGAAGTGAAGAGGGTTCGGAGATGGGCCCTGTGTGGGTCGGGTACCTCGGGCACAGGTACAAAGCACCCCCTTGGAGGCGCTTATGGAGCATGCCGGGAGCCATGGAGGAGGCATTGTTGTGTGGTCAAGTGAGTGTCAAAGCTGTAAATGTTGTCCAACTGTTAGATAATCCTAGAACGGATGGCCCATCATGGACTTTTTCATTGGGAGAACTGCCATTGATGCTTCCTAATGAAAAGTGTGCTGAACTAAACCACTGAGTAGATCCCCAAGATATAGCTGTGGAGATGGCATTGTCTTTCCACCGCAACTTGATGCAGATAAGATGCAGTGATTTAGTAAGATGGCTAGTGTCAGTGGGTGAATGAACAAAATTGCCATGCTCATTGCCCTAGTCACTTGCCCTGCTGTCACTCATCTCACTGGATGTCCCCACTCTGTGGACCCTTGACCAGGTCCCTCACACTTGCACAGTGTAGTGACATAATTGTCTGAATAAGACAGAGTAAGCTAGTAGGCCTGTCAGTTGCTGAGCACAGCATGTTACCTGGGAGTGACAACTACAACCTAAAGGCACCAAGTGTGTGTGCAGAGTCCTTGTCACAACCACACTGTTAAAGGTATTCATAGATGAGATGAAGTGCGTGGTTAGTGCAGGTAAGCACACAAAAGTGAATTATAACAATGTATTTTGAGTTGCTCATGACCCTTCTTGCCTTACATTATCATTAATTAATTCATTCATTCATAGAATGTAGCATAGATCAGGTGGATCTCAAGGGATGGGGCCACTTGCCCCATGTTTTTCTGACTGAGACCTGAAGGCCCTGGTAGAGGAGATGCAAAGGCGAAGGGACATAATTTACCCAGCTGGCCTTTAAAAACTTCCTGCCAACAACTCATTTTGCTGCGCACAAAACAGATGTGAATAGGCAGTATGATGCACAGACACATTGAAGGGCAATATATACACGCGCTATGTATTAGCTTAACATAATTTCATGTTGTCTTTGCAGAACAGAAGGGCAGAGAATGTGAGAGAGATGGTCCATATTTGGTATGGGAAAGCCTACCTGAGGCCCATGCATCCTATGGAGCAAACGGCCCTGGAGATTGCCAGGATTCCAGAGCTGCTGGCTGTTGGTGATGGTGAATGTCCAGTAGCAAGTGATAAATGAGGTGTTGAGATTGCCTTGGCACATGGTAGTAATGGTGGAGGTCACGTGGGACGTTGGCATGAGAGAGCGCGCAATGATGGAGTTGCCTCATAAGAGCACGGGGATAATGGTTAAGGCAGTGACAACCATCAGAGCTTTCACATTGAGAAGGATTGTACCTAAATATCTTATTTTGTGTCTCACACAGGTCCCAGCTCTGCTGGCTCTCTTCCCAGCTCCATTTCATCCCTTGGGCATCAAGAGGAGGAGAAGATGTCCAAGGAGGCAGTGTCACATCATACTAGCCCACACTCCACCAACTCAGATACAGACATTTTGGATGAATGTGGCGCATGTGTTTAGAGTCAGTGGCATGTGGTGAAAGTCACCGCACAGAGTGCAGGAGAAGACGTCAGCATCAGAGACATCTGTGCACAGTCCCCGCGGAGGAGAGAGGAAAGTCACAATCATGCTCCACTGGGCAGGAACGTGGAGCCTCTGGAGTCACCTGTGTTAGGGAAGGAAACAGTTAAAGGAAGTTCAATTACTAATTATTAGGTTGTTTAACTAAGTGCCCATTTGGTTGTATAAAAGGGATAACAGCTAAGCCTGTCTGTCTGTGCTGACTGTATCTGTGGAGAGTTTTATGACAAGCAATAAAACTCTGCCTTGGTTTCAGACTTCATTTCTAAACAACTATTAGAGCTTAACTGTGGTAGCAGAGAACGGTTGCTGCTTATAAATAATAGATTGGAAATGAAGCTTTCTTCGGACAACAGACTGTATTCGGAGTTAACTTTAAGAGCAGAGTGGTTTGGATAAAAGAGAATGGCTGAATCAAAATGTTGAGTTTCAGGATATGATTACCCACCAATGTTTTCTGCGAGTGAACCCTATGATCAATGGAAGAATGAAGTAACTATGTGGACACTGGTTACGTCCTTACCAAAGAAAAAACAAGGAATGGCCTTGGCACTTTCATTACCATACAAAAGCAAAACAAGATGCAAAGTATTTTCGGAGTTGGAGCCTGAGCATTTGAACACAGATAAAGGTTTGGAAACGTTATTAAAATTGATGGATAAGATCTATCAGAAGGATGGCTTATTAAGTGCTTATGAAACATGGTCTGATTTTGACAAATTTAGAAAGTTGGAGAATAGTTCCATAGGTGATTACGTAATGGAAATCAGCAGACTATATGCATGATTGCAAAAGTTCCCCCTAGCAATTCCCCAATTGGTGTTGGTGTTTGAGTTACTAGGCTGTGCCAAAGTATCAAATATGGACAGGCTTCTAGTTCTAACAGGAGTTAAGTTTGCAGAAAGACACACACTGCTAGAACAGATGTCAGAAGTTCTAAAAAAGATTCCTTGGAAAACATTCCTTTCCAGCAGCGTTCATGGCGCAAATGAGCCATTCGGTGGTAAAACAGAAAATGGCGGATACAATGTTAACAGGATGGCAAGATTGTTTAGAAACAGGAGACAGGTGTCATTGTGAAAGGAGATTTGTAACTAGAAACAATGGGGGCAGAAACATCTTGGACAGTTACGGCAGGAGAAAAGAATTAGGGATCTACGACAAAAGAATGAACCTCAGAAATGCCCAGGGTGTGATCAATCAGTGTTTTAGATGGGATTCAGAATACCATTATGCAATGAACTGTCCTAAGTGATGTAATAAGGTGTTCAAAATTAAACATGCAAAGAAGACTCAGAGGATGGAGATATTGACCAAAGTGGGAATTGCATTAGTTACAAGAAGTTTCAACCTGGTGATGAATGTCTTGGTGGCAGAGTCCTTCAACTATGCAGTGCTAGATAGCGGATGCATATCTACAGTCTGGAATCGACTGGTTAAAATGCTACCTGGACTCCTTAAATGACAAGGGCCGGAATAAGGTTAAAGAATTTGAGCATTCCACCAGTTTTAGATTTGGAGATCATAATACCCTGAAATCTTTAAAAAGGGTAGTGATTCCCTGTAAGATAGCTGGAGTCAACCATCTCATCAACACAGATGTAATGTCTAGCGAAATACCATTACTGTTGAGCAGACAATCGCTGAAGAAAGCACAAATGAAGCTGGCCATACAAAATGACAAGGCCATTGTATTTGGAAAACCTGTGGGTTTACAATTTACACAATCTGGATGCTATTGTATCCCTTTAATGAAACATAACTTTTCTACTAAGGAGATTAAAGAAGTGTCATTAGCATCAGGGGCTAAGAATTTGGCAGACCAAAAAAGCAAATTGTGTTTAAAATTGCATTGGCAGTTTGCCCACCCTTCTTCATGAAGATTAAAAATTTTGCTAAGGAATGGAGAGCACGCTAAACTTAGATGAGATAAGCAATAGATGTTGTATATGTAAGAAATACATAAGGGTACCATCACAGCTAATAGTGAGTCTACTTTTAGTGAGGGATTTCAATTAAGTTGTGGTGATGGATTTAAAGGTGTGGGATAAAGAAAAGAACACTTTTATTTTACATTTTATAGATTTGGCCAGTCGACAATCATATACAGTAAAGAAAATAATTGTGTATCAGGTCATGGAGAAGTGGATAGGGACCGAATTGGGACCACCAGCGAAATTCCTCACTGATAATGGGGTAGAATTTGGTAACGATGAGTTCCTAGATATGTGTGAAAAAATGAATATTATAGTTATGAGTACCTTAGCTGAAAGCTCTTTTTTTTTAACTGAACATGTGAAAGGAATCACATAATTACAGATGTAGGTGGATAGACCAAGCTGTAAGTTAACATCTGCTCTTGCATGGTTTCCATGCCAAGAATTCACTGCAGATGGTTGGTAGCTATAGTCCATATCAGTTGATTTTTGGTAGAAACCCAAATCTTCCTTCAGTCCTGAGCGATCACCCCCCAGTTTGGAAGGGAACTATGATTAGCTCTACCTTTTCTGAGCATTTAAATGCACAGGTAGAAGAGTGTTCCTTAAAGCCAAAGTTTCGGAAAGAATTTGGCGAGCTCTAAAACACAATGTACGTCCATCAGAAACTATTTTCAATCGGGGGACGTGGTATACTATAAGAGAGAAGGATTTAATGAGTGGAAAGGCCCAGGAAAGATAATAGGTAAAGATGGTAAATCAGTCATTTTACAACATGGGAACCAGACTATTCAGGTACACTCATCCAGGTTAGTTGGCGCAGACTACAAATTTGTGGGTTCGGAAAGTGTAGGAAGGGACGAGGAACCATGTACTTCTCATAGCCATATGTTGCAGGATTGTGAGGACCAGGTAGCTGAAGTTGGCAGGGTATCTGAAGATGGAGCCTGTGGTAAAGTGGAGTACCATGTCCCTTTAAGAGAATGCAAGTGGACTAATCATGTGGCAGTACTGACCAATCACTGTACAGCGGGCTACTGGTTAACTAAGTCTAGAGCTGGAGGTGGTTGTGGGAGCATGCAAGGATTTAGTGCTCTGCCTTGTGTTGCAATAAATAATCACAGTTTGTTCTTATGTCGGTCTCTCTCCGTTATTGATAATGAGCATCAACTAACAAGTGTATATGAAGGCATGCAATTCAAGTTTACTCGACCAGTGAACTCACAGATTCAAGACATAAAAGAGACAATAATTCGGATGAAGAAAAGAAGGCAATTTGTCCCAGAGGACAACTGCCGAAAGCTGGCACTAAGGTTACATACTTGCCAGCAGGGGCCAGTCATTGGCGGGAAGCAACAATTGTAGGTAGAGCAGGGAAGGCCAATGGAATTTTTTTTAAAAACTGGTTAAATGTACGAGATAAAGCACAGGAGATTAGGCCTATGGGTTGGAAACATGAAGTACAAAAATGGAAGGCACGGAAATGCAGTATCAGATCAGACAGTGGGTCTGGGAGTGAACATGCATCTAGGAAGAGATTGCAAACTGTTGAAAGAACATCTATAAAATGGGAGAGGGAGATCAAATGGTAATGGTTCGGAGTGTAATAGAAGCCAGGATAGAGGGCGTAGCTTAACAAGGTCAAGGAATATGGCACAGACTGGTAATGCTATAAGGAGCAGAAGCCCATGTGATCGAGAAGTAGCTTAAAAAAAAATTAGATATAAATTAATAAAGGATGCCAAACAGTAAGAACTATATTGTTGGAAAGAATTTGGGGTGCATACAGGTGCCAGAAAGGGGACAACCAGCTCTGTCTCATAGATGGATATGCACGGAAAAGGTGCTTCCTGATGGTTCTTATAAAACTAGAGCCAGGCTAGTGGCATGAGGATTTGAAGAAAAATTTGGTGACCAGGATATAAGAGCAAATATTTACCTATGGCAGGGAAAGTTATGCTGAAGATCTTTTTAGTTCTATTAGCTACAAATGCTTGGGAATGTAAGTCCATTGATATTAAAGCTGCTTTTTTTGCAGGGACACCAACTTCAAAGGGAAGTTTTTCTCCGTCCACCAAATGCAGAAGGGACTCTCTGGAAGCTAAATAAATGTGTATACGGTTTAAATGATGCCTCCAGAGTTTGGTATTTCTCAGTGATGCCAGTTTTGTTAAAGTAGGGCTGTCCTCAGGAAACATTGCCAGGTTTGCTTCCAACTGAACACTGTGTCATGAAAAAAAACATATATATGTATGTCACCTTTTTAAAAACTTTTTTTGATATACTTTTTCAAGTGTACCAACATTGAGACACAAGGGTAATGGACATGCTTTTTGTGGAGGGGTTGGGGGGGATAATGGGGGAGAATGGTAATGGATTGTGAGGATTGCAAGAATTCAAGAATCAAGTCTTCCAGCCAGTTTATTCTAGTTGCTGCCTGCCTCTCTCAAAACTAACCTTGCCATCACATTGAAAACTAAAGGGTTTTATGTTCTACTGCTGATTTTAAATACAGTGTTCAGGTTGTCTATAGTATCAAAGTGAATTCTGAGCTCCGGATGAATTGACCTGAGGCAATACAGGCAACTGAGTAGATATGTCTTTTTCATTTGATAAGCTAGCCCTGCAGCAATGTTAGCTTTTGTTGAACTATTATCATGTGAAGCAAGTGCGGTGATGTTTTGCCTGTATCATACAAACTATGTGTTTACAGACTGTGATAAATTCCAGCCAGTAACCAGAACATGCAAATAAAAATTAGATTTTTTTTAAATGATGTTTACTATTGTGACAATGATCCAAGATATGACTCAATAGTGGGTCTAGTTTCTAATTAACCTAATTTTACCTGCTAAATTAATGAATTAATACACTGGAGTATGAAAGGATGTATTGTGGCCAATAATTGAGGACAGACTGATTAAAAGGAGGAGTCATCAAGATTTAATCTTACAATTGCTCTATTTCACTCCTCACTGAAATAAATACATAGGATAAACTATTGGTGTTTAACAGAATCTGGAAAAGATAAGATTGCCTCCTTGAATTAACAAATACGGTTATAAGCAATAAAGACACTAACTTGTACTGACCCACATTTCATGAGTCTGAACGGGAAGTTGTCATTTATATTCATTTGAAGTTTAAGATTTTTATAGTATATTGTGGAGAGTAAGCTTGTTACTCGTTGGGGGTAATTTATTTTCGTAGCTTCTGGCACCCTTGCCAAGCTTTCAAGTTACTTGCCAACAAAGATCTGCAATTTACATAGGTATTAACAGGGTCTACAGAGATTAGCTGGCACAACAGATACAATGCTGTGTAATTAAATAATGAAGGTTCAATTCATACCCAGTTCGCCGAACCTCAGCCAGTAAAGTGAGACAAAATAACTTATCAGGCTTCTATATATGAAGAGTAGTTCATATTTCAACTTAGAATGGAGGAGGAAGCAAGACTCCACATTGTACATTTCCCTCCCTAAAACCATCCTGCTCCTTATGTCTCTCTCTTCATTTAAGGCCATCCTTAAAATTCACCTTTTTGACCAAGCTTTGGGTCATCCCTCCTCAGTACTTATCTCCACATGTACTTATTTTCCAATTATGTCTCTGTGAAGCTAATTCTGGTGTTTTCCTACCTTAAGGACATTTAAGAATAACAACTTGCATTTACAATGTAAAGACAAAGTACAATTCAAAGAGACCAGGGCTCACCTACAGCAGTTGTCTTTAGAGTTGAAGGAAATGTCCATTCCTCAGCAGATCAAATCAGTGAAGGAGTAACCAGCAGAGGAACAACCAGGGGACTGGACGCTGGTGAAGAAGAGCACAAAGTAGAAAGAACCAAGAAGGGACCAAGCCATTTCACAGACGAGCAGCAAGAGGCAACTCCCATGTGACACAGACGACAGGGGCTGCAGCTCTTCAGACGAGGAAGGACAAGGGTGGCACCGACAGGAGAAGTGGCATAGCTTTAGGGAGCTGGAAGAGGAGATACCTGAGTTCCGAAACATTGGAGACAGCGAAAAAGCCAGCATACCCTGACCTCAACCTCAAAGTGAAGAGGCCAGCGCCCCCGCCAGCTCAAAGAAGCTGAGAGCTGTGAAGCACTCAGTGCACCACAGCTCCAGGAAGCCAGGAGCAGCAATGCCCGCAAGGGGGAATGGATGGGAAAGGCTTCTCCAACAGAAAAGTCTAAACATCGCTCCTTGCATGAACCCCCCAGTGCCACCCGGGCGGAACAATTCTAACATAGTGGATGAGAATGGTTTCCTCAGCCCATCACAAATTAGACTATTTGTGAACACGATGGGCAGAACTTTTACCTCGTTGGGCGGGCAGGGCAAGCAGGCCCAGGAGTGGCTGCGCAACGGTCTGCCGCCTGCGATCGGGCCTCAGCTGCAATTTCACGCTGGCCGGCCAATTAACGGCGCACTGATAACCTCAGCGCTGCCTGGGTGACAGGAGAAGCGTGAGCACTGAAGTGCGCTCAGTGAAAGCTCCCTGCAGGCACAGAGCTGCCTCAGAGAGCTGGAGATTTTTAACATTAAAAATAAAGATTTCAAAAATAAGGAAAACATGTCACCTCATGTGACTCTGTCACATGAGCAGATTCATGTTAAAAATGGGGTTTAAAATTTTTTATTGTTTTTTTTAATCACTGTTCGAAACCTCATCCCACTCGTGGACGAGGTTTCGCAAAAAATGCAAAGGCCGCTTGGCCTATTCGTCCGGCCGCAAAGCGTAAGGTTAGAAGGACAGGGAAAATTCCACTTTAATTGATGAATGGGCTTAACAGCCCTCTTAATTTTTGGCTCCCGAGCACACCCGCCTACCAAAATATCGCGCGAGTGTGCGATGACATCGGGATGCTCGCCCGACGTCCTCGTGCATTATTTCATGCTCATGCGTGTCAGGCACGTGTCCGGAGCAGGAGCAAACCCAAGGACTGGAACTGTCAAAGACAACAGGTCTGGTAAACAACAACGTTTTAAAATGAGCGTAAACATTGTTTCCATTAATGTGCATGACACTAAATCAACTATGCGATGTGTTGCGACCTTGGATTATCTTGCCAAGGTAAGGCTGTTTCTGTAGGATTGTGCAATACTGCACCTCAGCTCCTACAGGCAATGGTCGAGATGGTGATCCCATGGGCCATTGATCTGGTCGGGAGGAAATGACTGACGTTCCTCTGGCCTGGTAGTCTGCTGCAGGGAGGCAACGTCACCATCTCTGAAGTTAAGGAGGTGATGGCAGGCACCTCTTTGTAGCAGACATAATATACAATAACGGCCCCTCTGACTAATTAATATGTACGTCCCAGCTCAAAGCAGCAAGTGGCTGGCCGTCCTTCAGCAACTCACACTGCTGCTGATGATATCCAGGACGGACATTCTAGGCGGTGACTTCAACTGCATCATCTCACAGAATCACAGAATGTTACGGTGCAGAAGGGGGCCATTTGGCCCATCGTGCCTGCACCAGGTCTCCAAACGAGCATTATGACTTAGTGCCATGGCCCTGCCTTTTCCCCATACCCTTGTGTATTGTTTCTATTCAAATAATCATCTAATGTCCTCTTGAATGCCTCCACCACACTTCCAGGCAGTGCATTCCAGGCTCAAGCCACTCACTGTGAAAAAGTTTTTCCCCACATCACATTGGCTCCTTTTGCAAATTACTTTAAATCTGTGCCCTCTCATTCTCAATCCTTTTGTGAGCGGGAACAGTTTCTCCCTATCTGCTTTATCCAGCACCCTCATGATTTTGAACACCTCTATCAAATCTCCTCTTAGCCTTTTCCTCTCCAAGGAGAACAGCCCCAACCTCTCCAGTCTATCTTCATAACAGCTGGATGATCCAGCAGACTGGATGCCACGTCCAGACTTCTGATAGAAACAGAAAAAGACACCAAGCTGCAGAACGTCTCCAGCAACCCTGCTGATGAAGTGCAGCATGGATACACCTGGTTGCAGCCAGACGAGTTCATCCGTTCCAGGGTAGACTTCCTGTTTGTGTTCTGAGCATTCACGGTCAGATCCACTGACGTCAAACCAATGTTCTTCTCTGACCACAGCCTCCTACTGATTGACTGTCACTTACAGGAAAACCAAAGGGTTGGCAGTGGGACATGGAAGCTGAACATGAAACTGTTGACCTCAGAAAACAAAAGGATTACAAAGGTTGGAGAACCCATCTTTGAGTCTCATGCACTGGTGGGAAGTGAACAAGGTGAATATCAAGAGGTTTATCATCCTCAAAGATGTTCAGAAGGCTATAAAGGAACAGAGGGAAATGTCCTGACACCAGAAAAGCATGCAGAATCTGCTCCAGCTGCTGTGGGTGGGGGGTCGATGTCAAGGAGGATCTCCAAGAGGTGAAAAGCCAGCAAGCCTCACTTTTTGCCTCAGAGGCCTCCAGGATCATCTTCCGGTTGAGAGTCCACTCCATGGAGCTGGATGGGACATGCTCGCATTTCTTTTTCCAAAAGGTACATAGAGTGCTCTGTGATCAGCAGCCTTGAGGAAGAAGACGGCTCAGTATAGTCATCGCAGACTGACTTTTTGGAATTCAGCAAGTCCTTTCATGCTGGACTGTATGATGTGAAGCCCAGAGACAGCATAGCCTCCCAGTCCTTCCTGTCCACTGTCACAGTGGTCTAAGATGACAGTACTTGGGAAAGTCTGGACAAACTGCTAACTCTGGCTGAGCTGACTAAGGCCCTTGAGTCCTTTGAGAAGAGTAAAACTCTTGGAAGCGACGGCTTGCCGGCTGAGTTGTATTTGGCTCTATGGACTGGATCAGCTCAGACCTGCTGCAAGCGTATGAGAGTATGCTTCTGGCCGGCAGCATCCTTGAGGAAAGGCATCATCATCCTCATCTACAAGCAGAATGGGGAGAGGGAGGGAATTAGAAATTGGCAACCCATTTCACTGCTGAATGTGGAGGGCAAAATCCTATCCGAGTCCATTGCCAATCGGGTCAAGCCTGCTCTGGAGTTGGTGATTCTGACCAGACCTGCACTGTACCCAGCAGGAAGATCTCTGATAGCCTCGCTCTACTCAGATATGATTCCTATGTACGGGACAGGGGTGTGGACACCTGCCCCATCAGCCTGGACCAGGATAAGGCCATCAGTAGCTCAGTTTCAATTAATGGGTGGGAATTGGAAAGCTTTCCGTTCAAATCTGGAGCCAGGCAGGTCTGCCCTCTCTTTCCTGTCTTGTTCGTGTGTTGCATAAAACCTTTTGCTGAGTCCATCAGGAAGGACTCAGGCATAAAAGGAGAGATGGTGCCAGGCAGTAGAGGCACTCAGATCAAAGCCACCCTGTACATGGATGATGTCGCCATCTTCTGCTCCGATCCGCTGTGAGTTGCAGACTGACGAGCATCTGCGATCAGTTCGAGCATTGCGGCAAGAGTGAGGCCATGTTGTTTGGGAACTGGGCTGACCGACCCTTTGTCCCCTTCACCGTCAGTTCAGACTGCCTGACGATGCTGGTTCGGAGGGACCGGGGCATGTGCTGGAAACTGGAAGGAGTGAGTAGCTATGATCAAAGAAAAACTGGGCATGTTGGAGCAACGCTTCCTCTCCTTTGCAGATAAGAATCTGGTCATCAGGTGTGAGGCACTCCTGGGATTGCAGGTCTGGCCCATTCCTCACTCCTACGCCATGGCAATCACCCGAGCCTTCTTCCACTTTTTCGGGAGGTTGAAAATAGACCATGTTCACAGGGACACAATGTACAAATCTCTAGAAAAAGGGGGAAAAAACACATCCAACATCGCCCTCAGCCTGATGGCCACCTTTGTGTGTGGCTGCATCAAACTCTGTGTAGACCCTCAGTGCGCAAACACCAAGTGTCACAATGTGCTGAGGTTCTACCTGTTCCTGGTGTTGTGAAGTCTGGCCATGCTGTCAGAATGCTCCAAGCAGTTGGACCATGTACCACCTAACCCTCGTGAAAATTTTACGGAGAAAAATACACTTGACCACAAGTCCATCAGGCAGTGGTCGGCACGTAACGTTTTAGAGGCCCTGCGGGAAAAGGAGATAGTGGATTCTGGTGGATTGTTCCCTGACCAGACTGTCAAAATCATTTGGGAGAATGCTCATTGCCAGAACTTTGAAATAAGCACCAAGACATAGACGTGGTGGTCAGAAAGGTCCTCCCCATCAGATCCTTCCTACACGCCCAGAGTCTCACCCCTTCCTCACATAGCCCTCCATGTGGCTGTCATGGAGAAGAGACCATTGTTCACCTCCTTTTGGAATGTGTCTTTGCAAAGAAGGTCCAGACAGAGATGCAGTTGTTTTTGCCGAGGTTCATCCCGAGCAACTCTTTGATGCAGGATTCTGTGCTCTATGGGCTGTTCCCAGGGATGCACAGCAAGACAAACATCAAGTGCAGCTGGAGGATCATCAACTCAGTGAAAGAAGCTCTTTGATCTGCCCAAAATTTACTGGTCTTCCAGTACAAAGAATTGTCCTTGACTGAGTTTCGGACTGGCATATTCCAAGGTCCAGGACTATGTTCTGAGAGATGCACTAAAGCCTGGGGCAGCCGCTGCAAAGGCACAATGAGGAAATTTGTAGAATCTCTTGGGCTATATGCCTGACATTGAATGTACTTTGTGAATATTAAGAGTATTAAAATTGCATTGTGCCACCTCAGAGAGGAGAAATCTGTATAAAGGAAAGTCGAATTCTGTTGCTCCTTCTGTAATTTTTCAATTTGAAATGTTTTAGGCCCAGGCTGTATGCCTGACATGGAATGTATATTGTAAATATCAAGGGAATCAGAATTGTGTAGAGGCACCTATGAGAGGAACATATATTATGGAGACAAGTTGAATTTTATGGCACTTTCTATACTTTTCAAGTTGAAATGTTTTGTAATGTGCTTTTATATATTTTATGAGTAATGTATATTTTTGGGAAAAAAGTGTGGGAGTTGTTTAAAGGCCAATAGCGATTGCAATATCAGGAGGTGTATAAGTCCAGAAATTAGAGATGCATATAACAAGGGTAATAATGTGGGAATGAGTTAATGGAATGCATTCAAGATAGTTTGCTAGATCAGTCTGTCAAGGAACCAACTAGGGAATAGGTTATTTTAGATCAAGTTTTGTGCAATGAGATGGGGTTAATTAGCAATAATCAAAGTGTTAGAAACGCTCAGCAGGTCAAGCAGCATCTGTGGAGAGAGAACCAGAGTTAATACCTCAGGTCAATTTTCTTCTATCAGTACTGGAAAAAAATTGACATGTAATAGGTTTAGCAAGTGAAAGGGGGGAGGGTAGAAAAAGAACTAAAGGTCTATGAAAGGGGGGAAATACAGGAGAGATTAAATGGATGGAAAATGAGGGGCTTAAATATATTACTATTAGTAAGGAAATAGTATTGATGAAATTGGACTAAAAACCAACAAATCCTCTACACCTAACGGTCTACAACCTAGGATTTTTAAAATAAGCGGCTACAGAGATGGCGGATGCATTGATCTTTCAGAATTTCTTATATTCTAGAAGGGGTCGGAAGGTAGCAAGTGTTACCCTAGTATTCAAGAAAGGAGGGAAATTAGCAAATTATATAGACCAGTTAGCCTGATGTCAGTAGTGGGGAAATTGCCAGAATCTATAATTAGGGTAGTGATAATATGGTGTTTAGAAAATTATTATATGATTGGCAAAATCAACTTGGGAGAGAACTTTCTC
Organism: Cetorhinus maximus; assembly: GCF_964194155.1. Lineage (NCBI taxonomy): Eukaryota > Metazoa > Chordata > Chondrichthyes > Lamniformes > Cetorhinidae > Cetorhinus > Cetorhinus maximus. The sequence goes on from NC_135900.1 coordinate 34,743,819, forward strand.
CCTGTCGGGCAGGTCAGTCGGGAGCGGGCACGCCACCATTTTATATGGGCGGGCCAATTAAGGCCCGCCCAGCGTGATGCACATCGTAGCGCTCAGCGCTACCTGTATGGGCAGGGGGAAGAAGGCGAGTTGGAGCCTGTACTCTTTCGCACATGCGTGCGAAAGAGCGCAGAAATCTCCCTGAGGCATGGAGCTGCCTTAGGGAGATTAAGTACATGTTGAGATTTTTCAATAAAGAAACATAAAAATTGTTTACACATGTCCCCTCAGTGTCATATGAGCTGGTACATGTATATGAAATGTGAAAATTTTACTTATTTATTTAATAAAATCTTCAGGAAACCTCATCCCGCCCATGGATGAGGTTTCCTGAAAAACGCAAAGGCCGCTTGAGCTCTTTGCCTGCCCGCCAACTTTAAGGTTGGACGGGCAGGGTTGATAATTACATTAATTGGTTTCTTAATGGCCTTAGCAGGTCTTTGACAGTTCGGCGGGCTCACAGCCGCCTCCAGCGTGTGCCTGCCGAACGAAGATCTGAATGATGCGCGGTGACATCGGGAAGCACGCCCAACGTCACTATGCGTCATTTTACGCGTAGGCGTGCCGGGTCTACCCCCACACGCCGACGTGAAAGTTCTCCCCATGATTTTTAAAAGGGAAATTGAAATCATGTTTGATAAACCTGTTAAAACATTCTGAGGATTTAACTAGTGGGGTAGATAAGGGGGAACCAGTGGATGTAATGCATTTGGATTTTCAAAGAGCCGTTTTAATGGTACCACACAAGAGGTTATTACCCAAAGTTAGATTGAGGGTAATAGGTTAGCTTGGAATGAGAATAGGTTAATGGACAGAAAACAGAGAGTAGAATAAATCGGTCATTTTCAGGTTGGAAGGCTGTAACTAGCAGCATACTGCAAGGGCCAGTGCTTGGGCTGTAGCTATTTACAATTTATATCAATATCTTAGATGAGGGGACAAAATGTAATGTATCCAAGTTTGCTGAGGATATAAAGTTAGTTGAGAAAGTAAGCTACAGGGAGGATGCAAAGATGCTGCAGAGGGATATAGCCAGGTTGATGAACTGGCAAAAAATATGGCAGATGGAATATAATGTGGAGAACCATGAAGTTATCCACTTTAGCAGAAAAAATAGAAAAGCAAATTATTTCTAAATGGTGAGAGACTAGGAAATGCGGGTATTCCGAAGGATCTGTGCGCACTTATACACGAATCATAGGGCATTAACATGCAGATACAACAAGAAATTAGTAGATTAAATGGTATTTATGACTAAGGGCTTAGAGTATACAAGTAAATAAGTCTTACACAATGATGTAGAACTTTGGTGAGACCACACCTGGAGTACTGTGTACAGTTTTGCTCACCTTATGTAAGGGAGGATATACTTGCTTTACTTGCTGTAAAGGGACCGCAATGAAAATTCATTAGACTGATGCCTGAGATGAGGGGATTGCCCAACTGGAGGAGATTGAGGAGTCTGGGCAACATTCCCTTGAGTTTGTGAAGTGATCTGATTGAAATATCTAAAATATTTAAGAGGCTTGAGGATGCTGGGAGGATGCTTCCGCTCACTGGGGAATGTAGAACCAGAGGTTACAGTCTCAGAATAAAGGGTCAGCCATTTCGAATTGAGACGAGAAGAAATTTCTTCATTCAAAGATTCGTGAACCCTTGGAATTCTCTACTTCAAAGAGCTGTAAATGATCAGTCAATTAATATATTCAATCAGTGATCAACACATTTATGGATGCTGAGAGAGTGGAGGGATATGGGAATGGTGCGGGAATGTGTAATTGAGGTAGAAGATTAGCCATGATTGTATTGAATGGTGGAGTAGGTTTGAGGGGCCAAACGATTTTCTTGTGCTCCTCTTTATTGTCTTGTGTCCTACTCCAGAGACCATCCTGACTTGAATGTATATCACCGTTCCTTAACTGTCACTGGGTCAAAATATTGGAACTCCCTCTCTAAACACACTGTGGGTGTACCTACACCACATACATTGCATTGACTCAAGAAGGCAGCTGACCACCACCTTCTCAATTTAGGGGCGGGCAATAAATGTTGGCCTTGCCACTGACATGCCATTTTCCATGAATGAATAAAAAAACTGAGCACATAATCTATACTGATACATTAGTGCAGCATCGAGGGAGTGACAGTGTCGAGGGTGCCATCTTTCAGGTGAGACACTAAACTGAGGCTCTGTCTGCCCTCTCAGGTGGACATAAATGAGACTTCCAAAGCACTATTTCAAAGAAGATTATGGGCATTCTCCCTATCCTCCTGGCTAATACTTAACTTTCAACCAATATCATTAAAAATAATAGATTATCTGACTAACATGTTAGTGGGACCTTTCTGTTCCATATTTCCTGCACTACAGCAGTGACTACCTTTGAGAAAAGTACTTCATTGGTTGTGAAGTTCTTTGGGATGTTCTGAGGTCATGAAAGGCACTATATAATTATTTTCTCTTTCCTTCATTTGGGAGAAGGGAGTTTGAATTGTCATTGGGGTCAGAATTGAAAATCAGATCTATATGGCTACGAGTTTCACCTCTTGGTAGTGAATTTGTAACACTTAAATCTATGATATGGAAGTAAAATCACAACTGAAGGACTCATCGAATAAAAAAGTCATCACATGCTTAAAACTATAGATTTCAAAATGTGAAAAGGTGCATATCATCTGCCAAAGGCACATAAGTTGGACCTACTTTCACGAAAGATGCAGGACTCCGTTTATATTCGAATTCATTTTTTTTGTAAGAAAAGGTGCCTATTTTATTTCAGTGTTTCATGAATCACCTCATCGGGTTAAACTTCGGCTGATTTACTTTAGAATGTTTTTAAAGAAAAAAACTGTACCTCACGTGGAGTTCAACAGTAAACCAAAAAGTAAATACCTCAGCAAGTGAATTTGCCACATGGAATATTACACTATTTTTGCATTTTGTTAATCTCAGCCACCCTTTTGAGCCAATACCGCTTTCTCCTTCACTTCAAACCTTCAATCAGAAGAGAATATACTGTTTTCAAATAGGCCCAATATTAAGTTTATAATCCCATGCTGAAGAACATTCTTGTTATATTCTCTTCGAAGACAGATATGAGACAATTGTTTTCAGTTACGGTTGTATACCTAATTGTAGAACATGGTCCTCTCTTAATGTTTCTCCTTTGCTTGTACTCTTAATTCATTCAAACCTGAAGACAGGTAGATTGCCAGCAAATAATGAGGAAAAATGCAGGTAGTGAAGCTTACCACAATACTTCCCTCCATTTACCTCTGCCGACAAAGCTGTTGGTATCTCCTTCCCCACCTACCAAATGTACAAAGCAGGTGGAGGAGACAAGGCCAAGGACTCAGGTAGATTTCCCTCATGTCCATTTGTGTTGCTGACACTTTCTAGCACCATGGCAAAGCTAGTAGAAAGCCCAAGAAAGACCAGTAGAGGCCCTGAGGTGACTTAATAGAGGGAAAGGGCTTTATGGTGGCTTCCTCTCCCACTCTTAGCATGTACCCCTGAAAAACCTGATCTTGGCCAAAGCCTTAGGTGGGACATTGATTCTGACCTTTGAGACATTGATGCCCTACAAAGGCTACAGTACCGTCAGAATTATCTGCTTTACATTGGAAGGCTCCCTCTTAGTAGTGGAGTTCCACCGTGCATCACAAATGACCCAAGGAAGTGGGTTAGGTTGAAGAGGACCTGGAAGGTTGGACACTAGGGGGTGCATTTTAACACAAAAAAAATGGGCTGAGGTTGGATCAGGTGTTAAAATTTTTAAAATTTGAAAGCTGATCTCAAATCACCTCCAGCGTGCCCACTTCTAGGTTTAAACGACAAGGGGTGAGTGGTAAGCAGGCAGGAGGTAATTTGGCAATTTAAATATTTTATTGAGACTGGCAGCCTCAGAGTTAACCCCGACCTCGGGAAACCCGACAGTTGAAGTGAGGCAAGGAGAGTTTCAGGGAGAAGGAAAGTGTCTTTGCAGTGCTCCTTCTGGATCAGGAAGAGCAGGAATGCTCCCCCCGCCCCACCCCTCCCAGACCCCCTCCCTATGCAAAGTCCCTCAGATTGGACCCCACTGAAGGTTTGTACCCCTGAGGTGGTGTACCCTCCACCACGGTGTTGGGATTCAGGTCCCTGCCTGGGTCAGGGATGAAATCCACTCAGATTAAACTCCTGCCTGGAGTCAGGAATTGAACCCTCCTGATACCCAGGGTCAGGATTCAGGTCCCTCCTGGGATCAGAAACCCCTTCTCTGGGGTCAGGTATCAGACCCCCTCAGCAAACAAGTCCCTTTCTCCTAATGGTTATTGAGCACATTTACAACCGTATATATTTATATCTTTCAAAGTAAAGATGCTATATCGTCATATTATCCCGATATGATGTGGAAATATATATTCAAGCGTAATACACATAGTATCCAGAGTTCTATCACTCACAACTGCATTACAATCTGTGTATTGAATTAACAATGGGCCATAACTTACGAGCTCCCCAACGTCAAATTTGGGGGGTACCCCAAAGATGCGCTGAGGAATCCCTCTCGTAAGTTCCCAAGTAAGGGTTTGATTGGCTGAAGCCCAGAAGTCTAGACTTCTTCTGGACAATTGCGCTGCACTGGGAACCATTTGAAAATGCGGTTTAAATTGAAAATCCTGGTTCCTCCAGGGTTACACCAAGTTATTCACAAAAAGTTAGAAGAATTAAAACCTCTTCTCTCTTCTGGGTACCCATTGTAAAAACCCAGACTGATCCCATGGCACTCCCCCTACACCCCTGACTTCCGCCCCCACCGGACCTCCGGCCCCCCCGGACCTTCAATCTCCCCGGACATCCATTCCCCCAGACTTCCGATCTCCTCCCAGACCTCTGACCCCCCCCACCCCCCCCAACCTAGGGAGCCCCAACCCCCCAACCCCCACCCCAGACCTCCAACTCTACCCCCCACCTCCCCCACCACGAATGTCCGACTCCGCCCCTCCCCCCGAGCCTCCGACCGACCCCCCCCTCGCCAACCCCCACCTGCACTGGACATCCCGAACACTCCCCCACCCCCCAAACTCTCAAACTCTATCCACTTACCTTAGACACTTACCTTCCCCCAGGCCTGTCAATTTCTCTGGCCCTTTAAATTTACTTGCTTTGTGGCAGCAAATGTTGGAAAAAAGGGGGCACGGCTTCCTTGAGTCCACTGGAGCTGTGCTTTGCTTGGGGCCTGCAAGGAGTCTTTCAATGCAGGCCCCAAGCAGCTTTGGTGAATGGAAGGGTCAGCATAATTTTCAAGACCAGGTAAGTGTGCATTTATTTCTTCTAATTCCTGTGGGCCAGCACTTTCCGATGCTAGCTGGAAGTTGCGGCCCAATGTATCAGCCTGCAGCAAATGATATAATCTGTGAAATACATTCAGAAAAAGCTCCAACATTTGTGTCTAAAAATGTGATTATTTCAAACTTCTGGGAACCCCAAGACAAGGTAGCAGTAGGTGTCTGTGAGTAAAACCCAAACATTTTAAATAGATTTAATGCTAAATTAGATTGAGACAAATCAACACGAATTAAAGTGCAGAGAGAAAAACTGAGTGTATTGCATGATAAACAAAATGGCCACTGCCGCTGCATTGAACACACAGATCCAGCTCAGGGTCAATCTGGAGGCTGATGATGTTGTAGAGGCATTTGAGAAGTTTAAACGTAAGTGCAGATTGACATTTAGTAGTTTTGTAAAAGGCACTAATGAAGAGGAAAGAGTCAGCTACATCTATTTGTGGGCAGGAGAGAATGGTTTAGATTTGTTTAATAGCAGACAGCTGAGCGAGGACGACTGTAAAAACCCAGTCAAAATTTTTTGAGAAATTCAGCAAACAGCTCCAGCCAAAGTTAAACCACTGGATCTAACAATGTGAATTTTAAAACCTACAGCAGGAATCAGGTGAGCCTGTTGATATTCTCTTAATGAGGCTGATAAATGAAGCCAGCAAATGTAAATTCAAAGAAACAGATGAAAGGCTGATAGATCAGCTCATTTGGGGCTTTGCACATCCTGAAATACAAAAAGCTCTGATTGGACAGGACAAGCTCACAATATTGCAGCTGTAGACATTGCCAGCGCACATGAAGCCACGAGTAGATGGATGAAGACGCTAACTGCCCAAATGACTAACCTTCAGTTAAGTCAAGGGAAAGGCAGCAGGGTTGAAGCAGTAAAACAGCAACAACAAAAACTGCACACCAGACATGAAAAAAGATATGCAAGAGATGTGGATGTGAGCTCACAGGCAGAAGCAAACTTCTCGCAAATGGATCAAACTACAGAACTTGTGGAAAGCCCAAATCACTCAGAAGAGATGTGCAGAACAACAAAAGAAGGTGGAAAAGAAGTTACCAGAGGCAGAGCAATAGGGTGAATATGAAGGAAAAGAAACCAAAACAGCCATGCCCTGGAGAATGACAATGAGCTTCTGATCACAAAAGCCATACAAACTGCACAACTGTGAAATGGCTGGATGCAAAAAATTCCCAGAGAAAAGAAATTCACATCACCATTCAGATCAGGAAGAGGGTGAGAAGCAAGCCACAACCATTAATCTATAGCTAAAGCTTGATACTGGAGCACAGAATAATGTCATTCCACTCAGATTATGCCAGAAGATCTTTCCTGAAAATTAGAAAGATAATGGTCGTCCAAGGAAAGTTGATCTGAAACTGAGCAACATCATGCTGAAGGCATATGGGAGAACTGAGATTTGACAGCTCGAAAGGACCCAGATCAGAGTGACACACAAAGGAAAAGACATTAACTGTCTGTCTAGGTCACTGAAACAAATGATCCTGCTATCCTAGGGTTAAGCGGTTGCAAAGAGCTGCAGCTGATCTCAGTAAACCATGAGATGAAGGAGGGGTCTCTGAAGATTGAAGGTAGTACATTGAAAAGCACCCTCTGATCAGAAGCAAGAACGTTGCCAGAGACACAGAGCCTGCAGATTAGGTAAATTCCACCGCTATGAGAGGTAACATGCAAAGCCAAATGAATGGGTTGCAGTCAGAAACTGAAAGTCTGACAGCCAATATTGAAAAACCCAAAGAGCCCCTGACAGAAAAGGAAAGAGAGCTAATTTGGAAAGTTCAGGCAGCTAAAGAAGATTTCCAGAAATGTAAGGCACTCCAAGATGAAAAGTAGAAGAACTTGAAAAAGAAAAGAATGACAGTGCTGAGCTCAGACAGCAAATTAGTGAATTGCAGATGCAGTTTAGCACTATGACACAGCTGGAGAATGATTTACTGGAGACCAATAACAATAATAAGAAATGCTGGACAGTTTAAAAGAGGAAATATGAAATGCAAGAAGCCAAGCAGAGCAGGCATTGCAGGAAGCTGAAAAATGTTCTGTTTTTATAATGATATAAAGGCACCAATCATTCACAAGGGATGTGTGGCTTCATTTATTTCGATTAGGCACATAAGAACAGATATACATGGATAGAAAGCTTGAAGACATCAGCAGCAGGGCTGTGTGTGTCCATGTTCTGCTTCAGGCCGAAGTGAAACTGAGACTGGATCACATGACACACTTCCCTTCTAGTGATGGCCATGCTGCTATCGCTTAAAGGCATATTACAACAAAAACCTGATTGAAGATAGGCACAGTGGTTGGAAGAGAAACATAAACTGCAGAATTGTAACAAAGAGCTTAGGAGAAGTATTGCTTGCTCAAAGACTGACTGCAATGGTGCTACTTTAGCTCAGAAGAAGAGGCACCACATTTTACCACCTAAGCAAGGCATGAATGTGTTTGAGAAAAGAAAACAAGAAAACACAAAATCTCTTAAGGTGTTCAGTTTAATTGCAGAAGACAATTGTTAATTCAGTGTACACATAATATAAAATAAGTTAATGATTGGGACAGTTATATGGATAAATAAAGGAATTATGATTTTTAAAGAATGATGATGCTATATTATTCCAATATAATTTATAAAATATATGTTCATGTGTATGTATGCATAAGTATCCAGAGTGCCACATCACTCACCAGTGCACCACAATTTGTGTATTGAACTAACAATGTATGCAGCTGCAATACATGTTGGGGTCTGTGAAATACATTTGAAGAAAGCGCCAGCATTTTGTGTCTAAAAGCGTGATTATTTCAAACTTCTGGGAGCCACAAGACATAACAACAGAATTTTATCATTCTATATAAATACAAGCTCTTTTTTTCCCTATTGGTTAATGATAGTAATGCTTAATGCCTGTAGATGGCAATGCATTCCATACATGGTTCATCTTGATTTCAGTAACCTCAACCTTGTGGCCATTGTGTAGCTGCTCAGGACAGTCTATTGCCAACAGTGAGTTCTTACGAGAAAATGATGAACTGGGTTCTGTAAGTGAAATCCTAGCTGCACAGGTTCATTTTGTTAAAAGGCAAGTTGTATTTCTTCACAAACACTGCACCATGCCTGTTTATATAACTTCGTATTTCTTGAAAAGTCTTACTCAGTCAAACAGTCATTTCCACAGAACTATCATGTTTGATCTGGACAGTAATCTTCAGTAAACAGTTACTAATTGAAGTCTCCTAATTCATGTCCATGTTAGGAACAAAACAGGAAAATGAAGACATAGGGTGGAATTTTATGGTCCCTCGCCAGCAGCTCTGATGGGGGGTGGGGGTGGGGGTGGCTTGTAAAATGCAGCGCGTGGCCTGCCTGCTGCTTACCCACACACCCCAAACAGCCTCCCATTTCATGAGGGGCTGTGGAGGCACAGCCTTGCTAATTAATGGCCACTTAAGCACCTCATCCCACCATCGTCACTATTTTACCCGCGGCAGGGGAAGGCCGGTGACAGATGGGTAGCCCAGCAGCTTTTACTGTGCAGGCTGGTGTTAGGCAAATGGGCGGGGACCTTCGTTGGGGACCCCATGCCCATCGGTGGGACCCGCCACCAGGACATACCACCCCTCCTCAAACCCGGTCCCCACACTCTCCCGCCCCTGTTGCTAGGGCCTGCCAGCCAGGCCCCACTAATTCCCTTGACTTACCTGAAGTCCAGCCTGCATTAGCGCCTCTTCTTTGGGACTGCCTGGAGTCCCAGCAGCGCAATCACCATTTGAACCTGGCACTGCTGGGACTACAGAGCTGCTGGCCAATCTGATTGGTCGGCCACTCTTGATAGGGCTTCCTCCCCAGATGGGGGTGGAAGTCTCGTTCTTAGTGGATTCACACGCCACAGAGCATTAAATGGATGTGGGGCAGCCGCTATCATCAGGGATGTGTTCCCCGACGACTCTTCAGCTAGTTGAAAGGTTTTGAAAGATTGAAATCGTATTTATGGGCAGGATGTTTCAGACAGCAACCTCAGCCACCTGAAACACCCTGCCCAAAAATGTTATTTCAATCTTTCAAAAGCACGATACCCAAATTCAAGAAGTCTTCAAAACCTGTTTTAATTAAAAGATGAACCTAACTAATATAAACGAAGGGCTGGATTTTCTCAGTCTCATCGAGACCATCCCCACTGAAGGTCAGAACGCGCTAAATATCAGCATTTTGCAAGAGGCGACCCCGGATTGCAGACGTGAGCAGGAGATGGGAGACAGAAGTGGCTGGCCCCAGTTAAACAGCTGCCCATCAGCCTTCAAAGTGGATGCATCCAGAGAGTGTCAGCTCTGAGGGAACAGACTTTCAGATCATTAACATGGCAGTCTGTCATGGCACAGCAGTCTCAAGGTCAACTGATGCCTCCTTTGAGGTCATGACAAAGGCCGTCCGAACCAGGAGGAACATTCTTTTTCCGGACAACGGCAGAAGGGGGAGACCTGCCAGGCACACAACGGAGGTGTGGTTGAAGGTCACCAGAGAGGTCAGCAGCTGCATTGTGCTTAGCAGGACTTGGGGCCAGTGCAGGAGGTGCTTCAATGACCATCTGCATCCTGGCAAGGTCAGTGTGAAGCAAAGCCAAGCTGTCCGCCATGAGTATCTTACAATGACAGACCATCCCTAAGCAGGAGGGCCTCAAAGCAGGCTGTGATTAGGTACATACAAGGAGATTTTTGCCCATTGCCAATCCTCATCTGAGGGAAAGGATCAAACGATGTAAGATGGTAATGTAGGCCCTTGGCCAGTGCAGTGCCAGGATTATTGTTAATTTCATTAATTGTATGTTGAGGAAGTATGAGTCTGAAGCTAGCCTGTAACCTCAAACAGGTTTATTTCTGAGAAAGCAAGGCAAAGTCACAGACTCTCCCAGTTCCTCCCAGATACTCGGGGTGGAATTTTCTGTACACGCTGGTGTTGGGCGTCACATATGGTGCTCGGTATGAGGAAGCAGCAAGTTGATGGCATGGCGGGCAAATCGGAGGCTGCCTGCCAACAAAACGGCGTGTTTCCCAGGAATGCACGATTAATGAGGCAGGATTGGGAAGATACAGCGTGAAAAGCCGCCTTTGCAGCCAGCAGGTAAAACGTTCTTTTTCCTGCCCGCTACCACACTTAGTGCAAATCTAGGATGATTCTGCCCTCCGAGTGAACTGGTTTATATACTCTTACAATGATTCCCTAATCCTTCCCCAGCTGTGCTTAATTAGCAATTTGAAGCATGCATTCAATGCAATACAAATTCAACGTTAACAATTATCACCACCGATTGTGGATCAAAATGAGCAAGTGGGAAGGTTGGATGTCTTTGATCGCTCCATCCTCACATTGCAGGAGTAAAGGTCACACAACAGCTGTAGGATGAATCGTTAATGGAGGGGGGGAGGGTGTGGATTGGCCAACCTGTCAATATTGATGCCCCCGGAGGAGGTGGCACCAATGGAAGGGTGGCCGCAATACAGGCAGTCGGCGATGGTGAGACTGGTGTGTGACAGAGGGAGGGGACAAGTTTATTGAATGCTCCATGAATCCAGTATCCAACTTAGTGACGTCATTCCCAGTGGATGCCACTTGATGTGCTGCCAGATGTCAGCTGCAGGATCTGCTGAGAGGAAGGCAGTTGAGTAACTGATGTTCTCTCTGTTACGCAGGGCCGATGTCAGAGAATCAGCAGCAGCCGAGTGTGGAGGCCACAGCAAGCTCAGAGGGCAACTTGCACTCTGAGGCGGCACTGTCACAGGAGTCACCCTCTACCAGCGCAGATATACATTCCTCCGTGAGACCTCCGGTGACTTTAGAATGGTTGGCTCAAGGTAAACATCACAACACATATGAGCAGGAGGAGGTGATGGAGACAAAGTTTGCTGTGGGCAGTCCCCATCAGAGGACAAAGGACAGATCCAGCCATGTGTACCCGGTCAGAGATGCTGAGCTTTGGGGACCATGTACAAAGTGGATGCTATGGAGCATTAATGGAAGATGTGCGGAAATCTGACAGAGTTCCCTGAGACAGGGTGGACTCTTGTAATGAAAATGGGAAGAGTTCAGTCATGACATGAGCACCACAATGTCTCCGGCACATGAGTACATGAGCTCCTCCAGTGAAAGATGGGTCGCCGTCATAGAGAGTCATATGTAGCAGAATAGATGCAGTAGCAGCAAACTGCATGAACAGATTGTATGACGCATCCTGTAGTATTGACCGGCCGTTACATTGATAGAATGGATGCATGTACACCCAAACAAGTGTTCTCGCGCCTGGTAAGTGCAGATGAGCCAAGAAAGTGCTGAGGCAGGAAGGGATGATATAGATTGTGCCATTTCCCAAGAGGACCCCATCTTCTGAAGCTGCCCCATCTGCCCCTTTGACTGAGACATACCACAAGCCTCATGCTCCCAAGACTGTGACTGTTCCAACACAAATGCAGCTGGTGTAGTCTGCCATGTCGTCAATCACATGCACCACGACCCCAAGGAAGGGCAGCACAGAAATCTGAGTCATCAGGACACCTACTCGAGCAGGCTGCCTCCATATCCGCTCCCGTCACAGGGGGAGCACCATGTGGGAAGGCAAAGAAGCGATGTTAACATCATGAGGGGTTCGCCTGAGAGCAAATTATAAAGTAAAAACAAAATACTGCAGATGCTGGAGATCTGAAACAAAAATAGAGAGTGCTGGCAAAACGCAGCAGGTCTGGTGGCATCTGTGAAGGGAGAAACAGCGTTAATTTTTTCTTTTGGAACTCTGAGGCAAATTATCAAGCTTTTGATCAAGGTATGCATTTTAATATGAGTAAAATGGCTGTGTTCAAAAAAATTATATTTGTCATGTCAGTTGTTGTGAGGAATAGCAGCATCGTCACTAGATCCTGCCTGTGTGTGAGGCCTGAGAGCATATGGCAATCTACTCTCACAGATGACTTGCTACATCATAAGTACATGAAAAGTGGATCTGTCCTTGAGCTCTGGAGAGTGGCTGCTATGTGTAAACTGGCTGTCTGAATTAGATGCTTCCATTGAAGGATCTGCCATGCTCAGGAGAAGCATTCCTGGATCAGGGCTTCCAGGGCCTCCCTTGGTCAGTGTGTCACTGCATGAGTCTGAGCTTTGGATTGCCTTGCCATGCCTCCTGCTGGTCCTCATTGAAATCCTCATACTCTTTCCAGGTGGCCTGCTTTTCTGCATGCACTTCCTCTAGGTCCACTCCTCTCTGTATGGCCAGGTTATGCAGAGTGCAGCAGATCACAATAATGCAGGAAACCCTTGATGGAGCATACTGGAGGATGCCCACCTGATTGGTTAAGGCACCAAAACCCTGCTCAATGTTAACCCTTGTGATGAGATGGTGATGCACTGCAACTGTAAAAATGGTCCCAGTCAACTTAGGCAGGATGTCCTTATCACCTGCTCAGTAGAGTAAGGTAAAATTGGCTGCCTTCAGCTGCCAGAGGATCCATGGCAGGTAAATAACACTGGCAAATTTAATACCCACCTGCCAAGTTTCCATGTATCAAAGTTTAAGTTTAGTTTTAATTTTGATTTACCTACAGAATTCTATTCCTTAATGCACCCACTTCTCACCTTATAAGAATTTATACATTTTCTAATCTCTCCATCTCGTATTTGAAGGTTTCCCACTTCTGATCTATCATTCTGTTTACTAACTTTTATACCCAATTAACTAAGGTAGATCCCTTTTTATTTCACTGGACTTTGCATTTTCCATTCTAGCTCTCCTTGTCTTTTCATTGTCCTTTTCCATTCTTAACATTGCACCTTTGAATTTCCATTAATCTTTACTGCTTTGACATTGGAGCTAGCACTGGTATGCTCACTGTTTCCCAATTTGCACATCAGTCATTTGATCCAATTAACGCTTCCTACTTACATGAAGCTGTTTCTGTTTTGCGGTTCAACATTCTAATGGTTTTGTTGATTGCTCCTTTGGTTGGACATGCTGAATGTTGTGTCTACTGGAAACATAGATCCATTTCCACTTCATCCTTAGGTACTTCAACACCATTCGTGGAATACAAGTTGCTTATTTTTCTTTCCTATGACCATTACTTAGCATTAAATTTTATCTGCCATTGATCTTCCCATAGATTTATTTTGTCTAATTCACTTTGTCATTTTTGACCTATGTCCTCTGATTCTACTGTCCTTCCCAATTTGATATCATGTGCAAATGTTACCATTTCACATTGGTTTCCTGAGCCCAGACCATTAATGTAAATGAGAGCAATCTAGGTCCTATAACTGAGCCCTGGGCACCCCATGCTGTACTTCCTCCCACTCCAACATAACTTATTGAATGAGTATTATTCTTTACTTCCCTTCAACCAGTTCTTAACTATTCCCAGGAGTTACCCTGAATCCCCATAGCTTTGGGTTTGACCGAGATTTCCCAAAGTTTGGCCTCTCATCAGGGACTTGTCAAATGTGCCTTTAGAAGTCTAGACCTACAAATCCAATTTCTCAAAGAAATCAAGGACATTGCTCGGGTATGATCTTCTCCTTCTGAATCCATGTTGGTTATTGTTTCCTAGGCTATTGTTAAACAGCTACTTCTCAACTTTACTCTTAATGATCAATTCCAATTATCTTTATAGAATGAAGGTGAGACTGATGGGTCTATTGTTACTGGTATCTATTTTATCCCCCTTTCTGATTATGGGCTCTTCATTAATTGGCCACCTGGGAGACAATATTCAGTATTTCTGATCATAACTGGCCATCTGTTCTTCTGACTATAAAATCTCCCAATGCTACCACTCTACTATTCCATGTGTGCATTTATCTAATAATGTTCATAACATATTGAGTTTGATATTGTGTTTGAAAGGGATAAATGCAAAACAGTCACTAAGATATCTAGATTTAGGTAAGGCTAACTTCAGTGGAATGGAACAGAGACTGTCCACAGTAAACTGAGTGAAACTGATAATGGGTAAAACAACGGAGGGTCAGTGGGAGGTGAAAAGGAATTTAATCAAATACAGAACCAGTTTATACCCATAAGGGATAAGAGCTCGATTTGCCAAAATAAACACCCCTGGACAACTAAAGAGGTAACAGACAACGCAAAACTAAAAGAAAAAAATATAAAATTGCAAAAAAATTCACAGATCCTAGTAAATGGGGGAGATAGAAAGAACAGTAAAGAATGACAAAAAAGATACTAAGAGCTTCAAAAATGAGTATGAAATGAAACTTGCAAGGGGTATTAAAATCAAGTTATATTGTTTTTTTAAATTACATTTTGGAAAAAAATGTGGTCAGGAGTAAATGACCTCATGAAAACTGATAATGGTGATATTGTCATTGAAAGTAAGGAAATGGAAGCCATGCTGACAGATGACTTTGCATCAGTATTTATAGTAGAGGACAAAGTCAGCATGCCTGAACTGCCAAGAAAACTAATTTTAAATCAATGAAAGGGACCAGCAAAATTAATGCCCGTAAAATAACAGTTATGAAAAAAATAATAGCACTAAAGAGACACAAATCGCCAGGACCAGATGGTTTGTCCTCTCACTGCATTATTCATGGTACACAGCTTTGTGAACTTCGACAGGGATTAGACAAGTCAGGAAGCAAGAGCGCTGGGATTTGCTGAATTTTCCAGATTCCCACAGGTGCAGGGTTCCATCGACTGCACTCATGTGTCTCTTAAATCTCCCTGGCAACAAGCAGTCCAGTATGTGAACCGCAAAGGCTTCCGCTTTCTCAATGTTCAGCTGGTCTGCACCCATAACAAACAGATCATGCAGGTGTGTGCAAGATACTCTGGAAGTGTCCATGATTCATACATCCTCAGCAGGACTCAGATCCATGACAACTTCCAGGGACTGCACAGGATGCAGGGTTGTCTCCTTGGGGACAAGGGCTACCCACAAACCCAGAAGGAAAAAAGCAATAAAAACTGGGAAGTAAGAATACTGGTCTGAACTGGTCTTGTATAACTTAAAATGGAACGCTAGTAAAAACTGGGAAATAAGAGTACAGGTCTGAATCGTTTCTTCCTTCTGAGAAGGACATGGCTGATGACGCCCATGCGGCGGCATCAGGCTGCTGGTGAGAGAAGGTACAATGAGGATCATGCGGTAACCCAGAGTTTGGTTGAGTAAATGATTGGCATCCTAAAAATGAGGTAGATGGCCCCGGCATGTGCACCTGCTGATCCTCCTCCCTATGGGTGCCTGAGGGCCCCGGGCTGACTCCTTGAGAAGAAGGGGCAGCTGGACCGAGCTTGAAATGCCCCACCCCCACCTCTCACATTGACGCTGCTGGATGCCTGCAAGTTCCTCAGCAATGGAGTGTAGCTCCTGCAGCAATGGAGGACTGATGTATTGGACTAACGTCACCAGGGTGGCTGCCATCCTACCAGTGTTGACTTAGGTGCATTGGCCTGCTGGTGCTATCACCTCAGACTGAAGGTGGACAGACTCCTCTATAGTGCCTTGCAATCTGAGGAGTGCAGTGGACCTCCCTTCCTGATGTTCCCGAGCTTGCCTTGGTAGCTCCAGCAACTGAGGTATGACCGAGTCCAGAGGCTCCTCATAACTTGGACTCAGCAGATTTCTGGTCTCCAGCAGTCCTCCAAGTGCCAGCAACCTGAGACGTTCCTGTCTTTGCCTGCTCTGGATCAGGCAATGTGATGTGCTCACCAGATTGTGACCCCGAGTCTACTCTAGAACTAGGTCCCACTGAGGTGTGTGGGTGAGCGCTGTGATGGGTCTTCAATTTCTGTGTCTGCGGATTCCTCTTCCCTGGTGTCCTCAGGGCTGGAGCCGAGGACCTGGCTGGTGGACCCATTTGGCTGCTTCCCAGATGTGCTGGCAAAAGCAAGGAGAGATAATTTCTGCATGGCAGGGGACTGCAGAACAGGGAAACTGACTCACAACATGGTTGTCTGATGGATGTTGCACTCCTGGGTCCCCACTTAGTTGAGCACCAGTGACCTCACCATCAGCACAGGAACGGTCCACATTATCGCCAGCCAGCTAGATGGCTCTATTTTCAAAATCAAGATGACCTTGAATTTGGTCATTAGTCCACCAGTCAGTGACCTCTCCCTTTTGTTGTGTGCCAGCTTGTCCTGCATGAATACAGATGGAGAGAGTGTAAGCAGGATGCCAGTCAAGCCAGATGAAAGGATGCTTGGCATGTGTGGGTGGTGAGTGGTGCCATGGACGGGATGAGGACACAATCCACAGAGCAGATGAAGGTGTGTGTGAGAGAGTGAATAGTAATGTATCTTGAGCAGGCAGTGAGTGAGATCCCTGTGGATATGTGATGAGTTTGTGAGTGTGTGAGTTGAGAGTGATGAGGAGAGTGACTTACCCTGGTGGAATAGAGATCATTCACCCTGTTTTGGCACTGGGTGGCTGTCCTCTTTTGGAGGGCATTGGCACTGACCACCGCACCGCAGCCAGCACCTCCCACACTGGAAATGTCACCTTGGATGAGGTTCTTCGCCAAGAGCGGGGGTAGAGGACATAGCACCGGGCTTCGACTGCATCCAGTAGGCGCTTGAGGGAGACATTGCTAAATTTGGGAGCAGCATGTTTCCTCCATTTGGCAGCCATTGGTTCCCAGCAGCTTCCTATCCCTTGAAGAGTGCTAGCTCTGTGCAGGGGTGGCCTTTAAATATGGCACCCGGTTTACTGAAGGCCTGAGATCATGGCAGGGTGGGCAAATCAGAGGTCACCACGGCAGTGACCTGACATAAAACCCGTGCCTCTTAATTTTTTAAACAAAGTGACACACGATAAGGCAGAAAAAGCCATCATTGTCATCAACAGGTGACATGGCGATTTCCCGGTCCAGTATCAGACTTTGCCAATTTCTGGGACAATTCCGCCCCATGTATCTAATTTGCTGATACAAAGATAAGCAGCATAGTAAGCTGGAACCATAAAATTGCAAACAGACACTGATAGATTAATTGAATAGGCAGAACAATGGCAAATGGCTTTCAATATAGGCAAATGTGAGGCCACCCACTTTGGACCTAAAAAGGATAGAGCATTTCATTTCTAAATGGTGAAAATCTTGAGGCAATGGTGGCCAGAGAGACTTGGGAGTCCAGCTACACAGATCATTAAGTTAATATGAACAAGTACAGAAAATAATCAAAAAGACTAGTTGAATGCTGGTCTTGGGAATCCAGGAACTAGAATAAAATGGGGTAGATGTCATGCTTCAAGACTACCAAGCTCTGGTTGGACCACACCTTTGGAAGCATATATTGGCCTTGGAAGGAGTGCAGTGCAGATTTCGTAGAATGATACATGACTCTAAGGGTTAAATTAGAGATATTACACAAAATTGGGTTGTATTCCCTGGAATTTAGAAGAATATGGGCAGGATTTTCCAGCCCCAACACTGACTAGCATCGCCACAGGTGGGACGGGAAAATTTGGAGAGCCAAACGGCTCTCCAAATTTTGCCGTCCCGCTCGCAACGATGCCCGTGGGTGTTGGGGCCAGAATATCCTCTTGTAAGATTGAGGTTTTCAAGATATTAAGAATAGATAAGGTAGATAGAGAGAAACTCTTTCTGCTGGTTGGGGAATCCAGCTCTGGGACATAGTCAAAGAACTAGAGCCAGACCTTTCAAGAGTGAAACAAGGAAACAATTTCACACAGAGAGGGTGGCAGAAGTTTGGAACTGTCTTCTGCAAACAGCAATTGTTGCTAGATCAATGATTTTAAATCTGAGATTGAGAGATTTCTGTTAGCCAAAGGTGTTAAGGGATATGAAGCAAAGGCAGATATATGGGCTTCAGTCACAGATCAGCCATGATCTCATTGAACTTGTGGAACAGGCTTGAGGGGCTAAATGGCCAACTCCTGTTCCTATGATCACCTTCATTAAGATTCTGTCAGTTCTTTTTCTGCCAGGACCATGATTAATTTGTCGGTCCAGCGGTATGATTGGCCTAAATGATAGTGTGCAATTCAATAACAGATTCTAGTGCCCCATAGTGAAAGGAAAGCTTTCAGAAATAAATTGCAACCAGACAGAAACCTGTAGATAGATGGATCCGTCAAACCATAGATAATAACATTGTAGAACTTCTTGGCTATGATTACTCTGCGATAGCCAAAGGAAATACAATACAAGGTAGGCAGGAAATTATTTGGATGTTTAAGAACAGTTTAAATTACCTGTCATACAGGGCTCAGTCAATGGACTGGAAGAAAGTGATTTGTTGAAACTTTTACATTTCCAATCTGTTTTCTGGCAAACCAAGAGGAACTGATATTGATGCATTTTATATCGGGGAGGTTGCATCCATCGCCTTAATTCGTAACGCGGGTTATTGATAAAAATTAGTATTGGCAGACCAGCATATCGAGCAAACGGTAGTGGGTGATGTTGCAGGTCACCTTAAGATGTGTGAGTATCTTCTGTGGCCATCATATAAAGACCATCTTAGGGAGGCTAAGTCCCGCATCATACATCATACAACTGCATGCATTGACTGTCAAAGAAAATTACCCAATACCTCACGTAAATGGCTGTTTAGACTTTGTCAAATGCCAAGTGTATTAGCACATTAAACTTCTAGGTATTGGCAACTGCCTGGACCAACAGTTGGTCTGAAGCAGTCTTTCCTTGCAGACAAAGGTTATTCCAGATACTACCAATTGGGTTGTGTAATGCCACACTTTATTTCAATTTGTTTTTCCTCCCTTTAACAATAAAAATCAATTCATTGTGAAGTAGAAAGTGACTAAAATTAACCAGAATACATAACTTTTGTGTACAGTTTTTAAAATTTCTGTGGCAAACTGCCTCCTTACCCATTTCTCCTAAAATGTTTAACAATTTTGTGCCAATGTAATGTTTTTACAAATTTAACATTTAGATTCCCCCTTCCAGCACTCATCTATTTACTTTGTCTCTCTCTAATACAACCGAAGAAATGCTGGCCTAAGATTCTTTCCAGCTGAGTTACCCATGTCTGCGTCTTTTGAATAAAAAGTTTTGTTTCTGTCATTGGTTTGAACAGAGAATCACAGTTGGTTTCCTGGAGCTGCTATTTACATTCTCATTGGTGCTGCCTTTGGTGCAAAATCAGTATAAAGGAGAACTGAATTACCTAGAAATTTCTTTGCAGACTTTAAAAAGACCGCTCAGCCTCCACATTCTTTAGCTGCACACTGGAGGACAAATAAGAGAGGGACATTGCTTGGCTCTTTTATTTCACTTGAACTTTGGCAACTTTTTTGTTATGACTCAGATTTTCTTGTATTTACAAGATTGGCCACTTAGACCATCAATTTAGTTGTCCAGCACACCAATCTCACAATCGACAAATTGTTCTATATTTTCCTGTGTTTGTAATTTGGACAAGGATGCTGACGAATCAGAAGCGAAGCAGCCAACAGCCAATGTTTGCTACATCCATTCCCATTTTGATCTCTTGAACACTATTGCCTAACCTATCCACTTAAAAAGACTTTTTGGAACTTTTTATATTTCCAATAGTTCCAGAATAATTCAGGGAACTTACAAGTGAGGAACATTTTACAACTTTTAGCTTGGTGCCTGAGTCTGTGATGAGATATTCAAATGATGATTCAAACTACAATGTTTTTCTGTTGCACTAAATTCCAGCTTTGCATTTCACAGTAATTTTACTGTTGTGATTTTCTTTATTTAGAAAATATCAAAATCTAAATTTTTGAATACATGGCACTCTCAATGTTGACTGGTTTCCAATGTCATACCAATAAAACAATTTTCCTTATGATTGTACATTATTAAAAATTAAAATGGGCATAAATTCTCTTCTAATGGACACTATAGTAGACTACATATGAGTTAGGCAAATTGTTACTTATAACTTTTAAGTCATTTGGTTTGTTTGGTTAGGAAGTATTAGCTTTTGGTGCCTAATTCTGAAAAGCAATGTTTCTTAAGGCTGAGAAACTACTAATTCGTAGTGGGATTTGCTGTACATTTAGGGAAATCTTACTGAAGCAAAAACAATTAAATCCTTCCAGTTTATAAATGGCCCCAAGGGGAGCAAACTGCATCATTGCAAGAGGTAGATGATGGTTGGGATTTTAAAGGGCACTGGACTGGTAATCCAGAGACAGAGGGTAATGCCCAGGGAACCTGGGTTCAAATTCAATTAAAATCTGGAATTAAGCCTAATGATGACCATGAAACCGTTGTTGATTGTTGTAAAAACCCATCTGGTTCACTAATGTCCTTTAGGGAAGGAAATCTGCTGTCCTTATCTGGCTTGGCCTACATGTGACCCCAGATCTGCAATATTGGGGTTGACTCTTAAATGCCCTCTGAACAAGAGCATTTATGGATGGGCAATAACTGCTGGCCTAGCCAGTGACGCCCACATCCTGTGAACAAATAATTTAAAAAATTTAAAACGCCTTTTTAATGATACAGAATTTCTGCTGCTGCAATTTGCAAAATCAAGTAATGCCACTAGATGAAGCAAACACTGTCTTTTATTGCTCCTTTACTATACACGTTGATTCTTTCTTTTACAGCCATTGATATAATTCTTCTGGCCCAAGTGCTGTTGCTAAGGCTGATGATAGGTAACTTACGAAAGCGTTGGAAATCTGTTTCAAGGAACCAATCAAACAGCAATAAATTGTCCTGCTGCCTTTTATGGGAACAATCAAACTTCTAGCCCCAAATGCCCTGAACATTTTACATCAACTCATAATCATAATTTAAAGATCCTACATCATTTTTCTCCTCAGTGACCCCAAGCCCAGTTCATTTTAAATGCTGCCAACACAACCTTTCTGAACTAGCCTTCCACCATGTTCCTCACCATATCCCAAATTCTTCCCCATCCTGGATCCCCAAATACACCCATGCCCCAACCTTCACTCTACTGCCTCAGAGTAACCTTTGACTCAGAGAGACTCATTGGCAGCAATATCACAAGAAACCTGTTATTGGTGATCAAAAGTTTCAATAATCGTACAAATGTTAGAGAATATAACGTGCAGCCTAGTCACAGAGTTGAGTGGAGGGTAGCAGCAACTACAACGTATCTATATCATAAGACAAAGATCAGGGCACAAATATTGCCATGGCAACTAACTGAAGAACATGGCACTGCTTGAAACACTAGGTAGGCCATCAGTTGCTATAGTAACTTATTACAACACATTATTTTGAAGTGATTATCACTGGGTTAACAAATTGATATCTTTGCATCTATACAGGAGCTGATAAAGTGACAACAGCAGTTATTAGAACAAATTGAATTTAAAACTTGTTAAATTAAAAATAAGATTTAATGAAATAAATATTTACTTCAGAAAATGAATCAGGCTCAGAACATCACTGCCAGAGTTCATCAGGGTAGTGTTCTAGGCCCAGCAATCTTCAACTTCATCAATGATCTTCCCTCCATCATGAGGTCAGAAGTGGGGCTGTTTGCTTATGATTGTTCAGTGTTCAGTTTCATTTGCATTCGCTCAGATAATGAAGCAGTCTGTGCTTGCTTGCAGCAAGACCTGGACAACTTCCAGGTTTGAGGTAACATATGAGCCACAATAGTGCCAGCAAATGACCATCTCCAACAAGAGACCAAGAATTCTAACCACCTCCTCTTAACACTTGATGGCAGTACCATTGCTGATTTCCCCACAAATAGCACCCACAGGGTCAATATTGATGAGAAACCTAACTAGATCAGGCAAATAAATGCTGTGGCTACAAGAGCAGGTCAGAAGCTAGGCATTCAGTTGTGAGTGGCTCACTTCCTGACTCCTCAAAGCCATTCCACCACCTACAACGTATATGTCAGGAGTGTGATGGAATGCGCTCCATTTGCAGCAATGGATGCAGCTGCAGCAACATTCAAGAATTTTTACAAAGCATGGGGTAGTAATCCACATGATTAGTACCGCATCAACCACCTAAAATATCCACCCTCTCCACCACTGACTGCAGCATGTACTAAATCCATAATGGAGTGCAACAACTCTTCAAGACTTCTTCGACAGCACCTCCCAAACCCATGACCTCCAACTCAAAGAAAGACAAGGAGAGCAGATGCATGGGAACTCCATCACGTCCAAGTTCTTCTCCAGGTCATACACCATTCCAGATTGGACATATATATTCTAATCCTTCCAGCGTGGAATGTTTGGAACCCAAGTCTTTTCTGGATTTTGGAATGTTCTGGATTATAAAATGACGTTTAAATGCCTAACCACAATTACCTGAACCAGAAAACACTACAAATATAAATATTTACACGAAACACAAAACAGTGATAAAACATTATAAAGCAGCAATGAAAATTGTTTTACTTATTCAAATAATTTATCTTCCATGTTTCTGCTCCTAAAGCATTGTACTAAAATGATGCTGATGACATTAGACCATAAGACATAGGAGCAGAAATTAGGCCATTCGGTCCATCGAATCTGCTCCGCCATTCAATCATGGCTGATAAGTTTCTCAACCCCATTCTCCCGCCTTCTCCCCATAACCTTTGATCCCCTTACCAATCAAATTGAGGAGATGCTTGGATTTGCTCAAAGATATTCGAACAACTGGTGTTTCCAAGCAATAGATTTCTAGACTGAAGCGGTTACAGTGTGTCACCATTCCTTCCATGTCTTTAGGTTCGAATCCTGGCATTCCCTACCTAATGGTATTGTGAGAATGCCTTCACCACATGGATTGCAGATGCTTAAGAAGGCAGCCCACCACCACCTTCTCCAGAGCAACTCTCGAAGGGCAATATGACACCCATATACTGAGAATTAATATTTTGTAAATGAGCTACATATCAGTTGAAGAGCTGTTCACTTCACTATAAGGGCTGAACCTATCCTTAAATTGCTAAAAGTCCCATGAATCTATCTCAAATTCTCTCTCCCAGTTTGTATATTCCCTATACTTCACTGATCTTTTTCAATTGTTATACCATAATAAACTGTAAGACTATGTTCTATGCCGAATTGACAAGTAGTTCTAATTTCATTTGTTTTATTTTCACAGATGAATATTATATACATTTATATTATAGTGGACCATTTTTAAAAATCGTCTTTTAGGGTTTAGATAGGTTAGTTTGCACCCATGTGTGTGTGATTCCATGTTGTATAAAATGCAAATTACAGCAGTTTTTATTGCTTCCCACATATAGGTATGTTACTCTGATGGCAGGTAGCTGTATAAAACTAAAAGTCAACAGTCAGGTATGTCACTGTCCTCCCTTGATTGGTCAAAGATCCTACTACGGATTTTCAGTTTACAGGTTTACTATAGGCCAGCACCTAAAACCTTCACAATAGATTTCACAGTAATATACATGACACAGAGAACAAATACAGTGGAGCATCCTGGCTCAGAATTTTAGACATGTTTCATTGAGTGATTGAAACCATCATTATAGATAAAAGAATTCTCAGAAATGGAGATCAAGGTTAAAAATTAAATTTTTCGGAGCTTAATGATTCTTTGAATAATAGTTTGATTAGTTGGCCACAAAGCCTTCATATATTCTCCTGGGCTGTTGCGTTAATTTGTTTTCTATGCATCAAATTTCAAATATTTGCTAAAATGATCCATAATGTTGGTAGATGGTAAATGCTGACTATAAAATTATACCCTCACCTGCAGATAAATGCCAAAATAATAGTTTTAGCTAAGTTTCCATTAAGAAAATGGATTGTTCCCAAGTCATAGGAATGTCACCAGGAATGTAAAGCATATATATTAAAAAATAGTCTGCATAAAATACATATGAACATAATTGTACTGAGGTCCAGATGAAATATACATTGTGCAATATAACCATCCAAACTATAATAAATAATATAGAATGAACATGCAATTATCTTATCCTTAACCTGCCTGTGAATTTCATGTTCTAAGGAACTTTGTACTGAACTTAGAAAGGGCATGTAAGTTATAATTGAAACTCAATGCATGTTTTGTTTTGTCTAACTATGTGTATGTTGCAGAAGCCCCATTGGAAATGAATTGATGCGTATCCCACAGATACCAATACCGTTAACATTTATTCAACGTTAAACTCTTTCAAGATAAAAAGAAACTGTTATCTACAAAAGAAGGAATATAATAGCCTTACTGGTGCATAAAGTCTACAATTTATTATGTTATCTCACCTGAAAGGTACTTTATTTTGGTTTCATTTCAAAAACTTAACAAAAACTGGAATTGGCTTCAATGATAAAGATAAACAGCAAGTAGGAAATTACAAAGTATTAGGTACTCTAGATTAATTTAATGGCCTTGGAGACAATAATGAAAGCATTCAGTGCTTCCAATGCTTATGGTGTTGACTGCAAATATTCCTAGACTTAGAATACTCAAAATTACTAATCTTGGAACCTATTGATTCAATCCTATTTGTATGTGAAACATTGCCAAATCTTTTTGCCAAATGAACTTGTATAAGCTTCATTTCAATTTACAACTTATGTCTAATTAATTAAACAATTGCATTATGAATTCCTATGGGTTGGATTTTCCACAGGCTTCACAACCCCATGTCAGAACCAATTGGGGGTCCTGAGCATGCACTTGCTGACAGTGAGTCCGACGGTACAATCTTCTGGGAGTTGGCCTCCTATTGATCACCCCCATGCTGGAAGCTGCAGGCCCAATCATAGGACCAACAGCTCTGGAGCCTCGGCAGCTCCATCGGGAGAGGTGGGTGCTGCTAAGGCAGGTTGTAAGGAGGCGCTATTGGAGGCATTGATGGAATGCAAAAAAATAATGAGGCACAAAGTCAGTAAGTTCTTTGGAGCAGTGGGGAAACCCGCATGATCAAGTTTGGTTGCAATTGCAGCCTTTCCTGCCTGCAGCCTCATAAGTTGGGGCTTGGATGTTTCCCACCACCACCCGCCCTCTCCACCAAGCCTGCCACAGGGATGCCACCTTCAGTGAGCTGGTGGCCTCTGTGCACAGCAAGGGGTAGTGGGTCCACTGACAGAAAAAATGCCCGTGAGGCTACAAAATCACTCCTAGTTGGACTTTCACAAGCATAATGGGCTGCCTGCCTTTGTGGAGTTCCCAGCCCAACCCTGGGAAACTTCCTGGCAGTGGGAAGGAAAGTATCAGGGAGACATCCCCCCTATTTTCCCAGCTCCCCTGCCTCCAAGTCCACTATCACGGGACTAGGAAAATTCAGCCCTACATGTCTGTCTTACTGCTGATAAATATCAATGTAAAGATTTAAATAAAATGTTTCCTCAGCAGATAAACCTTTGTACTTGCCTATTAGGTCCCATGTAGTTTGCAGTAAATTGAGTATCATTACATTATTCTATAAAGATGCATTTAAATTCACATTTTTGTGCTTTTTCATCTTTTTCCTAAGCTTAGAATTGATGTCAGTGTAAAAGTTTTACTTTAATGGCAGTATGTGGGGAGAGCAGTGTGGCGTTCACAAACCAAACTTTTCCTAACAATAGCAAAATTGTTGTAAGTTTAAAGTCACTAGAGGTTGCAAAATTATCTTTATGTTCAGAAATGTATCAGCAGCTGTTCTCCTCTGGTCTATGCATAGCAGCTGAAAATCATTAAGTCTACAATGTGCACAACTCCTTGTTGACTTGCACTGACACAACTGAAAGATGTTCTGAGTTCTTGACATACACGTGGACCTCCGACATAAGCACTAGATGGCCAACATTCCAGGATCCCTACTCCATCACTACAAGAATGGGGAAGCAGGGCTCTTGGCTGCCAGAGGCCAACCCCATCCCAAATCACTGAGATGCAGAATATTTGTGTGTGAAAGATGTTTGTAACTAAATAAAACTAGTTCCCCTTGTAAGCAAGGAGGGTGAGCAACACCAGTTAAACTATCCTGAGTTATTGGCCTGAAATTTATTCTGAGGTCAGGCGTGTGCCCAACCTGAATGTGCGTCCAACTCGAACGTACGTAAAATTGCACGGAATGACGTCAGGCTTGTGTCCTGAGATATATTGAGATTAGCGGGCATGCACAGGAGTTGGAGCCTTGCCCGTCGATAATTAAAGGACCAATTAAGGCCATTAAAAAGCCTATTGACTAAGATTTTACGTTGCCCGTGCAATTTCTCGCTCGTTGCACAGGCAAAACGGGCGGGCAGGCAGGCAACACGTTTTTATCAAATTGTCATCCAAGGGCAGGATAAAAGGCCCCCGGAGCACAAGCACTTTCATTTTCTTTGTGGTTTTGCTGCTGTCATATTTCTGAGTGCTTCCAGATTTCCTTTTGATTGCTTTAGCTTTCTAAGCTGGTTCACCTATAAATCTGTGCCAGTGTTCTAACAAAATAGAGCAGCCTGTACAAACCATGGGCAACATTGTCATTTACAAAAGATATTGGGCTTGAAAATCCATGGTCATTTGGCATATTGCCACTGACATTATACTGGGGGGGGAGGGGAGTACAGTTGAGCTGAGGGTGGGGGCTCTCTGAATGTCAGACTCCCCATGACCCAGGCCTTCATTATGACCCAGCATACAGATACTGCAGGTTTGTCCGATGTGGAGTATGACCAGATCCCTGTATAATTAAGAACAGTTTTTCAAAAAGGATTCCCCTACAAAAGGGAACAACCAAACTTTGTTTGCAGCCCCCAGCACCCCCTCCCTCACTTTGTGTTCCCCCCCACCTCCCACCACAGCCACAACATCTGCTTCCAGGCCTGCCGACTTTGCGTGTGAGGCGCCAAGTGTGAAATTCAGGCCTTGGATTAAGCGCTTAAAAACTTTGCCACTCTCTTTTCATGCACCTGCAATGATCTCTTTTGTCCAGATGGAAATTATGTTAGGATTAGTAGGAACATTAATAGGGGAATGTTAACTCACCTTGAATTAAGTGAAAGGAGCCTGGAAGTATGTTACAGTTGTGTCACATGTAAAACTTATTAGGAAGAGAGACACTACTTATTCTAAATGGATGTCTGGTCTCAGAGGTCGTAGACCGTGACACACAAGAAGATCATGGCCAGCACTTTAAAGGGTTCCCTGTCACGCGACACTGTCAGGGGACCCAGCAGTTGATTAATCAAGTAGATCTACTATACAGAGAGAAAATTTATGCATTTTCCAATCTGGACAGGTCTAAATTTTAGCTAAGCCACGTCAATCTTCATAGGGGGCAGAAATTTTAAAAATCAACAAGTCTCCCATCTTTTGGCAATGAGACATCTGTTACATATTTCCATATATAGATGTCTGCGCCATCGGAGCGAAGGAGAGGTGTTCTAGAAGGACCATATCAACTCCAGATTCAGTGAGGCTGACTTTGGTGCCCTCCTGCATGCAGTTTATGATCAATGTGGCCAGCTCATTCCAACTGCTGGCAAGAGGAGGAATCCCAGCCAGGCTTGTGCTGCATGGGAGGAGGTGGCCAAAGAGGTCAACAGTGTGGGCGTGGTGGGAAGGACTTAGTCTCTGTACCATAAAAGGCTCAATGACATCATGAGGTTGGCCAGGGTGAGTATGGCATCAGTATGAGCAATCTTGGTGCAGTGCACTACAAGTCTCGCTAACGAATGAAGGAGGTAATTGAGGTTTGCTGCTCATCAAAAGTAATTCGATTGCACAAGGACACAACTGTCCTAGACAATGCCATTGTGCATTTCAAGCAATGGCTTAGTTATGTGGCAGGATCACCTTATGACACATGAGCATAGGCTACCCATAGGCTCTATCCATTTGATTCTAGACATCCTGCGTGAAGCAGATGTAATTCTCAGCCCTTCGCAACATTGCATCTGTGAACACCTTGATGCAATGGTGTGCAGCAGGCTGTGTTATCCCACTAAGGTCACCATAGGCTGCCTGGAATGAGCCTGTTGCGAAGAAGTTCAGCGTCACTGTGACCTTCAATGCCACAGACTTCGGGTGGTCCCCAACACAGTTGGACCAGATCTCCCCTGTGAGCGTCTCACAAAGTGATGTCACAGTAGTTTTTGAAAGCCTGAGTCTTCTCCAGCAGTGAGTCTCGCTCAGTTGTAGGTAGCTAAATCTCTGCCTGTACACTTTTGGGGCAGCATAAGATTGCCTGTGCCTCCACTGAGGATTTCTGGGTTCCTCCGGACCCTTGGGGTCTGGCACTGTTCTGTCCCCTCCCTGAAAACCACAGCATCCTGAGCCTCCCCAAGTTCCCTTCTTGCTCTCACCCTTCTCCTCTTCCTCCTCCTCCTAATCCTTCCCTCCTCTTCACTGGAGGTTGTGTCTCGGGGAGTGTGTCAGTATTTACAAGGAGTCCCCGGGGAGTTTGTCAGTATTTACAGGGGGCCCTTGGAGAGCTGTTCAGTATTTGCCAGTGTGTTCTTGTGTGTATTTGAGTATTTGCAGGGCTTCTCCGTGGACGCGTCATTATTTACAAATAATGCTCTGGGAAATGTGTCAGTATTTACAGAGGAGTCCGGTGAGTCTGTCAGTATTTACAGAGCAGCCCGCGAGTGTGTCAGTATTCACAGAGAAGCCCCAGCAAGTGTGTCAGTATTCACAAAGGAGCCCGGTGAGTGTGTCAGTATTTACAGAGGAGCCCCAACAAGTGTGTCAGTATTCACAGAGGAGCCCGGTGAGTGTGTCAGTATTTACAGAGAAGCCCCAGCAAGTGTGTCAGTATTCACAAAGGAGCCCGGTGAGTGTGTCAGTATTTACAGAGGAGCCCCAACAAGTGTGTCAGTATTCACAGAGGAGCCCGGTGAGTGTGTCAGTATTTACAGAGGAGCCCCAGCAAGTGTGTCAGTATTTACAGAGGAGCCCGGTGAGTGTGTCAGTATTTACAGAGGAGCCTGGTGAGTGTGTCAGTATTTACAGAGGAGCCCGCGAGTGTGTCAGTATTTACAGAGGAGCCCGCGAGTGTGTCAGTATTTACAGAGAGGAGCCCGCAAGTGTGTCAGTATTTACAGAGAAGCCCGGTGAGTGTGTCAGTATTTACAGAGGAGCCCGCGAGTGTGTCAGTATTTACAGAGGAGCCTGGTGAGTGTGTCAGTATTTACAGAGGAGCCCCAGCAAGTGTGTCAGTATTTACAGAGGAGCCTGGTGAGTGTGTCAGTATTTACAGAGGAGCCTGCGAGTGTGTCAGTATTTACAGAGGAGCCCGCGAGTGTGTCAGTATTTACAGAGGAGCCCGCGAGTGTGTCAGTATTTACAGAGGAGCCCGCGAGTGTATCAGTATTTACAGAGGAGCCCGCGAGTGTGTCAGTATTTACAGAGGAGCTCGCGAGTGTGTCAGTATTTACAGAGGAGCCTGCGAGTGTGTCAGTATTTACAGAGGAGCCTGGTGAGTGTGTCAGTATTTACAGAGGAGCCCGCAAGTGTGTCAGTATTTACAGAGGAGCCTGGTGAGTGTGTCAGTACTTACAGAGGAGCTCCGGGGAGTTTATCAGTATTTACAGAGTAAATCTGGGGAGGGTGTTAGTATTTACAAAGGAACCCCAGGATCTTGGTGTCCTTGTTCATGAGTCACTGAAAGCTAGCATGCAGGTGCAGCAAGCAATTAGGAAGGCAAATGGTATGTTGGCCTTCGTTGCAAAGAGATTTTTGAATACAGGAATAACGGTGTCTTGCTGCAGTTATATAGAACATTGCGAGACCTCTTCTGGAGTATTGTGTACAGTTTTAGCCCCCTTATTCTAAGGAAGGAAATTATTGCCATATAGGGAGTGCAACAGAGGTTCGCCAGATTAATCCCTGGGATGGCATGATTGTCTTATGAGGAATGATTGATGAGACTAAGTGAATATTCCCTAGAGTTTCGAGAATGACGGGTGCCCTCATTGACACTTTAAAAAATTCTTACAGGATGTTACTGGGTGGATGTAGGTAAGATGATTCCCCTGGCTGCTGAGTTTAAAACCAAGGTACATAACCTCAGGATAAGGGGTAGGCCATTTAAGACTGAGATGAGGAGGAATTTCTTCAGTCAGAGGGTGGTGAATCTTTGGAATTCACCACCCCAGAGGGCTGTGGAAGCTCAATCATTGAGCATGTTCAAGGCTAAGATCAATAGATTTCTGGAGACTAATGACATCACAGATGCTGTTAGACCTACTGAGTTTTTCCAGCATTTTCTGTTTTTGTTTCAGATTTCCAGCATCCGCATTATTTTGCTTTTACCTTAGTATTAAAATGCTCGTTCAGAGAGCCAGTACAGACACAATGGGCCGAATGGCCTGCTTCTGCACTCTAACAATTGTGTCTTTGTGTATCAAGGGATATGGAAATAATATGGGAAAGTGGCATTGAGGTAGATGATCAGCCATGATCTAATTGAATTGTGGAGCATGCTCAAAGGGCAGAATGTCTACTCTTGTTCCTATGTTCCAACTGAGACCACAATGCCCATCTGTCTCAGAGACTTTACACCCCTGGGAATGGACAGGAAAAATAATCATTCAAAAGAGCCCTCTGAATAGAGGAGAATCCTTCTGATGAAACAGTCTCCGCAAGATTCCTCCGCTCATTCACATAAGCAGTCCCTGCGGCCAGTGAAGTGTTAACTGCAAAGCTGAGACTCTGGTCTCAGCTGCAGTTTCAAAACGCACCTAAACAAGCTTGCCCATTAAAAAACGGATTCTCCACCTGTCATGATTCTCACCCTGAAGGTGTGCTGTTGCTCTCAGATTGTATTATTGCTTAGACTTGGTTTGTTAATGATCTTAATTGCTTCTCAATTGCCATTTGAATAATGCAGGCGGTGTTCCGACTTTTTGACCCACCCGCCTACTGTTATTATCGCAAACCAGTGTGATGACATCAGAAATGGCGCCCGATGTCATCACGCCCCCACATTACGGTCCATGAAGCAGTGAATGCTCCTGACCTGGGAGCGTATTATTCAGCCATTGGTGTCTGAAAACTTGAAACCTGACATATCTAAATCTAACAAATATCTAATTGTCAAATCTAATAAATACATCTTGTTGCAGTCAGTCAAGAGATGGGAAAATGGGAGAAATCAACCCACCATCCATAACAAGTAGATAGATGGAAGGGCTCCAAGTTTTCGCCAATGCCCCATTTTAATACTGCTGGGGCAGAATTTTTCATTCCGCGGGCGGGCACATGCCCGACCCGAATGGGTGTGAAATAGAGCTCGATGCCATTGGGCGAGCATCCTGACGTCATCATGCACTCTCGCGATCTTTTGGTTGGCAGGCAGGTAGGAGAGGTGCCAGCATACCTGGCGACAAATAAGAGGCCTATTAAGGCCCTTAAGTAATTAAGTAAGCTGCATTTTTTGCTGCCCACTCAACCGTTCGGTTGGCGGGCGGGCGAGTAGGCCAGGCAGCCTTTGTATTTTTAACAAAATCTCATTCATGGGCAGGGTGATGTTTCCAGCGCTTACTATTAAAAAATAAAAAAAAATTTAACATCCTTTTTCGCATGTCCCTCTTCATGTGACTGAGTCGCATGTGTGGACATGTTTATCTCATATGTTAGAAGTTTATTTTGTGCTTAAAATCCATCAGCTCCCTGAGGCAGCTCTGATCCTTCAGGGAGCTGTCAGTGCGCACTCCCTTGTGCCTGTGCACCTCAGCGCTCGCGCTCCTCCCGCCCCCACCCCAGCAGCGCTGAGGCTCCCCGTGCACGTTTCACGCTGGCTGGCTGTTAATTGGCCGGTCGGTATCGCAGTCACTCCTGGGCCTGCCCGCCATGCCCACCCGATGAGAGAAAAATTCTGACCCTGGCTCTAGTGGAGGATTTGAGGCTCCCATCAACCTCTGGCAGGATACAAATGCAAATCATATCTAATGGTACTTTAACCTGCTCCTGAGTGTGTACCCACCTCAGTTACCCCACTAGATTAAGCTGCTACAAAGCCAACAAAGCATTCTAAGGTACTAAAAATTATTCCTTAGTGGGGCCAAGTGGAGTAAGAGTGCTCCTCTGGGCCCCACAAGAGGATTCTAAGCCTCTGTTGCTCCGGGTTCCATCTCTCCAACCACAAGACTCTCATAATATTCACCTCTCCCACACTTAGCCTCCTTCCAGAAGCCATTTTTTGGGGACTTCAGGGCTCCTCAGTCTTAATCTCCATCTGTTACTATAGGTAGCAGTGATCGTAGCATAATTGAATTTTGCAGTCAGTTTGAGGGAAAGAAGAGTGCAGCTAAGACGAGTGTTTTAAATTTAAATAAAGGCAATTACAAGGGTATGAAGACTAAAGCTGGCTAAAGTGAAGTATTAGGTTAAAGGATAGGACAGTATAGATGCCATGCCAGACATCTAAGGGGATATTTCATAACACTCAACAAAGATACATTCCGGTGAGAAAGAAAGATTCTATGAGAAGAATGCACCGTCCGTTCCTAACTAAGGAAGTTAAAGATAACATCAAATTGAAAAAAATAATGAAGGAGAAATTAGGCTATTAGGGAAAGCTGGCTAGAGATATAAAAACAGAAAGTAAGAGTTTGAATAAGGATTTAAAAAGGAAATGAATAATAAAAGTGAACACAGGTCCTCTAGAGACTGAGTATTGGGAATTAATAATGGGAATTAAGGAAATGCCAGAAGAATTGAACAGATACTTTGAGTCTGTCTTCACTACAGAAGATACAAATAACATTCCCAAGATATTTGTAAATCAAAATTAAAGGGATGAAGGACCTTGTTAAACGATTATAATCATCAGGGAAAGGGTACTGAATAAACTATGAGAACTAAAGGTTAACAAGTCCTCAGGACCTGATGGATTTCATTCTAGGGTCTTAGTAACTGTAACT
The DNA here is from genome assembly GCF_964194155.1 of Cetorhinus maximus. Classification (NCBI taxonomy): domain Eukaryota; kingdom Metazoa; phylum Chordata; class Chondrichthyes; order Lamniformes; family Cetorhinidae; genus Cetorhinus; species Cetorhinus maximus. The sequence goes on from NC_135900.1 coordinate 34,776,970, forward strand.
GAGGAGATAGTTAATGCATTCGTTTTAATTTTCCAAACTTCCCTAGATTCTGGAAAGGTCCCATTGGATTGGAAAATAGTGAATATAGCTCCTCTATTCAGAAAAGGAGGGAGACAGAAAGCAAGAAACTACAGGCCAGTTATCATAACATCTGTCATAGGGAAAATGCTAGAATCTATTATTAAGGAGGTAGCAAGCTACTTAGAAGATCTTAATGCAATCAGGCAGAGTCAACCAATTTTGTGAAACGAAAATGTTTGACTAATTTATTAGAGTTCTTTGAGGAAGTAACAAGCAATGTGGATAAAGGGGAACCTGTAGGTCTGGTTAACTTAGATTCCAAAAGGCATTTGATAAGGTGCCACATCAAAGTTTACGACATAAAATAAGAGCTCATGGTGGAGGAGGCAACATATTAGCTTGGATAGAGGATTGTTTAGCTAACATGAAGCAGAGAGTAGGGATAAATGGGTCATTTTTGGGTTGGCAAGCTGTAACTAATGGAGTGCCACAGGGATCAGTGCTGAGTCCTCATCTACTTACAATCTATATCAATGATTTGGATGAAGGGACCAAATGTATGGTTGCTAGATTTGCTGATGTAACAAAGATGGGTAGGAAAGTTTATTTTTATTTATTCTTTCATGGGACGTGGGCATCACTGGCTGGCCACCATTTATTACCCATCCCTAATTGTCCTTGAGAAAGTGGTGATGAGCTGCCTTCTTGAACCATTGCAGCCATGTGGTCTAAACGCTGTTATGAAGGGAATTCCAGGATTTTGACCCAACGACAGGAATGGTGATATGTGCCAGGTTTTGATGAAGAATGGCACACAGGATTTCTGCCCACTCCCACCGTCTTCCCGCTGGTAGTTAAAATTGCCCCTTAAGTGGCAAGCTTTGTGAATGTTGCCAGTTGGATATGATCAAAGAATGTATAGGAAAGGCTTGCATTTAAATAGCACTTTTCACAACCTCTAGTTGTCTCAAAATGCTTTTCAGCCCATTAAGTAATTTTGTAGTCACTGGGTGGAATTTTCCAAGCCCGCTGGCGGTCGGTGTGATTGGTGACATGCGCGGAAAATATGGCGTGACCTGCTTCACGACGGCATGAAGGCAGGTTGCGATTGTCTGCTCAGCCCGCCGATGGTGGGCCACGTTTCCAGCCATCGGTCATCGGAGAGCTAACTGTAATATATCCGCCAGGCACTTGGAACCCCGCCGTATCGTCCGTCCATGTCAGCGGGAAAGCACGCCAACGTGTTTCACAACAGCACACAGGCGACATGCACTTGGCAGCCTTCACTTTGGGGGATCTGAGGTGAGTGAGCAGCAGTGTTCTCCACAGCTTGCCTGTTGTTTACAGGCCTCAGGGGCGCCGGGGGACAGGGGCAACTGATGCCTGGACCCGGAGGTGACTGCTGAGGGGGGAGTTGTCCGGGGCCACGTGCTGGCCAGCCTTGGAGGCATCCATTGTTGGTTGGGGGGGGGGGGGTCCAAGTGCTGCCCTGGTGCTGCATCCCATGCAAAAGCAATGGAGGTAGCGGGCAGGGTAAATGAGGGAAGTGGCCACGCATGAGGGACACCTGTATAAACTGACCATGCTTCTGGAACTGAGACAGATCAGGCACAGTCACAGTGATATGATTGGGGTCGGGCTCCTAGCCTGCCCGCCCATGCAAGCAACACAGAGGCACCAAAGGGCTACCAAGCACTCCATACCTTACCCCCCCACCTGGCACAGACTTCGAGTTTGCCACCACTTTATCGGACCGCGGAGCAGTTGGACTGCACACGTTATACAATCTCTTCGACAACGCTGGCCATGTAGCAGTCACTGCTGGAGGCGCTCACAGCCCCTTCCAATCTCAGCAACCTGGTTAGGACCAGTGTCCCCATGTCGCAGGTTGACAGGGCAGCCATGCAGCGCACTCATCTCTGGTCATCTGAGGGGTGACCAGCGCTCTCCAGGAAGCATTAAGGGTTGGTCACACAGGGCCAGGAAAGGTGCTAAGTACACCCATGATAACCACCTCTCTCTCTCTCTTTCATGCTGCAGGAGGACCACGTCAGGATCATGGATCCTGCTGACCTAGCTGTATGCCCGATGACCTGCAGAGACTGTAGAAGACGGAGGAGAGAGCGACTGAGGCACCTGGCTGCGCAAAGGCAGGAGCAGCAACTTCATGAAGAAGGGGCAGCAGGGGTCCTGCACATGCTGCCCAGGAGTGACAGCGAGCCGTGGCTGGTCAGTGCCTAGCGACACCCAGGTCTATAGACGCAGCCGGCCATTCCTGCAGATGACTGAGAACCAGTGTCACCAACGACTGCGCATGTCTAGGGACCTGGTGTCTCACATCTGTCACTTACTGCAGGACTTGATGCCAAGGGGACATGTCAGTGGCTGTGAAAGTGACTGTGGCGCTCAATTTCTATGCCAGTGGCTCCTTTCAGGGCTCCACAGGTGACCTCTGTGGGATTTCACAATCCACCACCCACAAATGCATCCATGAGGTCACGGATACCATCTCCTCCATGGCACACAACTTTGTGCATTTCACCTGGGACCGGGGCAGCCAGGATGCAAGGGCCATTGGATTCGCCCTGATCTCGGGATTCCCACGGGTGCGATTGACTGTACTCCTGTGGTGCTCAGGTCTCCATCGCTACACTCAATGGACTTCATCAACCGCAAGGGCTTCCACTCACTGAATGTGCAGCTGGTATACAATCACCAGAAACGCATCTTGCAGGTGTCCAGAGTTTCCAGGGAGTGTGCATGAGACCCACATACTGGGCCACGTGCAGATCCCTGCAGTCTTCCAGGATCCATAGAGGCTGCAGGGATGGTCTTGGGGACAAGGGCTACCCTCAGAGACGACAGCTGATGACACCCAAGCAGGGGCCTCGGACTGCAGCAGAGCGACGCTTTAATGAGGCTCATACAGCAGCTCGCAACTTGGTGGAACAGACCATCGGGATGCTGAAGATGTGCTTCTGGTGCCTGGACCGGTCTGGTGGAGCCCTGCAATATAGTCCGCAGAGGGTGTCACGTGTCGTCGTTGTCTGCTGCGCCCTTTAAAACCTGGCGCTCCAACGGGGAGACAAGCTGGCTGGAAGGAAATGGAGGAGCTGGAGGTCTCCTCAGATCAGGAGGACACTGACAGGGATGAGGGTGAGGGGGTCCTTGGCGGTGACGATGACGGGTGTGAAGCTCTTGCGCTGGCTAGACGCGCCCGGGAGGCCCTCATAGCTGCCAGGTTTATGGAGGATGATGACGACATGCAGTGAGGTATCCCCATAGATCCTCACATCACAGTTGTGAACGTTTGACTTCAGTCTGGCTTATGGCACCGCCAATACCCCCTGTGAAAATGCTCCTGTCATGGAGATGCAGTGGAGGCCCTAATAGCCATTTGGTCACAGGAGGATGACAACAACATGCAGTGAGGACACTCCATAGATCTTCACATAGCCTCTGTGAATGTCTGACTCCTGTCTGGCTGAGGGCAGCTTGCTTGCGCTCCATGATCAGGGCCATCTCAGAGACACAGCCATGAAACTTTAGGCACATCTGATGCTGTGTCTGCTTTCAGCACCTCAGCCCTTCAGGAGCTGGTGCACAGCATTACTGGTTACAGATGCTGGTGTGATGGGGGCCAGCCCCACCTTAAAGGTGCTGAGAGCACACAGAGTGTATGAGAGAATCCTGTGGTGCCTGCCCACTACATTCTGGCAGCAATGACCAGCACCACTGAGGTGCAGGCATCAATAATGTTTCCAGGGAGTGTGAGGCTGGACCATCACTGTGTTCAGAAGCCTGCACGGAGAAGAGGCCCTGGACTAAGACATCTGCCTTTTATCTTGTGCAGGAATGTTTCACATCTGAGTGACAAAAACACTGCTCATCAGAACAAGGAACCACAGGCAGGGAGACATTCTTAGGAGCTTATTGACAATAGTGAACAGTATGTACAAGTGATCAAGGCTATGCAACTACTTTTGCCTAACTTTCCTAACCCTGCCTGGCTTAGTGCTCCCCGGACACCCACAGCGGAGGTGGAGGCAGCCTGCTGACTGTGATGTCCTGCCTGTGATGACTTTGGCGAGCATCCTCTGGAGGGCCGAGACTTGGAGGGCCCCGGCCTGCTTTCGGGATCCTGCTGTGTGGCAGTGGCACCCTCCTCGGCCTGTGGAGCTGCAGCTGCGAAGGTCACAGGAAGAGGGGATTCGGATGGGCCGGTCACTCCCAGAGTCACTTGGGTGGATGGCCCCAGAGCATGCACCTGCTGACCCTGCTCCCGATGGGTGCCCGAGGGCCCTTGGCTGACTCCGTGAGCGGATCAGGTAGCTGGAGTGAGATCGAGCTGCCCAGCACCCCTCTCATGTACACACTGTTGGAGGCCAACTATGGCATTAGCGATGGAGTTAAGCCTGTGCAGCAGTGCAGGAGTGACATCTTGGACCAAGGTCTCCACGGCGGCTGCCATTCTACCAGTGTTGACCTCGGAAGTCTTTGCCTCCGCGTGCTGTGGATCAGAAAGTGCGATGTGCTCACCAGATTGTGATCCTGAGGCTATTCTAAAGCTAAGTCCCACCAAGGTGTGTGTCTCCGTACTGGTGGAGGGTGTGGGTGGGAGCTGTGACGGGACTTCAGGGAGGGTGCCTCCAGATTCCTCTTCAGAGGTTTCTTTGGGGCTTGATTGGAGGCCCTGGGTCATGGAGTCTGTCGACTGTTTGGCAGATGTGCCTGCGAAAGCAAGGGGAGATAATTAGTGCATGGTAGTGGCCTGTGAAACAGGACACATCACTCACGGCATGGTTGTGTGATGGATGTTGCACTTCTGGACCCTCACTTGGTGGGGCAGCGCCGAACTCATCATGAGCACGGGACCGGTTCCGGTCATCGCTGGCCAGCTGGATGGCTCTGTTTTCAAATTCTGTCAGAACTTTGATCTCCGGCATCCCTCCACCTGTCTGTGACCTTTCCCCCCTGTTGTGAGCCGGTTTGTCCTGCATGGATAGAGACGGGGAGAGTGTATCAGGATGCCTGCCTGGCCAGATGATAAGTATGCCTGGCCTGTGTGGGCGGTGAGTGGTCCCATGGATGGGATGAGGACAATGCAGGTGTGTGTGAAAGAGTGAATGGTGATGTCCCTTGCACTGGCAGTGAGTGAGGGCCCTGTGGGTTTGCGATGGGTTTGTGAGTGTGTGAGTTGGGAGTGATGAAAAGAATGACTTACCCTGGCAGAACAGAGGAGATCATTCATCATTTTGTGGCACTGGGTGGCTGTCCTCCTCTGCAGACGTTGGCGCTGACCACCACTGCCACCGCCTCCCAAACCGGGTTGGTGACTTTGCTGCCCATCCTGCGGCCAGACTGAGGGTAGAGCACATCCCGACGGGCCTCCACGGCATCCAGCAGTCGCTCGAGGGACCCTTTGTTGAAGTGGGGGGCTGCAGTCTTTTTTCCTTTGCTGACTGTGTCTCCCAGGCAGTGGTGGTGATCTGGTGGCGATGAGCGCTTTGCTGGTGGCTGCCTTTTAAAGATGGCGGCCGGCGTGATGCAATAACAGGCAGGCGGGCGAATCAGATCCCACCCACCATGGAAACGGTGTGTTTCCCAGGAGTGAATAAATTATGAGGTGGGCTAGGGACGATACAGCGTGAAAACCCATCATTTTCATCGGTGAGTAGGACTCCATTTTATCCACCCGCTACTGCACTCAGTGTAATTCTGGGAAAATTCCACCCGCTGCTGTTACGTAGGAATTGTGGCAGTCAATTTGAGCAGCACAAACAGTATTTGTGATCATGACCAGATAATTTTATTCAGTGATGGTTGATTGAGGGATAAATGTTGGCCATGATAACTCCCCTGCACTTCTTCAAAGTAGTACCATGGGACCTTTTACATCCACTCGAGCATTCATCTGCTGCCTCAGTATAATATCTCAGCAGAAAAGACAGCACCCCTGACAGTGTAGTGTTCCCTCAGTACTGCACTGGAGTGTCAGCCTTGATTTTTGTTCTCAAGCCCTGGAGTGGAACTTGAACCCCGAACCCTGTGATTCAGAGACACTACCAACTGAACCAAAATAATGCGGAATGAATGAATGACAATAAAAATGTGCTCAAAAATGAAAATATACCAGGATTTAGACCAGCACACTATGTTAAAACAGTTGACACATGTTTTGTAGCATCTTGGGGGACCAGTAAACCGTCACAGTCCAGTTCATTTTTTTTTCAATGTGGAACTGGTGAGCAGAAATATTTTGTGTTATGTTATTTATGTTCACTGGACTGAGAAAGATCATGGGCTGAATTTTGCCCTCGTTGGACAGGCGTGGTGGGCAGGCCCGGGAGCAGCCGTGAAGCTGACCTCCGCCCACGATCAGGCCCTGACCGCGATTTTGTGAAACGCGGCTTGTCACTGGCAAGGGAGGGCCGAGTGGGGGTGAGGACTTGTTAGCCACCGAGCCCAATGGCGACCCGGCAGCCAGTATAAAGAAGGGCCAGGCAGGCCCAGAGAGGCTGCGAGGGAAGGACACCTGGCCGCTGCACTCGAGTGCGGCAGCAAACGCCAGGCCGGAGGGCAGGTCGAGTGGGCACTCGGCCCCCCGCTTTTCCGAGGAGTGCCTTGCCGTCCTGCTGGAGGGGGCGGCTGCCAGGAGGTACACCCTTTTCCCCAGAGATGAGAGGAGGAGGCGCCCACACCTCACAAAGAGGGCATGGGAGGAGGTGGCAGCCCGGGTGAGCAGCCATGACGTGGTGCAGCACTGCTGGGTGCAGTGCCGGAAACGCTTCAATGACCTGCTGTGCTCAGGAAGGGTGAGTACCGTGTTGGCATGGGTCAGTGTGCAGAAGTGTTAAGGTGTGGCCGTTCCCCCCATGGACCTCAGGGGTGCTAGAGTCTGAGTGCCAACTGTCAATCATGCTGCAGCTGGACAAGGGGCTGAGCCCTGGCTGCTTGGACTAAGTGCCTTGCTGCTCGACGGCCATAACTCAGATGTGCCCTGCAAGGTGCTCCTCAGCTGGGGTTGGCCAGGCTGCAATGGTGCTGCAGGTAGAGAAAATGAGCCATAGCCAGTCAGAGAGGTCATGTACAGGCAGAGGCCCCACCCAACCTGTTGCTGCTGACCAGGTTCAACCTGGAAGGCCTTGAGCTGGAGAGCCAGCACACTCCCCATGCAACCGGGCGTGGAGAGGCGGGGATGCCAGGTGAAAGTAAGAGCGCAGTGCACAGAGGTGAAGCTTTCAGATTGTGCAACCATTCTAGGGGAGTGTCTCCATTGATGTGGGCCTTGAACGTGGCATCCCCATTGATCCTTGGAAGACGATGGCACTGTGATGCAGGTCGCCATTGTCTCACCAGGGTGCCTGGCATGCACAGTGACAGTGTGATGACTTTAACTAATGACATGTCCTTGTTCTCCCTTTTAGGTTCGCCAGCAGGCGTCCCATCCGCAGACCCCGAAGGACCACCCCTGACACCAGAGAACCACTGGGGGTCACTGTCACCTGCGTCACATCCTCTCTCTGAAGCGGGCACCAGCGCAGATACCAGCACCTCGGTGGGCATTAGTTTGGCGGCTAGTATCTCGGTGCACATTGGTGAGAGCACTTCACACTCGCTTGAGGTGTAGGCGGAGGCAGAGAGTGCCCAGGGCGCTGGCAGTCGGAGGACTGCTGGGGTCCAGGACAGTGCTCAGCTGAAGGCTGATGATGACCCTCTGGAGTTGTCCATTAGGCGGCAGGTGCTGGATGTCTGGAGAGCATCTGGCGGAGATCCAAGAGGGTATGCGTGCCATGGTCTCCGTGATGAAGGAGCACATGTGGAGCATGAGCACTGCGATGACCTTCATGGGTGAGCCCATTGCCTCCTCCATTGAGAGGGAGGCGACTCTCATGGAGAGGCAACCACAGGGACAGAATCAGGGGTTCCTGGGGTTGCGCTCGGACCTGCAAGCCCTCACACACGCAATGACCTCAGGTGGTCAGTGTCAGTGTGGGAGATGGATGAGGCACCCAGTATCCCAGCTAAGTGCCATCCATCAATGGTGCACAGGGAGGTCCATAGCGACCTTACGTTGGCACACGAGCTGCCTGTCGTCTCTGCGGGCTCCTCTCAAAGCACCGCGGATGAAGGCAGCAGCTCCTTTGCTCCTCTGCCAGTAACCGTGGCGCCTGATGAGTCTGCAATGATTGGGGAGATGCCAGCCGTGGCACTGGCCACTCCCTCCCAGATGGGACCAGCAGGGGCTCCACTGGCCAGAGGACGACCGCCAAGGTCATCAAGGCCAACAAGACAGCAGGGTCAGCGTGCTGCCTCCAATGACAGTGCCAGCAAGAGGGGAGCACCCAGACGTAGAGCTCGCAAACGTAAGTTAAAGGCACCATAAGCACAAGAGGGACGGGTGATTTTATATTCATTTATGTTTAGTTAATGTATACTGGTCTGGGACTTAAAACCAGAGAGGTTAATGTAAACAGTCTGTACTTGTCAAAATGATATAAATCTGGTTTTGTCTTCATGGCCTGAGTATGCTGCACCTTTTTACTTTACTGATGCGGGGAACGCCAGTATGTAATGTTGGATGTATGTAGCTCTGAACTTTATTGCACAGGCACTGTTCAAACGAAAGTGTCCTTTCAGACATCCGGGGTGGAGGAGGTAGCCCTGTATGCATTTGAAGCTGATCATTGGTAACCTAGCTGAAGGAGCGTTGGATCAATGTGTCCCTGGTGTCCCTGCCTCCCTGGATGTTAATGGGGTCTGGCTCCACGCCCTCAGCGTTCTCCTCACTGTGCTCATCTTCAGACTCACCACTGGACTCATCATCTGTGGCCTGTGCAGCTACGTCAAGATCCCTTTCCTCCAGTGAGTCCCCCCTTGCCAGTGCCAGATTGTGGAGAGCGCAGCATGCAACCACTCTGGTGGTGTGACACCCACTCTGGTGGGTATTGTAGTGCTCCCCCTGAATGGTCCAGGCATCGGAAGCACACCTTGAGAAGATCTATGGTCCTCTCTACCACCGCCCTTGTGAAACCATGACTCATATTGTAACGCTACTCTGCCTCTGTTCTTGGGTGGTGGATAGCCCTTGTCACCCAGCAGCCATTCATCCGGTCGAGCTGGAGCACTGAAGAGCCTCAGCACCTGGGAGTGTCTGAGGATGTAAACATCATGGGAGCTGCCAGGGTACCTTGCACAGACTTGCAGAATATGCATCCTGTGATCACACACTATCTGCACGTTCACGAAGTGAAATCCCTTCCTGCTGATGAAGGCACCCGGCTGACCCGCTGACCCGGATGGCCACATGTGTGCAGTTGATGGCACCCTGGACGAGAGGAACCCATCAATCGCTGCAAACCATCTGGCTCACTCAACCTGGCTGGCCTCGCCCATATGACAGCGAATAAAAGTCAGTACCCACCTGAACAGAGCTTCTGTCCCCAGCTCCACGCAACAGTGGACAGCTGATTGGGAGAAACCACAAAGATCTCCCACTGACCCCTAGAAAGATCCAGAGGCATAGAAGTTGAGGGCCACTGTGATCTTGAGAGCCACTGGAGTTCACCCACACAGTCAGAGATGATCTCAGGCCCAATCATCTGGCAAACGGAGATCACGCTCTCCGTTGAGAGGCAGTGCCTCCTTCGGCATTGCACCTCGGACATATTGAGGTAGCTACATCGCTGCCTGTAAACCCTGGCAGCAGGGTAGTGGTGTCTTCTGCGGCCCCTTCTGCCTTGGACTACCTGCTGGCCCTGCGCACCTTGTACCTGTGCCTCTCCTCCCACAGGTCACTCCCCTGGAAGCCGCATGGGGACACGTGGCCTCCTCTCCCTTCTGCCCCTCTCTTCCTCCTCAGAGGAGGTGCCTCCAGCTGAGACCACAATCGCCACTGCCAGAGTTAAAAAACGGGTGTCTGATACCTGGAAGGGTCCACACGGCCTGAATCGTCTGGGGGCCTTGGAGACAGCAGTCCTGAAATAAGGCCTGGAAATGCCAAGAATGAAGCCCTGAACAGAGATGAAGCTGCAGAGTGCCAATAAGCAACCAGCTGCAAACTAACTCCAAAACTCCTCACTACTCACACTGGCAATGCTGCTAACCCTTTTTATCCTGCCCTTGGATGAGGTTCGAGGAAATGTTGGCTGGCCACCTGCCCGTTACGCCCATGTGATGAGCAGAAAATTGCACGGGCAACGAAAAATCTCAGACAATTGCATTGTTAAGGGCCTTAAATGGCCTGTTAATTAATGGTGGGTACCGCACCGACACCCACACGCGCCTGCCAAGTGAAAGATCGCGAGGGTGAACGATGACGGTGGGACGCACAATACAAGCACTATTTTACTCCCATTCGGGTAGAGTGCGTGCCTGCCCCTGGAACGAAAAATTATGCCCTATGTTTGAACAATGTTTTTAACTTAAAAGCAAAAACAAAAATACCTGGAGAAACTCAGCAGGTCCAACAGCATCACAGAGGAACACAGCCAAAGTTTCGAGCCCGTGTGACTCTAACTTGACTGCCTTCAATGATATTTATAAGTACAGAATAGACTGTAAATGCAAACTGCAGGATCAGGTCATTAATTCATAATGTTATAGTTTCTCTATGCTAATGTGTGCTAAACATGAATTTTGTTACAAATGCCAATATTATCTGAATCTTGCATTCCAATTTTTGTGATATTCATTTATGTTGATTCATAGGTTTGATAAGGCTGTGACATCAAATATTTAGTTTTAATGAAACATAAATGTTTTTATCCATTTTTCCAAACAAAATATTGTTTTTTTTAAACTATTTAAATTGAAATGAAATTGAATTATTGCCTGAAATTTAAATTGACTTATTGGAATGATTTATATGCTTATATTATATACTGTATGCGATGAAAACAGGAAACAGGGAGGATGAGGCAACCATGGCTGACAAGGGAAGTCAGAGACAGCATAAAAGCTAAAGAGAAAGCATACAATGCGGCGAAGAGCAGTGGGAAACCAGAGGATTGGGAAGCCTACAAAGACCAACAGAGGACAACTAAAAAAGAAATAAGGAGGGAGAAGATTAAATATGAGGGTAAACTAGCCAGTAATATAAAAGAAGATTGCAAGAGTGTTTTTAGATATATAAAGGGTAAGAGAGAGGCAAAAGTGGACATTGGGCCGCTGGAAAATGATGCTGGAGAAGTAGTAGTGGGGAACTAAATAGGTACTTTGCGTCAGTCTTCACAGTGGAAGACACAAGTAACATCCCCAAAGTTCAAGAGAGTCGGGGGGCAGAGGTGAGTATGGTGGCCATTACCAAGGAGAAGGTGCTAGGAAAACCGAAAGGTCTGAAGGTGGATAAATCACCTGGGCCAGATGGATTACACCCCAGAGTTCTGAAGGAGATAGCTGAAGAGATAGTGGAGGCGTTAGTGGTGATCTTTCAGGAATCACTGGAGTCAGGGAGGGTCCCAGAGGACTGGAAAATCGCTAATGTAACCCCCCTGTTTAAGAAGGGAGTGAGGCAAAAGACAGGAAATTACAGGCCGATTAGCCTGACGTCGGTCGTTGGTAAGATTTTAGAGTCCATTATTAAGGATGAGATTTCAGAATACTTGGAAGTGCATGGTAAAATAGGGCAAAGTCAGCATGGTTTCATCAAGGTGAGGTCATGCCTGACAAATCTGTTAGAATTCTTTGAGGAGGTAACGAGTAGGTTAGACAAAGGAAAGCCAATGGATGTTATCTACTTGGACTTCCAGAAGGCCTTTGACAAGGTGCCGCACAGGAGGCTGCTCAGTAAGATAAGAGCCCATGGTGTTAAAGGAAAGGTACTAGCATGGATAGAAGATTGGCTGTCTGGCAGGAGGCAGAGAGTGGGGATAAGGGGGTCCTTCTCAGGATGGCGGCCGGTGACTAGTGGAGTTCCGCAGGGGTCAGTGTTGGGACCACAACTTTTCACTTTATACATTAATGATCTAGATGAAGGAACTGAGGGCATTCTGGCTAAGTTTGCAGATGATGCAAAGATAGGTGGAGAGACAGGTAGTATTGAGGAGGCGGGGAGGCTGCAGAAGGATTTGGACAGGTTAGGAGAATGGGCAAAGAAGTGGCAGATGGAATGCAATGTGGGGAAGTGTGAGGTCATGCACTTTGGTAGGAAGAATAGAGGCATTGACTATTTTCTAAATGGGGAGAGAATTCAGAAATCTGGAGTGCAAAGGGACTTGGGAGTCCTAGTCCAGGATTCTCTTAAGGTTAACTTGCAGGTTGAGTCGGTAGTTAGGAAGGCAAATGCAATGTTGGCATTTATTTCGAGAGGACTAGAATATAAAAGCAGGGATGTGCTGCTGAGGCTTTATAAGGCTCTGGTCAGACCACATTTAGAATATTGTGAGCAATTTTGGGCCCCGTATCTCAGGAAGGATGTTCTGGCCCTGGAGAGGGTCCTGTGGAGGTTCACGAGAACGATCCCAGGAATGAAAGGCTTAACATACGAGGAACGTTTGAGGACTCTGGATCTATACTCGATGGAGTTTAGAAGGATGAGGGGGGATCTGATTGAAACTTACAGAATACTGAAAGGCCTGGATAGAGTGGACGTGGGGAAGATGTTTCCATTAATAGGAGAGACTAGGACCCAAGGGCACAGCCTCAGAGTAAAAGGAAGACCTTTTAGAACAGAGATGAGGAGAAACTTCTTTAGCCAGAGAGTGGTGAATCTATGGAATTCATTGCCACAGAAGGCTGTGGAGGCCAGTTCATTGAGTGTATTTAAGACCGAGATAGATAGGTTCTTGATTGGTAAGGGGATCAAAGGTTACGGGGAGAAGGCGGGAGAATGGGGTTGAGAAACTTATCAGCCATGATTGAATGGCGAAGCAGACTAGATGGGCCAAATGGCCTAATTTCTGCTCCGATGTCTTATGGTCTTATGGATACATATTTAACATTGTTACCCTGTATGGGATATGTTGTAAGGTAATTCGAGGACACTTGATCAATTGCATAAATCTATTGATTAAACAAAATAATGGAATTAGGGCAGTAGCAATAATGATTCCTCTTCTGTCTGCTTATCAATTCAGGAAGAAATAAATTAAGTGTTTAACTCAGTTAAAAATATTTTACTGACCTACTGTCCTGAATGAAATATATGCAGGGGTGTCAAATAAAAAAACATAGATGTCAGCTTGGCTTAATTGATGGCAATTCTCACTTCGAAGGCCAAACGTTGTAGGTTCCTACACAATTCCAGGACCTATTTAATTTAAATCAGGGGCCTGCAACCTACACCTCCGGAACTATGTGTGGCCCTTTACCATCTCATTTGCAGCTCTCAAGTTGGACCACATAAACGTGAGAAAAGCCTAAAAGGATTAAATCAAGAAAAGTAAGAGGCACATGTTTATAGTGGGGATCTAAAGGTAATCATTAAGCTTCACCTTATAGGTTCAAGTAATTATCTTAACAAAAAAAACATCATTGCGCTCTAAATAGACCTTTTTGAATAGTGTAGCAACACCATGGTTATGGATAATGCCTTTGGTTTCAGGAACAGGTTTTATAGTTGTCACCATTTTGATTCCAATATGGCTGAGACGATAAATTATTCTGATTGTGCTATTAGAAGCTATTTTTTAATCACGGGAATCAATAGCTGAAAAATTGTCTCAATTCTATGCACCTTAAGTTAAAACTTGTTTTAAAGATGAATGTGCTGAACAGATTATAGCAAAATACATATCAAAAATGTGATCATTCATAGTAAGGCCTATTTAAATTTCATTTTATTTCTATTGATACATGGGCCTGAATTTTTCCCATGTCGAGCGGGCTCGGTGGGGGCGGGCTCAGTGGGAGCGGACGGTGGGCAGTCGCAGAGCTGACCGCCGCCCACAATCGGCTCCGCGCTGCCATTTTACGCGGGCAGGCCAATTAAGGCCCACCCAGCGTAATACACGAGCGGTAGCTGTGCGGGTCGGGGGGGGGGGGGCAGGGGGGAGTGTGGCACATGAGATGGGACATGTTTTCATTTTTCAAAAAAAGTTTTTATTCATTTTGTAAAAGCTTTAGGAAACCTCATCCCGCTCATGGATGAGGTTTCCTAAAAAATGTAAAGGCCGCTTGGCCTTTTTGCCTGCCCGCCAACTGTTAGGTTGGACGGGCAGCGTAAACTTGAAATTAATTACTTCATTAACGGCCTTAATAGGCCTATCATTTATTGGCGGGCGCTGCCGGACTCCGCCGAACGGAACATCACAAGACGGTGCAATGACATCGGGACACATGCCCAACATCATCGCGCGTCATTTTATGCGCTGGTGAGTTAGGCCCGCCCCCGCACACCAACTGTAAAATCCTAGCCATAAATTCAATACCTGTAAGTTATTGATTATATATGCAAATTATGCATGCTACCACAGACACTTGGCAATTTGCCAAATATTTAGTTTAGAAATGCAAAATTTTCATCTTGTTGCAGCAAATAGTTTTCATTTTAGGCATTTTTTTTAAAAAAAGGCTTTTCAGGTTAAAAAAAAGATTGCTGACACAGTGACTGGCACTGTATTGTTGCAGGTGCTATACTTTGGATAGTCCCTTTTCAGTGTATTCGAGTGAATATTGAAGATCCTATGCCACTAACTGAAGAAGGGCAGTGAATTCTGTTGGTGTCCTGCCAATATCTACTGACACTACATTGGGCAGGATTTTTTGGCTCCCAGCAGCTCTACAGCCATTTAAGTGGTGTTAATTAGCTGGAGATGGGACTTCCATCCCTCACTCAGGAAAAATCCTGCTTCAGAGAACTGACAGCCAGTATAGTACCAACAGTGCCAGTGACAGCAGCGACCAGGACTGGGACTACAAGCAGTCCTCAGATTTGAAGTTCTGAAGTCCAGGACCAAGTAAGTGCAGGGGATCTCAGGGTGTTGAGGGGAGTTGAGGCCTGGGGGTTGGCGAGAGGGGGCTGGGGATCTTCATGGAAAGGCTGCGAGGGAGGAGAACACGCAGAGGGCAGGCACTTGGGGTGGGGAGGGGGGGTGGTGGTGGGCGACTGATGTGGAAAGGAGGAGGCGCAGCACCCCCACTTCCCACCCGAGCAGCGTGACCTGCCGGACTACCTCCCTGCCCTGAACTCTTCCCATCAGCCTCAAAATTGATGCCAGGCAAGAAGCGGCCCTTAAGCGGCCAATTATTGACTTGCTATTCTCAACGTTGTCAGGCGACAACACTCAAAGTGGTGGGACACTGGAATTGTGATTTGTTTTTTCTTGATGTTATGGAAATTAAAATTGTACTGGACCTTATTTATCTTGCATCATCGCACCTCTGTTTGGTGGTCTATTCACCTGGGTGAACATCACAGACTCAGTTACTTTAACTGGATGTCCATCAACCATAAAAAAGAAAGCGCCACCAATATACCAGTTGCCATTGGTCCCCTGTTACTAGCGCAGGAACATGAAAATTCTTCAAAATCTAACTGTTTATGTGCTGTTTGTGGTGGTGGTGTATTATATTTCATTCAGGGAGTCCAAGTTGCTATGGCAACATATATTTTTGCATGTTGCAGCCTGGAGCTGTGGATAGTGAGAGTCAAGGCTCCAACTTTTTTTCCATCACATGGCAGACCAGGAATCTATCCCACTGTTATCACCTGCCATTGGCAGTGTGTTGGAAGGATTTGCAGGTTGGCTGCATTATGAATGCACCTTCCCTGACCATCAAGTCCTGAGTTGGGACTTGAACCAGAAGCTTTTAGTTCAGGGGCAGGGTTACTACTCACTGCACCACAAGACCCCCCTACATGTGACATTTGCACCATTCTAAGATGAAATAAATAAAGGCACTAGGTATAAATAGCTACAACTTCTGATGTTATTGCTGATAAAAATTCTGGATATGTACTGGTGACACTGCTGCAGTCATAAGAATTACAAGAGAGGCATTACTGAATGTATTTGTTACGTGATCTATTTTCAGAAATTCAGCTTTGAATGGAAATGGGGAATGTTGCACTAACCAGAACTTTACATTTTAATAGCAGTGAAAATGACTGAACATCTTACTTTTTATATTATGAGCATGATTTTAGAATCCAGGCATAGCAATTAAGGGGGTCAGTCACTCAGCACTGGTCAAAGTCATTTCTAAAATTGCCGCTTTACTTCCCAGGGCACAAATTAGATACCCATTATTGGGAAGCTAAAGATAATTTCTGTCATTGAGGCAATCCTCAAAGTCATGAGTGCCTTTAACTGTACAAATATACCTTCCATGCTGACAAAATAGGCAGCACTTTAACAGCAAAGGCTTCTGCCAGAGCTTGGACCATCATCACGGAGACATTTGCCGCATGTCACATCTTAACTAAAACCTTATTCTGGTCTCTCCTTGCAAAAGGAGGATTGTCTGTTTATGAGGAGATTAATGTTTGGATGCCAATAACTGTCCTCTGTGTCTGTGAAACTGACCACAAGCCTTTGCTTACTCTTCTTAACCTAAAGGAGATTGTAAAAATTCCACCTAGAATTCAACACCTCAGACTCAGACTAATGAGATATAATGCAGTGACTGAGTAAATTCAAGGGAAGTACCAAACAACAGCAAATACACTATCAAGAATAGCAAAATGCCGAGCAAGAGCCCTGCTGTCAGTCTGGTGGCCAAGCATTAGTCATTCTATAGAAGAACTAATCTCGAATTGCCTTATGTGTGCAGTGACTAGCCAATTGCAGAGCGAACCACTGTCACCCTTCACTCTTTCTTCGAGGCAATGGGAGTGACTGGGAATGCGTTTATTTGAGTTCAAAGGCAAAGCATTCATCCTCGCTATTGACTACTACTCCAAATGGATTGAAGTGAATAGATTGCACAGCATTGCAGTGGAGGCAGTCATTCATGACTGAAGAGAATCTTTGTGACACATGGTATCCCAGACATTGTGGTGTCAGACAATGGTCATCAGTTTGCTAATGAATTATTCCACAACTTTGCAGAGGAATATGGTTTCATGCATGTTGCTAGCTCGCCTAGATATTCTCAGTTGAATACAGAAGCAGAAAAAGAAGCATGAGGAGACAATGGTGAAGTGGTAATATCACTGGAATAGTAATCCAGAGGCCCAGGATAATACTCTGGGGATATGGGTTAAAATCCCACTCTGGCAACTGGTGGAATTTGAACTCAATTAATTAAATCTGGAATTAAAAGCTATTCTCGGTAATAGTGACAATTGTTGAAACTAGTAAAAACCCATCTAGTTCACTAGTGTCCTTTAAGGAAGGAAATCGCCATCCTCACCTGTTCTGGCCTATGTATGACTCCAGGCCCACAGCAACATGGTTGATTCTTAACTACCCCTTGAAATGGCCTAGCGAGCCACTCAGTTCAAGGGAGTTAGGGATGGACAACAAGTTGCTTTGCCAGTGATGCCCACATCCCATGAATGATTTTGAACAATCAAGGAATTGATGAAAGAGAATGAAGATATTAACTTAGCCCTCCTTAGTTACAGAAATCTCTCCACTAAAAAAATGGGGTCTCACCATCAGACTTGATGGGAAGACAGTTGTGAATACAACTTCCAGCTCTACAACAAACATTACAAACTAACATTACCTCAGATGATCATGAGAGAGTTAAAAAGCATGAGGAGCAACAAAGACGCAATCAAGCACATAACTTCAGGCACAGAGCATGAGACTTTAAACTGCTACAGCCTGGGAAGAAAGTAGTGATAAGAGACCAACAGAAAAAAGGCATAATAATAAAAAGAGCTCCACAGCCAAGAACTTATAGAATCAAAATGGACTAAGGAAGTATAAGAAGAAACCAAAAAGTCTTGATATCCTTGGAGAGGAAGCCAATAGAAATTTGGGCTTACTATTCAAATCCAGACAGAGATCAGGAACAAGAAACAAGACAAAGTTCTACTATCATTCTGGAGAAGGACACTCATCAAATGAAAAGAGAGTGCAGAATGTCTTCAACCTCAGAAAGAGATCAGAACAAGAGAGAGAGATTGGTCGAGGCACCTCGAAGATTGACCCTGTGAAGTCTGAGACTTTGGAGGAGATGTAGGAGGATATATATAGTTGGGATAAAGACTTGGGGGAAGATGTAGAGTAAAGGGTTAACATCGAAAGCACCTATTGCTGATGTAACTATGATGCAATGTCACATGACTAAGTAACAGAGATCTGGAGGGAATGAGAAGCCTACCCTTGTGTAGAATTACTGAGATGTACATAGTTCTTTAAATAAATAATAATGGTTTTATGAACTACAATCTTAAGTAGCTTTCTTAGAGAAACCTTCAAACCCTAAAGAACTCCATCTAGACCCTGAACATAAGACGAAACAGTCCATAACGCTGATTGAGTACCAAATCAGCATTAGATGCAGTTTGATATCATGACCTTCCCACTCTGCTTACTTCTAGAGGGCACATGGGTGCCTATGATAATGCCCTTACATTCAGGCACAGTGTGTGGACCATGCTAGAGTCGAAAAGAAGCAGTACGGTCAACAATTATGAACTCTGGGATTCTGTCATGCACAGCACTATGGAGCCAAATTTTGCAGCCGATAAGTGGGTCTATGCATGACATTGTTATTCTAAGAGGGAAATTGCAGAGATAAAATAATAAGCAAACAGTAACCTGAAGGTCTACTACAGAATTGAAGTTTACATTTTCATTGCTGTATCAAAAAAATAATTCTTTTCACAAAGTCAATTGCTGCAATGGTTGAAACACAATTAAATTAACTGCTTTTGCATGTACTAAGACATTCTTCTGAACAAAGAAACTGCCACAATTTTGTTTTTGTCAAACAAATTATAACAAGACTATATCTGGAATTTTCCTCTCCCGTTGGCAGCGAGCGTGTTTGGCAACGAGTGGACAATATGTGTGACTGTGTGACCAGTTTGCAACGTCCGCTCCACCTGTCAATGGCAGGCTGCGTATCCCACCGGCCAACATCGGGAACTTCATTTTAATGCATTTGCATCTCATCATTGTGCCTGCATGCTGGAATCATCCGCCCACGTCAAATTTACCTCTCACGTCGACGTGTCTTCAGAACAGCAAGATTTATGACTGCCTTTAAAAGGCGTGCACCTGGTGAGCTGAACTTTGTGGGGAACTCGGAGGTGAGTGCACACAACCTTGCACAGCAATCGTGAGGATCGCCCGTAGGATATCAAAGAAGAGGCATCGCGCATTTGGAGGGGAGCACAGGCAAGTCGCTTTTAACCGGCTTTCAGTGCAGTGCTAGGGCAAGGGCTCCTGTACGGGTGGGGCCGGGTGGGTGTAAGGCAGCACAGACTTGAAGGAAGTACGCGAGCACATGCCAAGGGTCTGGGAGGGAAGGTGGAAGGTGAGGGGATTGGCTACGCATTTGCAAAATCTTGTCAAAAGTAAGCATTCTTCCGCAGCTGAGACCAGCAGCAGCTCCATTGTCATGCTTGGAGTTGGGCCTCTGAAGTATTTCTGCCCACCCAAGTAATGCAAAAGTATGAATGTGCTACCAAATGCTCTAGAACTTTTAACCCCTAGAGAAAAGAGGCCATGGCGCAGTCACTGGTAGGGCTGCTCAGAGCCCCTTGCAATGACTTTATTCAATTTTGGACCAGTATCATGGCTCAAGCTAACAGCACAGCCTTGCAGTGCAGGTAAGGTGAATGCCTGTATCTGAGCTGAGAGCACAACATGCAGTCCAGTGGGCGGTTGGGGTGGAGGTGGTGGGGCCCTACACACTGGCCATCCAACTGGTGGCCAGCACTTTCCTGCATGTGTGAAGGGGCCTTGTGACTTACCCAAGAGAGAGCCTTAGGACACATATGTTAATCCATGCAACTCTCCCTTTGATCTTGCAGGAAGAGAACATCAGGATCATGGAGCCTGGTGATTTAATGGTAGGCCTCATGGCTTACAGGGTTGAGAGAAGGAGGAGGAAAGTGTGATGGAGGCACCTGGCTCACTAATGGGAGCCTCAAGATGAAGGGGCAGCAGGGCCTGCTGCTCAGGCAGCTGAGGATCCACAGTGAACCGTCGCTTGTAGGCACCTCACTAGATCGAGGGTCTATAGACAGCACTTGTCATTCCTGTAGATGACTGAGAACCAGTGTCTCCAAAGGCTCCACAAGTCCAGGGAACTGGTCGGTCACATATGCCACCTGCTGGAAGATTTGGCGCTATGGGGACATGGAGGGCATCCACTGCCAGTGACTGTGAAAGTGACCCTGGCACTTCATTTTTATGCCAGAGGCCCCTTCCAGGGCTCTACAGGTAACCTGTGCAAGATCTTGCAAGTCTCCACTCAGAAGTGCATCCTGGAAGTCTTCACAGGGCACAAAATTTTATGCATTTCGACCAGAGTCAGGGAAGCCAGGAAGCAAGAGCAGTGGGATTTGCACAGATCTCTGGATTTCCACAGGTGCAGGGTACCATTGACTAAACTCACGTGGTGCTTAGATCTCCGCAGCAACAAGCAGTCAACTATTCAGTGAGGGCTTCCACTCACTGAATGTTCAACTGGTCGACGACCACCACAAACCTATCCTAAAGGTCTGTGCATTGTTCCCAGGCAGCATCCACAACTCCTGCATCCTTAACAGGTCTCAGATCCCTGACACCTTCCAGGGTCCAAAGAGATTGCAGGGTTGCCTCCTCTAGGACAAGGGCCGCCCACAACGTGTGTGGCTGATGATGCCCGTGCAGCGGCCTCAGGCTGCAGCAGAGCGACGCTATAACGAAGCTCATGCCACAACCCGGACTTTGGTGGCCCAAACAATAGGCATCATGAAAATGAGGTTCAGGTGCCTTGACAGGTCCAGTAGAGCACTGCAATACAGTCCCTAGAGGGTGTCACACATCATCGTAGCTTGCTACACACTACACAAACTGGCACTGGAATGGGGGGGTGAGCTGGCTGAGGAGGAGATGCAGGAGCTGCACTTCACCTCTGATGAGGATGATGTCGAAGGGCCAGACACTGGCCAAGTGAGGCAGGCATGCTTGTGAGGCCCTAATAGCCACAAGATTTGTGCAGGGTGATGGCGAGATGCAGTGAGGACAGTCCTGGCATCCTCACCTTGCATCTGTGAATGTTTAATTCCTGTGTAGCTGATGGCGATGCATATAGCCTCAGTGCTCAAGCTTATGTCATAGAGATGCAGTGAAGGCCCTAATAGTCGCAAGATCCCAGGAGGATGATGACAACATGCAGTGAGGACACTCCATAGATCTTTACATTGCCTCTGTAAATGTCTGACTCCTGTCTGGCTGAGGACAGCTCACTTACACTCTGTGATCAGGGTCATATCATGGAAATGCAGCAGTGAAACTTTGAGTGCACCTGATCCTTTGGCAGCCTTCATCACCTGTACCCTTCAGGACCACAGTGTAAGGAACATACCTTTTTATTTCTGTTGGACTGTTGTAAAGAACATTTTTATTATTTTCTGTTGGACTGTGGATTAGAATTACAATGGCTGCAGTTTAAAGGATGTGTCCACTGGAACAGGATGAGAGATATATACAATGTTGCAGTTCTAGAACAAAATGTGCCATGAAAGACAGGAGGATGCTGGAAAGGAGTCCTGGGCCAAGGGAGCTGTCTGGCAACAGCATTTTAAATGGCTCCTGACCAGGTGACCAGGTTTGGTGTGGTAGCATTGCAGCAAATATAACGCTTCTGGTCTGCAAAGACAAAACATCTAAAATCTCTTTTACTCTACTTATCTCTATAACCCGCTCTCTCTCTCTCTCTCTGAAAACCCCTATCAAGAGGCAAAGGGGAAAATCATTGTTAGAGACATTGAAAGGCAAGTGCTCAACTAATGAACTAAATACTGAAAGTGCTGGAAGACCACCTCATGTCATCAACAAGAACTGAAAGGAATTTGGAAGACATCGATCAAAATCAACCCTTCGAATCCTGTACTCCAGATTGGTGCAATTGAACTGTTTTATCCCACCCTAAAATCCATGTTTTTTATGTGTCTTAAGTGTCTTGCATGTGTGTGTATAGGGATTTAAGAAGGGGTAGAGTTTAGGTTATAGAGTTAGAAATTAGCAGTTCATACTTCTTTCTTTTGCCAATGGTTAATGATAGTTTGTTCAATAAACAGTTTATTTACTTATTAAGTTTACAAACCTGGTGCTTGTATTGTTAACCTAAATGAAATGGTTAGGTAGAATTGGGGAAATCTGGTGGTTTGATGAAAGCTTTTTCATATTTGTCGCAGCTCGGGGAACAGTGGGGCTTGGTATTACAGCGCACTATCCCCAGTGAGTCGTGACAACAGTGTCACCGGATACAGATGCTGAAGAGATGAGGGCCAGCTCCACCTCAAAGGTGCTGAGAGAGAGAATGATGGAACTCTGTAGCACCTGCCCATGACATTCTGGCAGCAATGACAAGCACCATCGAGGTGCAGGCATCACTGATGTATGCAGTGAATGTGAAGCTGGACCACTTTACTCTGAAGGTTACACACTGCACAGGGAAGAGGCCCTAGACTGAGACGCCTGTCTTTACCTTGTGCAGGAACCAAGGTTTCACATCTGATTGACACGAACACTGCTCATCAGAACAAGGAGCCATAAACAAGGAGACATCCTTGGGAGTTTATTTTCAATAGTGAACATTATGTACAAGTGATTTACACCTGTGCCAACATGATGAAACTACATCTTCTTAACCTTCCTAATCCTGCCGCTATGTCTTAGTGCTCCCCCAACATCCACAGTGGAGGTGGAGGCAGCCTGCTGACTGCAATGCCCTGTCTGTGATGACTTTGGCGGGCGTCCTCTGGAGGGCCTAGACCTGGAGTGCCCCAGCCTGCTTTGTGAATCATGCCGTGGGCCATGTGCACCTTCCTCGGCCTGTGGAGCTGGAGATGGTGGGGTCACAGGAAGAGGGGACTTGGATCGGCTGGACATTCCCGGATTCATGGAGTGGATGGCCCCAGAATATCGAGCTGCTGGTTCTCCTCCCAATGGGTGCCAGGCAGCCCTTGGCTGACTCCTTGAGGAGAAGGGGAAGCTAGAGTAAGGTCGAGATTCCCCACACCCCTCTCACATTGACACTGTTGGAGGCCAACTACGGTGCCAACATTGAAGTGCAGGACAGATGTCCTGGACCAAGGTCTCCATAGCGGCCGCCATCCTGCCAGTGTTGACCTTGGTGCATCAACTTGCCAGCTCTATCACCTCAGCCTGAAGGCAGACGGACTCCTCCATCGTCCCTTGCAATCTGAGGAGTGCAGCCTTCCTGATGTTCCCATGATTGTCTTTGCAGCTCCTACAACTGATTGAGGACCGAGTCCAGAGGCTCATCATCTGACTTGGACTTGACAGATTCCTTGCCTCCAGAAGTCCTCTGAAAGCCAGCAGCCTCCGCCTGTTGTGGAACAGATAGTGTGTTGTACTCACCAGATTGTGATCCTGAGGCTGCTCTACATCTACACTACATCGAGGCGTATGTCGTGCTGGCGGAGGGTGTGGGTGACGGGTTTTCAATCATGCTGCACTCAGGGTCCTCTTCTGAGGTGCTCTCAGCATCTGGGTCAAGGTTCCCTGAGGGCGACGTGTCAGACGTGGCTAGGAGAGAAAGTGGAGATTATTAGTGCTTGGCAGCTGCATTACACACAGAACAGTGGCGTTGACAGAGGGATGATCTGATACAAGATCCTCACGTGGATGCTTGCAACCGACCTTACTGTTGCCGTAGGAACAGTCCACATTCTCTCTGGCCAGCTCCAACACACGAGTCTCGAACGGAGGGTGGACCTTGATGTCTGGCATTCCAACCCGGTCTGGGACCTCTCCCGTTGATTGTGTGTGATCTTATCCTGCATAAAAACAGGTGGAGAGAGTGTGAACAAGGCACATCCCAGGCCAAATGAGAAGGATGCCAGTTATGTGTGAGTGCTGAATGGAGACATGGACATGATGAGGAGGCAGTCTCCAGAGGAGATGAGACCAGATGGAGATGTGAGGGAATGTGTGAGAGAGTGACTGGTGTTGTCCCTTGAGCTGGCAGTGAGTGAGATGCCAGTGAATGTGTGATAGCTTTGTGAGTGTGTGAGTTTAGATGAGATGGTTGAATTACTCTGGTGACACAGATGAGATCATTTATCCTTTTTCTGCACTAGATGGCTGACCTCCTGTGTGCAGGGTTGGCATTGACCACCACCGCCACCACTTTCCAAGGCGGAGTGGTAAGACTGATGAGCCTCCTGCGGCCAAAGTGGGGATAGAGGACATCACGGCAGTCCTCCACAGTGTCCACAAGATGTCCCAGGAATACATCACTGAATCGGGGGGCTGCACTCTCCTTTGCTTTTGGGGCCATGTCTTCACTGGGCTGCAAGCATTGAGAACTGTGTGTGCAACTGCAATTTAAATATGGCACCCAGAATGAGGAAGCGGCAAGGTAACGGTGTGGTGGGCAAATCAGAGGCTGCCTGCCAGCAATAAGGTATGTTCCCTATGAACGTATTATTAATGGGGTGCTGGGAAGGGGACAATACAGAGTGAAAATCCGCTACTGCGGCTGATAGGTAAAACAACAATCTGGGACGATTCCGCCTGAATTTAGCTGCTTAAATGTTGTGTAATGATTCACTTTTGTTCAAGGTTAGAAGGCTGCCTATGCCTTTTAATAGACCCCTGCAAAGATTCCCCTTCTGTTACCTGGGCAGTATGATCAAGAGCACTTGGGTCATTATTGGCACATATCTTCCTCTCACAAACAAACTCCTTCCTAACCTTTCTCTTCTCTTACTCTTCTAACCTTTCAGTCTCTTCTCTACTTCTCTCCCATATTATTCCTAGCTTCCACTTTTCAGTTTCCCTCATGCCTGTTCCTTTCTATAACTATTTCTGTCTTTATTGCAGTTACTAAATCTGAACCTTTCTGTATAACATTTTTGGGAGTAAAATTCAATTTCAGCTGGCATGCAAAACAATGGTCGAGGATCGACCAACCATTATGCACCTGCCTGATATTCCTTTCCATTGGCTTAGCAGTAAGAAGTATTTGGCAGGTTGTATAATAACCGGCTTATCTGCTGCCCCTTGTTTGAAATTCCCACGGATGTTGAATTTTAACCCCACTTATCCATTTTATTTATTACACTTGGAGAGGCTAGGACTAATCAAGGACAGTCAGCATGGTTTTGTTAAGGGGAGGTCATGTCTGACCAAATTGACTGAATTTTTCGAAGAGGTGACCAGGTATGTAGATGAGGGCAATGCATTTGACATAGTCTACTTGGACTTCAGCAAGGCTTTTGATAAGGTCCCACATGGGAGACTGATAACAAAGGTAAGAGCCCATGGGATCCAAGGCAATTTGGCAAATTGGATCAAGAATTGTCTGAGTGGCAGAGAGCAGAGGGTGATGGTCGAGGGGTGTTTTTATGCCTGGATGCCTGTGTACAGTGGGGTTCCACAGGGATCGGTGTTGGGTCTCTTGCTGTTTGTGGTATATATGATTTAGACTTGAAAGTAGGAGGGTTGATCAGTAAGTTCGCAGATGACACGAAAATTGGTAGGGTGGTAAATAGTGAGGAGGTTAGCCTTAGATTGCAGGAGGATATAGACGGGCTGGTCAGATGGGCTGATCAGTGGCAAATGGAATTTAATCCGGATAAGTGTGAGGTGATGCACTTGGGCAGGACAAACAAGGCACGGGAATACACAGTGAATGGTAGGACCCTGGGAAGTGCTGAGGATCGGAGGGACTTCACCATGGTGTGCATGTCCACTGGCCCCTTAAGGTAGCAGACAAGTAGATAAGGTGATTCGGAAGGCATTTGGGATACTTGTCTTTATTAGCCGAGGCATAGAATACAAGAGCAGGGAGGTATGCTGGAACTGTATAAAATGCTGGTTAGGCCACAGCTAGAATATTGTGTGCAGTCCTGGAATCCGCATTATAGGAAGGATGTGATTGCACTAGAGAGAGTGCAGAGGAGATTTACCAAGATGTTGCCTGGGCTGGAGAGTTTTAGTTATGAGGAGAGATTGGATAGACTGGGGTTATTTTCCCTGGAGCAGAGGAGATTGAGGGGGGACATGATTGAGGTGTATAAAATTATGAGGGGCATAGATAGGGTAGACAGGAAGGAACTTTTCCCCTTGGTGGAGGGATCAATAACCAGGGGGCATAGATTTAAGGTGAGGGGCAGGAGGTTTAAAGGGGATGTGAGGAAGAATTTTTCACCCAGAGGGTGGTGGGAATCTGGAACTGACTGCCTGAAAGGGTGGTAGAAGCAGAAACCCTCATAACATTTAAGAAGTATTTGGATGTGCACTTGTGATGCCATGGCATACAAGGCTATGGGCCTATTGCTGGGAAATAGGATTAGAATAGTTAGGTACTTATTTAACCAGCGTAGACTCGATGGGCCAAAGGGCCTTTTTCTGTGCTGTAGACCTCTATGACATTTAAGGGCTTTGATGGTTTAGTGGGTAGCTGGTTGCAGGAATGGGCTCACATATTGTTCCTGGACAAGGAGATGGCTGTCCCTTTTAAAAGTATGCTGCCAAAAGAATCAATTCAACTCATTACATAAACAAGTAACACAGTGGTATATTCAATGATTAATCGGTTATTATATTTATGAATTTTATTGTATTTTAAGGTGATCCATCTTAAAGATCATTTGCAATGGGTGTTTATGGAATGATATGCTCACTGTGCGATTGCTCATCATACAAACCTGTAATTTGACAGAGAGTTGGACCTTAATGAACCTCTCTTACAGTTTGTGCACAAGCTTTCATGATTCTGAATGCTGGCTGGATGCACTTAGGCATGCTGAGTGCCTCGGGCACATTGCAGGCTTTATCTTCCATGCACCATAGATCAGGAAACAGATTAGCACATGGATTTTTGAAACCATTGTGAGCTGTGAGAAACGTGAAGTGATTCAAATAAAAAAATGCTGGAAAAACTCAGCAGGTCTGGCATAATCTGTGGCGAGAGAAACAGAGTTAATGATTTGAGTCCATATGATTCTTCTTCAGAGCTAAAGAGAAGTAGAAATGTGAAGGATTTTGTACTGTTTAAGAGGGGGTGGAACAGGCAGAGCAAAATAGAAGGTCAGGGATGGGTGGGAGCTAAGGAGAGATTGACAAAGATGTCATGGATACAAGGCAAAGTGACTCTTAATGGTCGTGTTAAAGACTAAAGAAGGTGATAATAGTGGCTTAAAGGTAAGGGAGATAACGGTATTGGAGATGGGCCCTAACCACCTCCTCTTCACTATGGACGTCCAGTCCCCCTACACCTCCATCCCCCACCAGAACGGTCTGAGGGCTCACTGCTTCTTCCTTCAACAGAGGCCCGAACAATCCCCATCCACCACCACTCTCCTCCGTCTGGCTGAACTTGTTCCCTCACTGAACAATTTCTCCATTAACTCGTCTCACTTCCTCCAAATAAAACATGTGGCTGAGTACCCGCATGGGCCCCAGTTATGCCTGTCTTTTGTGGGGTATGTGGAACCTTCCTTGTTCCAGTCCTACTCAGGCCCCTTCCCACAACTCTTTTCACAGTACATTGATGACTGCATCAGTGCCGCTTCATGCTCGTGTCTGGGTCTGGAAAAATTTATCAATTTTGCTTCCAATTTCCACCCCTCTCTCACCTTCACATTGTCCATCTCCAACTCTTCCCTTCCCTTCCTTGACCTCTCTGTCTCCATTTCTGGTGATTGACTGTCTACCAATATTCATTATAAGCCTACCGACTCCCACAGCTACCTTGACTACAGCTCCTCACACCCCGCTTCCTGTAAGGACTCCATCCCATTCTCTCAGTTCCTCTGCCTCCATCACAACTGTTCCAATGATGCTGCCTTCCAAATCGGCGCTTCTGACATGTCTTCTTTTTTCCTTAATTGAGGATTCCCCCTACTGTGGTTGAAAGGGCCCACAACCATGTCCGACCCATCTCTCGTGCCTCTGCCCTCACCCCTTCCTCTCCCTCCCAGAACCATGATAGGTCCCCCTTGTCCTCACTTTTCACCCCTATAGCCTTTGCATTTAAAGGATCATCCTGTACCATTTCCACCAACTCCAGCATGATGCCACCACCAAACACATCTTCCCCTCACTCCCCCTCAGCATTCCATAGGGACTGTTCCCTCTGTGGCAGTGCTCCATCACCTCCAACTCCTCATCCCCTCCCCATGGCACCTTACCATGCAATCGCAGGAGGTGCAACACCTGCCCCTTTACCTCCACCCTCCTCACTGTCCAAGGCCCCAAACATTACTTTCAGGTGAAGCAGCACATCACTTGCACCTCCTTCAATTTTGTCCACTGTATTTGCGGCTGTCAGTGCGGCCTTGCCTGCACTGGGGAGGCTAAACACAGACTGGGTGACTGCTTTGAGGAACACCTTCACTCAGTCTGCAAGCATGACCCAGACCTTCCTGTTGCTTGCCATTTAAACGTACCATCTTGTTCTCATGCCCACATGTCCTCCCTTGCTGCAATGTTCCCCTGAAGCCCAATGCAAACTGGAGGAATAGCACCTTTTCTTCCAATTAGGCACCTTACAGCCTTCCGGACTTAACATTCAGTTCAACAGCTTTAGACTGTAAACTCTCCTCCATCTTTACCCCTTTTTAAATCAATTTATTTATTTATTTATTTTAAATTAATGTTTTTAAACTTATTCACATTTTAAATAATTTTTTTCCTTTTCCCCATCCCCTACCCACCACCACCACCCCCCCCCACCCCCCCCGCCCACCCCCACCCATAGGGCCATCTGTCACTTGTTTCTATGTTGTGCTTTCACAGAGCGTTGACCCTTGTTCTGCTATTAACACATTCTGTTATCTTACCTTTATGCCACTATCAGCACCTTCTTTAGTCTTTAACACTACTATTAACACTCCTTGTCTTGTGTCCATGACACCTTTGTCAATCTCCCCTGAGCTCCCACCTATCCCTGACCTTCTATCTTGCTCTGCCTGCTCCACCCCCTCTTAAACAGTATAAAATCCATCACATTTCTACTTCCTTTTTAGCTCTGAAGAACAGTCATTCAGACTCAAAATTTTAACTCTGTTTCTCTCTCCACAGACGCTGCCAGACCTGCTGAGTTTTTCCAACATTTTCTGTTTTTATTTCAGATTTCCAGCATCCACAGTCTTTTGCCTTTACTTCTGCAAAGTGATTCATTTTGATAGGAAGAGCATGGAGAGAAGATATAAGATAAAGGGTACAATTCTATAGTGGGTGCAGAAACAGAGGGACCTGGGTGCATTTGTGCTAAGCCATTGGCAGGACAGTTTGAGAGAGTGATTAATAAAGCATACAATACCCTAGGCTTTATTATTAAGGGCATATAGTACCAGAGCAAAAGGTCATGTTGAACTTGTATAAAATGCTAGCTCAGCCTCAGCTGGAGTTTTGCGTCCAGCTCTGTGCACAGCACTTTAGGAATGATGCGAAGGCACTGGAGAGAGTGCAGAAAAGATTCACGAGAATGGTTCCAGGGCTGAGGAACCTCAGTTACAAAGATAGATTGGAGAAGCTGGGACTGTTTTCCTTGGGGAAGAGAAGGCTAAGAGGAAATTTGATAGAGGTATTCAAAATCATGAGGGGTCTGGACAGAGTAGATAGGGAAAAACTGTTCCCACTCGTGAAAGGATCAAGAACGAGCGGGCACAGGTTTAAATTAATTGGCAAAAGAAGCAAAGGCAACATGAGGAAAAATTTATTCAGGCAGTGAGTGGTTAAGGTCTGGAATGTGCTGCCTGAGAATGTGGTGAAGGCATGCTCAATCAAAGCATTCAAAAGGGAATTAGATTATTCTCTGAAAAGGAAGAATGTGCAGGGCTATGGAGAGAAGGAGACGGAATTGCAATAAGTGAATTACTCATTCTGAGAGCCAGTGCAGACACGGTGGGCAGAATTACCTCCTTCTGCTCTGTAACAATTCTGTGATATTGGCCCCTTAAACGTGCACACATGATAACATATGCAAATTGATTTGCATTAGATTATTTCAGTTCATTTCCACTTGTCATAAATTGTTTTGACTACGAAAAATACCATTTTTCTCTGGAACTTTATAATTGTGTATGATTAGTTCAAAACACAGGAGACTGTGACAGAGAAAATCCTATGGATGCTTTCACTTGAGGAGTCATTGTTAAATCTTATAATGAACCTCACCACTCCTCTCTGAAGCTATTCTTAATATGTGAACTTAATCTTCAAAGAAGAGTGCTCCAAAACCACATAATATTTCACATATGACATCAATGATCTATTCAAGATCAAGGAAACTTGTTTTGATTTAAAACCAAATGCTCTTGAGATGCAAGCCTGCACTTGATTAGCTTTGTCAGCAGCTTCATATAAACTGAATACTTCCAATGAATGGTCATTAATCACATTCAAATCCTGTTCTCTTTCTATCTTTGCTACTTTCATTAAAATACGCTACTGCATTGTGTACCCATGTTCTTTGTTCCAACATTTATTTTGTAACATTTACCCACATTGAAATCCATCTGAAATGTTCCATAAAGCAGAATACTGCACATGCTGAAAATCTGAAATAAAAACAAAAAATGCTGGAAATATTTCTGCAGGTCAGGCACGATCTGTGGAGAGGAAAACAGAGGGCAGAATCGCCCCAGATTTGCACTAAGTGGGGTAGTGGGCGTGAAAAGGTTGTTTTACCCACCGGCTGCAGTGGCGGCTTTTCACACCACATCTTCCCAATCCCGCCTCATTAATTATGCATTCCCAGGAAACACGGCGTTTCAATGGCAGGTCGGCTCTCACTTTCCCTGCACGCCAACACCTCACTACTTCATCACGCCAGGAGCCATATTTAAAGTACAGCCACGTGCACACCTCTCAGGGCTCCCAAGACTGCTGCACGGAAGACAGGATGGGCCCAAAAGGCAAGAAGGCTGCAAACTCCTCTGTTTAATGGCACGTCCGTCGAACGCCTTTTGGATGCTGTGGAGGCCCACTCGTGATGCCCTCTAGCCCTGCTCTGGCCGCAGGATGGGTAGCAACACCACCAATCCGGCTTGGGAGGCGATGACAGCAATGGTCAGCGCCAATGGCCTACAAAAATGGACAGTCACCCAGTACAGAAAAAGAATGAATGATCCCCTCCGTTCTGCCAGGGTAAATCACCCTGCTCATCACTCTCAACTCACACACTCACAAACCCATCACACATCCACAGGGCCACTGCCAATTCAAAGGACATCGCCATTCACACTCTCACACACAGCTTCATTGCCTTCATCCCACCTGTGGGACCACTCAGCACCCACACATGCCAGGCATACTTATCAACGCCTGGCTGGCGTCCTGCTTATGCTGTCTCCATCTGTATTTATGCAGGACAAGCTGGCACACAACAAAAGGGAGAGGTCACAGACCGGTGGAGGGATGCCTGAAATCAAGGTCCTCACAGACTTTAAATATAGAGCCATCCAGCTGGCCAGCGAAAATCTAGACCGTTCTTGTACTAACGGTGAGCTCAGCAGTACTCTACTAAATGAGGATACAGCAGTGCAACATCCATCACACAACCATGCCGTGAGTGATGTGTCCTGTTTCACAGGCAACCGTCATGCACTATTTATCTCTCCTTGCTTTTGCAGGCTCATCTGGGAAACTTCCAACAGAGTCCACAATCCAGGGCCTCCAATCAAGCTCCAAAGAAACCTCTGAAGAGGAATCTGAAGGCACCTTCATTGAAGACCCGTCACAGCGCTCACCCACACCCTCCACCAGCACAGAGACACATGCACCTTGGTGGGGCCTGGCTTTAGAGTAGCCTCGAGATCACAATCTAGTGAGCATATCGCACTGTCTGATCCA
Source organism: Cetorhinus maximus (assembly GCF_964194155.1). Taxonomy (NCBI): domain Eukaryota; kingdom Metazoa; phylum Chordata; class Chondrichthyes; order Lamniformes; family Cetorhinidae; genus Cetorhinus; species Cetorhinus maximus. Next base: position 34,808,877 of record NC_135900.1, read on the forward strand.
CAGCCAGGGGGTGGTAGGGGCATCCCCGGTCCCCGGCACTCAGGGGACTGCTGGAGGCCAGAAATCTGCTGAGTCCGAGTCAGATGATGAGTTTCGGGGTTTGGTCATACCTCAGTTGCTGGAGCTGCATCAGGAAGGAATGTCTGCTGCACTCCTCAGATTGCAAGGCACAATGGAGGAGTCTGTCTGCCTTCATGATGAGGTGATAGTGCTGGCATACTGACGCACTGAGGCCAACACTGGTAGGATGGCTGCCGCCATGGAGATATTGGTCCAGAACATTGGTCCTGCATTGCTGCACGGGCTGAACTCCATCGCTAACATAATAGTTGGCCTCCAACAGTGTGTATGCAAGAGGGGTGCGGGGCAGTTCGATCGCACTCCAGCTACCCCTTCTACTCAAGGAGTCAGCCATGGGCTCTCGTGTACCTATAGGGAGAAGGAGTAGCAGGTGCACACCCCAGGGCCATCCACCCAGGTAACACCGGGAGTGTCCAGCCCATCCAAATCGCCTCTTCCCTCACCCCAGCAGCTCCAGCTCCACAGCTCGAGGAGGGTGCCACTGCCACACAGCAGAAACCCGAAAGCACGCTGAGGCCCTCCAGGTCTCTGCCCTCTAGAGGACACCTAGCAGTGTCATCACAGACAGGGTGTAGCAGTCAGCAAGCTGCCTCCACCTCCGCTGTGGATGTCTGAGGAGCACCAAGACGCAGCTGCAGGGTTAGGAAAGTCAAGAAGATGTAGTTGTACAGCCTGCTAATCACTTGGACATGATGTTCACTATTGTAAGTAAACTCCCAAGAATATCTCCCTGGCTACGGCTTCTTGTTCTGATGAAGTGTTCATGTCATTCAGATGTGAAACCTTGTTTCCTGCAAAAGATAGAGTCAGGTGTCTCAGTCCAAGGTCTCTTCCCTGTGCTTTGTGCAGTCTTCAGATTAAAGTGATGGTCCGACCTCACACTCCCTGGACACATTAGTGATGGTGCTCTTCATTGCTGCCAGAATATTGTTGGCAGGCATCACAGAGTTCCATCATTGTCTCTGTGTGCTCTCAGCACCTTTAGGGTGGGGCTGGCCCCCATCTCATCAGCACCTGAGACCAGTGACCCTGTGCTCCTGAAGGGGCTCAGGTGCTGAAGGCTCATAAAGGATCAGGTGAATTTAAAGTTTCACGGACGCATCTCCATGATATGGCCCTGATCACAGAGCACAAGCGAGCGGCCCTCAATCAGACAGGGGTCAGACATTCACAGAGGCTATGTGAAGTTCTACGGAGTGTCCTCGCTGCATGTCGTCATCATCCTCCTGGAATTGAGCAACTATTAGGGCCTCTGCTGCATCTCCATGGCAGGAGCATTATCACAGAGGGTTATGTGCACTACCACCAGCCAGACTGGAGTCAAACGTTCACAGATGCAATGTGAGGATCTATGGGGTCACCTCACTGCATGTTGTCATCATCCTCCACAAATCTAGCAGCTATGGGGACTATCCGAGCGCACCTGCCTCATCTGGCCAGTGCGGTGGCCTCATCACCGACAACCTTGCCTTTGAGAACCTCCTCACCCTCATCCCCATTGACTCCCTCCTCATTGGAGGAGACCTCCAGTTCCTCCATCTCCTCCTCAGCCAGCTCCTCCCCCCATTGCAGCACCAGGTTGTAAAGAATACAGCAGGTGACAATGAGGTGGACTATATTGCAGGGTTCCACCATGCAGGCACCGGAACCTCATTTTCAGCATCCCGATGGTTTGCTCCACAAAGTTGCGAGCTGCAGCATGAGCCTCGTTGTACCTTCTCTCTGCTGCAGTCTGAGGCCACCATATGGGTGTCATTAGCCACATCCTCTGTGGGCAGCCCTTGTCCCCGAGGAGCAAACCCTGCAGCCTCTGTGGACCCTGGAAGATGTCAGGGAATCTGTGACCGACTAAGAATGTAGGAGCCGTGGACACTCCCTGGAAACCATGCGTGGACCCGCAGGATGCACACCAGCTGCACATTCTGCAAACAAAAGCCCTTGCGGTTGACATAGTTGAGCACTTGTTGTGACGGAGATCTGAGCATCATGTGATTGCAGTCAATGGCACCCTGCACCTGTGGGAAACCTGAGATCTGGGCAAATCCAATTGCTCTTAAGTCCTGGCTTTTCTAGTCCCGGGCAAAATGTGCAAAGTTGTGTGCCTTCGCGAAGATGGAGTTTGTGACCTCATGGATGAATTTTTGGGTGGAGGTTTGTGTTATCCCACAGAGGTCACCTGTGGAGCCCTGAAAGGAGCCACTGGCATAGAAATTGAGTGCCTTGGTCACTTTCACAGCCACCGGCTGTGGATGCCTTCCATGTCCCCGTGGCACCAAATCCTGCAGCAGCTGGCATATGTGACCGACCAGTTCCCTAGACACGTGCAGTCTTCAGCGACACTGGTTCTTGGTCAACTGCATGAGTGAAAGGCGGCGTCTATAGACCTGGGTCTAGCTAGGCGCCGACCAGCCACAGCAAGCTGTGGTTCTTCAGCGGCATGTGCAGGAGTCTCTTCCACCCCTTCTTCTTGAGGGTGCTGCTCCTCCATCTGCGCAGCCAGGCACCTCCATCACTGGCTTCTCCATCGTCTCTGCTCTCTGTATGCCACAAGGCATACATCTAATTAACCAGGCTCCATGCTCCTGATGTACTCCTTCTGCAGGGTGAAAGAGAGATGCGTGGGTTAGCTTGGGTGTTCTAAGAACCTCTCTTGGTTAAGTCTGAAAGCCCCTTAATGCATCCTGGAGAGCGCTGGCTACCACTTGGATGGACAGATTTTAGTGCGCTGCATGGCTGCCTGAAACCCCACTCACCTGACCAATTGGCGGCAGCTTTGTCCACTGGACTGCATGCTGTGCTCTCAGCTCAGACGCAGCCATCTTCCTAACCCACACTGAAAGGCTGCACTGTTAGCTTGAACTATGGGGGAGGCTGGTCCAAATTGGGATGATGACATTGCAAGGGGCTGTGAGCATCTCCACTGATGACTGCTCCATGGCCAGCTTTAACAAGGAGATTGTACAATGTGGCCAGTCATCCAACTGTTCTGCAGTCCACTAAAATGCTCTTTAGTTTGCAGTCTGTGCCCGAGGGGCGAAAAGCTCTGGAGCACTCGCTGGTACTTTCATGCCTCTGTGTCACTTGAGTGGGCAGATAAGCTAGAGACCAGACTCTAAGCGTGTCAATGTGGCTGCACCTGAACTGTCTCAGCAGGGGAGGAATGGTCACTTGATACAAAGTTTCCCTTATGCATGGCCGCTTCCCTCTCCTGCCCACCCCACATGTGCTTGTGCACTACCTTCAATCGCAGGGCAGCCCTTGCCCCCCGAACAACTCGCCTCAAACTTGAAGTCCAACAGGCGACCCTCTCAAGTTCTGTGCAACGTGTGGCCGACATACTCAGACGATCTATCGCGGGGTGTTGATTCCGGCAGGCTGGGGTTATAATGATAGGCAGGTGTATTATAATGAGGTTCCCGAAGTCCGATGGAAGGAAACATGACCTGCAGTTGATGGGCAGAGCAGACGATTGCAAACTGGTTTCACAACATCGTGAAACCGATTTTTGGCCTTCTCGCCATATTGTCCGCTCACGCACGCTGAACACGCCTGACGCCAGTGGGTCTGGAATATTCCGATCAGAGTTAATGTTTCAGGTTAAGGACCTTTCACCAGAGGTTGGCCTGAAAAGTTAACTCTGTTTGTCTCTCCACAGATGCTGCCTGACCTGCTGAGTGTTCACAGCATTTTTTTGTTGACATAATCTGCATTGTTTTGACATGCAGTACAGAAATTTCCTGCCCTTTTTCAAAGAGTAGAGTACTGTATGGCCTGAATCTTGCGCTCGTTGGGCACACATAATTGGTGGGCCCAGAAGCGGACACGAAATGCACTTCCGGCCACGATCGGCCCCCAAACACAATTTCGCTCTGGCTGGCCAATTAACAGGCAGCCAACGTGAAACACACACTGAGAAAGGCTCGGCACGCCGGGGGGTGGGGGGGGGGGGCGCGGCAGGAAGATGGTGGGTGGCGATAAAAGTGAGGTTGCGGGCGGGTGCTTCTAATGAGCCTCCTGAAGACAGACAGCTGCTGCGGAGCTGCCTTAGGGAGCTGCAGACCTGTACAAAGTAAATAACAAGGAAAAAAAAGCAGCAAACTGTGTCTATGCATCACATTCAAGCACCTGACAGCAGAACTCAAAAAACCTCAGTCCCCAGTCACCTTTTTTTATATTTCACCCCAGACATTTCATCCCGCCCTGGATAGAGGTTATAGCAAAAACATGAAGCCTGCTAGGCTGATTGGCCCGTCTGCCAACCGTAAAATTGGACAGGCCACGTAAAATCACTTACAATTGACCCCTTAATTTAGATTTCATTCAATGGACCTGATTTGATTCTTTTTGTATACAAAAGCAAAATTCTACGGATTCTGGAAACATAAAAACTGAAAATCGCTGGAAACACTCAGCAAGTCATGCAGCATCTGTGGAGAGAAAAGCAGAGCTAATATTTCAGGTTGATGACCTTTCATCAGAACTGATATTCCTTTTGTATATTTCACCCAAATATGACAGTAGCAGATAATTAGGGTTCAGTGTCTGGCGTTGATCGCAGTCCTTGCTGTTTGCTTTATTTCACTGAAGCTATGCAACATTTCATTCATAGAATCATGCAGCACAGGAGGTCGCCATTTGGCCCATTGTGCCTATGCAAGCTCTTTGAAAGAATTATCCATTTAATCCCACGTGCCTGCTCTTTACCTTCAGCACTGCAAGTTTTTTCCTTTTCAGGTTTATATCCAATTCCCTTTTGAAAGTTTCAATTGAATCTGCTTTGACCAGTTTTTCAGCTAGTGCATTCCTGATCATTACAAATCATTGTGTTAAAAACAAAATCCTCGTCTCCCCTCAATCTGTATTCCATACCAGCCAACCCACCAGGCCACACAATTGTTACCTCACGTATCTGAAATCAAGGATGCTAATTCCGATACAAGAAGTACAATATGACAATACCTAGTATGAGGTGCCGCAGCTTGTTCCCAGCACAATTTCTCCATGAAGGTAAGAGAAGGTACTGATGGTAAGTTTTCATTTATATCATTGGTTCCGCAATTGAGTTAGTAATTGCAAGTTATTTTGCTCAATTTCTACAAAATACTCTGTTCATGTGACAAGTTGTTTAAAATTATTGTCCCAGAGATATTGGGCCAGAATTTCTTACTGTGGTGAGATTGGCGATAAATACCATTTAGGAGACAATTGAAAGCGATTTTTCGCAGCCCGTCCACGTTTATGGCTGGCGGACGGGCCTTTACATTTTTGCTCAAACTTCGATCTAGGGCGAAATCTCCGTGGGGAAATCAAATAAAAGGGTATATCTCAGCACTGTTTTTTATATGAGGCATGCTTTCAGATACTTGATTGTGCTGCATGGACATATTTTACAGCATTTTTGTTGTTTTGTTTATTATTTGGAGGTTTGCAGCTCCCTGAGGCAGTTGCCTGCCTTCAGGGAGCTCACTGGAACTGCTCACCAGCACCCACAGTGAGGTCGGCGCCCGCCCTCTTCCTGCCCCCATTGGCAGTGCTGAGCCTTTCTCAGGGCACGTTTCATGCTGGTTGGCTGTTAATTGGCCAGCCAGCATGAAATCACAGTTGGGGGCCAATCACGGCCAGGGGCCAGGTTCCCTTCCACTCCCGGGCCCGCCAAATATGCACGCCCGACAAGCAAAAAATTCAGGCCCATACATTCATTAAGACCATCCATATAACCCTGCATTTAGAATTAGTACATGTTGCAGCAAGGATGGTGATGAATCAGAAGCAGTGGAGCTATTTTTTTTCCTGTGCCTAGATGAATATATAAACAGCGTGCCACTGTGACGTCTTACAATCATTTTTTATGCAAAACCAAAGTGCGGCACTCATCAAAAGTGGTAGTCCCACCTAGCCAACCTCTTTTCAAACAAATCAGTTCAGAGATCTCAAAGATTTTCCGTTGATTGCAGTCCAGTGGGGAGAGGGGAAACCTCAAAAGTGCACATCCTGGAGAAACATAGAATCAGCGACAGCAACTTCTGAATTTTAACAATATTCAGCGCATGTGCTGATACCCAAATTTGCTTTCAGTTTCATGACGGCTTCACCATCATTACCACTTCAAAATTCTGGCCATATGTAAATGTACAGAATGATTCTTAATTAGATTAAATGGTGGGGTACAGTTCATTGATAGGCTAGATCATATAGGGGAAGGAGTAGACTCAATGGACAAATTGGTATTTCTTAGTTTCATGCTTTTTTATATTTTTATCAATGTTCTTGATAATTCCAAGCAATGCGTGTTCCAATTTCACAGCCCTTGGAGAGTGGAGTTGTTACACCTTTGGAGATAAAGAGCAAACTTACATCTGCTCCTCTGCATCAGACTCAACATTCAGTGAATAGAGATGCACAGCGGGCCACCGATTGGGGATTCCCGCTGCCAAGAAGGAATCCATCCATACAAATAAAGCAAATCTGATACAACTGCCACTTTCAGAGGATCTTCCAGGGGGCCATGAAAGGTCAGAAGCACAAGAAAGATTGGAACTGATGGTCTCTCTGCAAGTCATAACTGAGACATGGGTTGGGATTTTCAGTGCCTGCCGGCATTGTGCATGTTCAGTGGCAGGAGAGGACAATATGGCGCAATCGGTTTCACGATGGCGTGAAATCAGTTCGTGGTCATCCGCTCAGCCCGCTGATGGTGGGCCGCATTCTCCACCATTGGACATCGGGAACCTCATTGCAATGCATCAGCATATCATTATTAGACCTGCCCTCCGGAATTGTGTACCCCCCCACACCCCCCCAGCACTGCTGGATCGCCTGCCCAAGTCGGCGGGAAAACACACTGGTGTACAACACGTCTTAATAAGGGTGACGTGCAGAAGTTTGGACTTACCCGGCAGGACTTTGCTCACATCGCGGACAACTGAGGGGCAGAAGATGCTGGAGCCCAACACCAACGGCAGACTGGAGGAACGTCCATTGCATGCTGGGTGGATTCCCATGGATATGGCTCTGCTGTGAAGCAGCTTACGGAACTAAGATAGTCACCGTTGACGCTCACATCGAATGATGGTCAAGGGGGTGGAGGAGGAAGAGCTAGGATCAACTGGGAGAGGAAGAGATGTCGGCAGGGGGGTGAGGTGGGGGTGGGTAATGAAGGTATCAGGATAAGGTGAGGTTGAGAGGGGGAAATTAAGGTGTCAGGGGGGAGGTTGGGAGGAGGGAGGGAGAACGGGGAGAGGAGGGGATAATGTGGGAGAAGATGGCAACTGAGGAGGTAGGTGTAGGGGGGTTGAAGGAGTGGGGAGAGGGGAGAGTGTCCAGGGGGAGGAAGGGGTGCAGAGAGGGGAGGGAGTAAGGCTGGAGGAAGAGGTAAGGGTGGAGGAAGGAGTCAGGAAGGGGGAGGGACTAAACGGGGAGGAGCCCGGGGGGTGGGAGGACTGGAGGGGTGAAGGGGGGGAAGGGGTGCAGAGAGGGGAAGGGGTGCAGAGGGGGGATGGAGTAAGGCTGGAGGAAGAATTGAGGCTGGAGGAAGAGGTAAGGATGGAGGAAGGAGTCAGAAAGGGGGAGGGACTAAGCAGGGAGGAGCCCGGGGTGGTGGGCGGACTGAAGGGGTGAAGGGGGGAAAGGGGTGCAGAGGGGGGAAAGGGTGCGGAGTGGGTGATGTGCTGGTGCACGTGCACAGGAGGGGCTGGATTGGTCCATGTCTGCCTCTTGGGGAGCGAACTGAGGGTGGGCATGGTAAGGAGGAAGGGTGAGAATGACCAAGGGAAGAGTGAGGTGGTAGGTTGGGAAGGTGGGGATTCAATGGAAGGTTTGGCGAGGATAGTTGGTGGGGACTCAGAGGCAGACACACACCCTGGGGATGGGAAGGAGGAGGTCGGGGAGGTGAATGTGGATGGGGGTGGGATTTTCGGGAAGGAAGGGGATGTGCATGCTCACCTGTGCATCCCTGAAGGAAAAGGGTTGAGGCTGGTAGGTAACAGAAGGGAGGTGGAATGTGATGCCTTGGGGCGGTAAACTGCGATGGGGGAAAGGAAATGGATGACTGGGGGAGGGGAAAGCATGGGAGAGTGAAAGTAGAACCGAATTAGCACCATGCTGTCCAAATTGAAAGTGAAACAAGAGTCGTGGTGGGTGAGATCATGTGCTGCATGGGAATGTGATCAGTGGGTGGGCGGAGACACAGGTCAGCTCAGACGGACAACTGAAAGTGAACCCCAGCAGGCAGCATTCAAAATGCTCAGGACATTGAGATGAGTGTGAAACGTGAAGGATCCGTGTGTGTGGGAGAGTGCTTGCACAAGGCTCCAAAAGGCCCTGCCACGCACACACTTTTCCCTCCAGAATCATTCGTGGGCTGTCAGCTTCCTCTGCAGTGACAGGTCTTCCAGGCTGCTTATTCCCACCTCTTCACTGAAGAAGATGTCCTCCTGACCACAGCTGAGGACTTGGATGAAGCTGAGGTACTGGCTGGCTGAGGGGGTCGTTCCATTGGCAGAGCTTCCTCTGAACCAAAGTAGAGATAAGTAGTGCATGGCAGCAGAGTCAAAAGCAGGAGAGAGAGCACTCACAGTTGCGCTGAGGGAGGGATGATGCTGTGCAGGATCCTCAGGTGGATGTTCACCGCTGACCTGACCGTCGCCGCAGGCAGGGTCCACATCCTCACCAGTCAGCTCAATGGCACACTCCTCAAAATGAGTGAGGGGCCTAATGTGGGCCACTCCAGCCTCAGTCTGGATTCTCTCCCTGCTGATGTGAGCATGTTATGGCACAGTGGATGATAAATGCTGAGCTGCTCAAATCCTAGAGGGAAACTTGAAACAGCTGCCACAACTGTTTTGCAATTTGTATTTTTATTTCCAGATGCGTGCCTTGAATTCAGTAGTAATAAGACCATTGAGTCTTAGAGGTTTTTTTACAAAACTAAATTAAACATTTATCGATGAAAGAAATGATTTTAAGCACATACATAGGTCTACGAATTACTACTATGATAACTCCTAGCTCCCCTAATTAATCTAGCTCCCAGTTACACCTCCATTAAGGCAACAGTAAAACAACATAGGTTTCAACAGACCCAGGCAAAGCACATAATACCCTGGACAGTGATATTTAAAATGAATTCTCTCAGCTTTGGCTCCTGGGGACAGCAGCTTGGTACATAGAGGCTGGAGGCTTTTCACACTTGTTGGGTCTTGGAATGCCTTCTTCCTTACACATAACCTCATCTCCTTTATACATGTTTCTCCCCTTTTAATGTAAATCCCATTATCCCAATATGTCTCAGCAACTTTACTTTTTCCATAATATAAATCATTCATAGCACTCATATTATCAGTAATCTTTGGGAAAAATAAACACACTGTTTGGCTTAGCCTCTGTTGGATAGGTATGACACCTTACCATCTCTTTGAAATTCACAACTTGGATTTATCTAAAAATGCAAATGTTCTTCACACTTCACATTCTAAAGCTTCAACCATGTTTACATATTTAGCATTTCAAACCTAGTTTCCCTTCTGATACATCAAAGCACCCACACCAGCTGTCTGTAATTCAATTAAAACACACATACACACACACACACACAAACTAACCCAAACCCCACTATTAATCTACCTTTACAATAAATTACAATAATATAATGAAAATTATTATATTTGCATGACACACATACACGTGGCGGGCAGGGACACAGATATGGGGGTGGGGAGCATTCACTTGGGTGATGAGGCAGTGATAGATTGCACCACCCACATTTTCCTTCCTTCTTGGCCACCATTTCATTTAATTCATTTAATTTATTAATAAATATATTGGACAACATTCCCCTCTGCAATCCAAGATTCAGATAACATGTGGTGTTATTAATTTGATATTAAGAGCATAATATTATTTTATTATTTAACTGTGAGTTACAATTCATTATGAAAGTAGATTCTATCATAGCCTGCACAAGAACAGTCATAATGATGAAACTTATAGGATGCACAAAGCCATTAGCCTAACAAAAGGACAGTAAATATCATACATGTCGATTAATTAAACATTTTTCTTTCCAACATTAACCTAAATCTTATAAGAGGCAACCTTATTTGTATCTTTCCACAGGGAGGAAATGTTACTGCTTTGCAAGTACCCTGTATGAAATGATTTATTGTGTTAAATTATGATAATTGATCATTTTGATTAATACATTTATAAAATTGATGACTTATGTTCTCCATGAACTTTTAAAATAATGAACTCATGTAATGTAGGATTCCACACAGACAAAAAATACATTTAGAAACTGAATACCAACATCAATTGTGCCTTAAAGATGATGAATAACTAAAACAATGAGAAGAAAAATGAGGCCTATGTTCTGCAACTTGGCTCTCTAAGCTCCACGGGTAGAAGCTCATTAGTCAGCATTAATTGGGCGCAAGGAATAATCCATACACTTGAACAGGAAGGCCTGAGGACTGATCAATATTTTTGCATAAGCCTTATTTTAATAATCCATCGAGGGTGAACTATGAAGGCCTTTAGATTCCCAGGCAGCTTGCTGGTGAAGCGGAAGGCCAATTTTGAGCTGGTACAGTAATACAGTGCTGCCGGAGTGCATCGGATTGCTGCCCCAGCACCTCCTCTTCCAATCAGTGACATCCCCGACTCTCCGAACTGCCCTGATTCTCTCCAAACAGCGCCAAATCTCCCCAAGCCCGAGTAACATATCGGGAACTTGCCGCCGCTGCTGCTGCCGTGGAATTACACTTCCCGACACGCTGTGTCCCCTCTCAGGTCTTTTGCACATGGGCCGACCGGGAACCCGCCAGCACGTGTGCAGCTTGTCCTTTGCCGTTCCTTGAGCTAAGGAAAGGCCATGCGCACATGCACAAAAGATATGGGCTCTAACGGCTCAAACACCACGAAAGTACAGGTTAGGTGACCTGAGCAGGAGAGGAGGTGGCCCACAGACCAGGACACAGAAAACGGGGGCAGGAGGAAAGGTCCCAGAAATTCCAGACGAAAAGTTAAAGTTAAAGAAAACTCCAAGTTAAAGAGAGAGCTGCAAAGTGAGGAGCAAAGTGGACTTGAAAGATGCTGTGAAAATCCAAGGAAGTAGCCGAAGGTTGGTGACTCCTTACTGATGGCCTTTGGAGCAGTGGTGTTCTGCCTGACATGGCTGAAGATCTGAAAGTGTGCTTGGAAGGTGAAGTTTGAGTGTACGTGAAGATCCAGAGTAATTGCAGAAGGTGAGGTTGAAACCCTGGAGGTGAACAACGTGCCAAAACTATTCTCTGATTCCAGCGTGTGCCAGTTGTCACCCATTTAGTGTATACGTACTTCCTATTTTTTCCCCAAAGCCTGACTCTCAGCGCCTCAAAGATGCAGGTTAATGGCTTATAAAATAAAAATAGCCTAAAATCCACTGACCTACTCAGTACTCACTGCCAGCCTGAAGGGAGAAAGGCCTCAGTCAGAATTGCTGACAGCTGCCCACAGGAAACAGGACAATTTCTAAAGTCTCCAAGCCCAATGTAATGTCAATTCAGCCAATAAACCAAGACAATTTTGGGGTCATGAAATTTAAATGATAAGAACCGTGATGATGAAGATGACATAGTGATCCTAGTACGGAGAAAGTGCCCATAGACGATATTATTAAGATGTGTGACAGGTTGATAGATGCACTTAAGCATAATGCATTTATAAGTGAGCAAGAAATAATGTCAATCTATAAAATAAAAGACAAACTAATAAAGCAAAACCCAATATTGATAAGGCAAATGAAGCTGGAAGAACTAGTCAAGAATGCCTCCCAGCAGAGTACATTGACACTCTGAACTCTCTCCTACAAGCAGAATTGAAGATGGTGCCATGGGTACACTGCATTTATTATTCAGTGATACATCTTACTTTTCTAGCTATTTTATTGACATTAAACTATAGCCAGCCTAGGTTTAAGCTATTGTAATGTAAGTAGGCCAAGTCCTATATGCCACATCTGAAAAACGAAATTATCTAAAATCTGAAACACGATTGACCCCGAAGGTTTCGGTTAATGGATACTCGACCTGTAAAATGTTGCATAATGAAATGCTATCTATGCTAAAGACTAATGATTCTCCCCAAAATACCACACGGTTCAAAATAAAATGCCTACTACCTACCGGCACTAATATTTTTCATTTAAAAAGCTTAGTTTACTGACTTTTAGGGACTCAAATGATTAATACATAGGAAAACAACATAATAGTAGATTTAGAAATTACATGGCCAACACATTTTCTTAGAGCTCCTGCACCTCAGTATTTCCCACTACATCACTGAGCTGATGGACAGTTTCTGCTCGGGGGGCAGAAAAAGAACAAAACGTGGACTGGGCCAATCGTAGGCCAGTAGTGGTTGTTGGGAGTGCTGTGCAGTGAATTGCACTCCGGCCCCTCTTGGCTTTATATCAAGATTATTTTTGTAAAAGCAAACCGTACTTTCTTGATGAAGGTCACTTGTTAAGATGCATGTACTCCGGGAAAAGCTGAGTGGAACAGACCTGGTGCCTTCTCCATTCAGAGCTGCCCAACTTTAGAAATGCGCCCTTATCAGGCCCCTTATTGACATATACACAGAGACTAATGTCAGTTTTAGCCTGACACTAGGGATGCATCTGGAGTGCCTGAACCAAAATGGGTATGGATTTTGGCCCCCTAAATTGGCCCCCTACTCCCCAGTCTCAAACTATCAGTGGAAATATTAGCATTACCTAACCTCAGCAAAGGTATGCAAATATACAAAAACGTTAGGCAAGAAAAGACCAGCTGGCCCATCTAGCCCTTCCCAAACATTGTGACTTATCCAACATGTCAAGAGACTGCCTAAATGCCTCCTAGGTCGTGTTGGCATTAAAAATGTTTTAAAAATGTTAAAATAAATGTTTAAAAAATGTTAAATCACATTAGAAAAAAACAGCAACCTGCGCCAATACCATAGATAGAAGGAGTGCAAAGTACAGAATGAACTGCAATTCTCCGAAAGGAATCGAGGCAGAAGAAGCCATATAGAGTGGCACAGTCCATATGAACAACTGCCCATTGAGAATGAGAAGAGATGGCCACAACTGACCTGTGCATGCCAGACAATAAAGAAGAATCCACTATGGCCTTCCATTACTACAGTGCACTCAGCATGCTACACATTACAATTAACTCACACTATTTTAAATTATCTTCAAACCTTACTATTAGTGTCCAGGAGGCACTACCTCCAGACATCAACTGAAAGTGTTCCTTCACTCACATCCATTCATGCACTCAGCGTCACAAGAATCGTCCCATTGACTGTGCTGACTGTTGCATGTACATGTCATTCTACCCACTATAGGTTGCTGGCTGTCACCTGGATTTTTACTTCATTTCGTTGCATCAGCTGCAGCTTCCCATTTCTAAAGGACACAAGAGCAATAAAGAGAGCAATGACAGTTGGTGGCTCCTCATACAACCAGCCTCTATCTCTGTATGAAGAAGAAACCCTCAAAATCACAGAGGGCAAAGTCATTGAGGATGCTGAAGATGCAGAATTAAGAGGACAAATGACAACTCAGAATTTGTTAATAGCTTCTGCTGCTTTTCCTCCTCATCCTATTCCAGCATTCACTATCTGGTAACACAGCACATGCTGAAGCTTTATGCTGTGTCTGATCTAATACTGTAAACAGTGGAGGGGATTTAATGGGGTGAGGGTGGGCAGGGAGGCGGACTGCCCGCACTCTGGAAGTAAAATCAGCGTGGAGCCAACCTGCTCTCCAGGCTGGCCCGCCCCCGTCCCCGCGCCCCAGCTGTGGGCGGGCTTAACAAGGCCAGCTTGGGACAGTGTGGCCAGCAGCTCCATCTGTCCCAGCAGCGCCAAAAGCAGGTTAGTGGCCACGGCCGGGACTGCAATGAGTGAGAGGTAAAAAAAGGCCCAGAGCTCCCCCCAAGCTGGGAAGTCCAGGGTCTTGGCCAAGTAGAGTTTCGGCTGGTCAGGGAGGGGGATGGGTGGGGGGGGGAGTTGGGTTAAGGCTGGGGGGGTGGTTTAGGAAGAAGGGGGTTTCAATCTTAGGGGGGCCACACCCCCCCTCCTCTGCTGCGCCCCCCCCATCCGCAAAGGGCAGCCCCAAAGGTCAAATCTCTCCTTCCTTCTCCCCTTTGAAAAAGGTAGTTGAAAAATTGGGCTTCCCGCTCCCACCCATCTGCCCACGCCAAACATTTTATGTTGTGCGCAGCATATTATCAGGGTCAATTGGCTTGGTAACAAGCCTAATTGACACTTGATTACCTGTTTGAATATGGCAGGCGGGATGATAATTTCAGCGCCTGTCCACCACCCCGTGTTATGGGAGTGAGCTCCGGGTGGGCGGGAATGTGGTTCGGGTGAGAACCCGTTCTATTTTACATTACCCCCCCCACTCCCCCACCTCCCACTGGAAACAAGCTCGGCGGGGGCATGCAACATGCAGCCCAATATGTGAAGATAACTGGTCAGGACATCATTATAACATGTCTTCATCTTTTCTTAGATGCACTAGAGGTTGGAGAACCAGGGTTATGTCTCTCTAGCCATGTCAACACCTCACAACAAACCCTGCCACTAACAGAAGAGAGGGAATGGGTGACCATCAGTCAGAAGAAGGGTGTCAGGCAGGTAGTCAGGAAATCTCCAGGGTACATCTCGCTCTAGAACCATTTTTCTGTATTGCAAAACGGTGAGAGTGATGGTTCCTCTGGGGAATGCAGCCACGCTCATGGCACTGTGAGTGGCTCAGCTGCACAGGGCGGGGAGGAAAAAGAGGGGAAGTGGTAGGAGACTCAATAGTAAGGGGAACAGACAGGCATTCCTGTGCCAAAGATGTGACTCCAGGATGATATGTTGCCTCCCTGGTGCCAGGGTCAAGGATGTCACTGAACAGCTGCAGGGCATTCTAAAGGGGAGGACAAACAGACAGAGATCGTGGTATATATTGGTACCAACGACAAAGGTAGAAAGAGGGATGAGGTCCTGCAAGCAGAACTTAGGACGCTAGGAAGCAGATTAAAAAACAGGGCCTCAAAGGTAGTAATCTCCTGATTACTTCTGGTGCCATGCTCTAGTGAGTATAGAAATAGGAGGTTAGTCCAGATGAATGCGTGGCTGGAGATATGGTGCAGGGAGGGAGGGCTTTAGATTTCTGGGACCGTTTCTGGGGTCAGTGGGACCTGTACAAGGTGGATGGGTTGCACCTGAACCGGAATGTGACCAATATCCTTGCGGCCAGGTTTGCTAGTGCTGTTGGGGAGGGTTTAAACTAATTTGGTAGGGGGTGGGATCCTGAGAGGGGACTCAGCAGGGGCAGACGCACAGCCAAAATTAGAAGAGAGAACAAGTGAGTCCGGAAGGCATAGACATTATAGGCCAGTTAAGGCACAAGGGAGTTTGGCAAGGAGCCTGACGAATAAGGCAGATGAGTTGAGGGCACAAATTAACACATGGAAGTATGATGTTATTGCTGTCACAGAGACATGGTTGAGAGAGGGGCAGGATTGGCAGCTCAATATTCCAGGATATAGGGTCTTCAGGCGAGACAGGGAAAGAGGTAAAAGAGGAAGGAGTATCGCAATATTGATCAAGGAATCAATTACAGCAGTAAGGAGGGATGACATCTTAGAAGGCTCCTCAAATGAAGCCACATAAGTAGAAGTTAAAAACAAAAAAGGAGCAGTCACATTGCTGGGAGACAAACAGTCAGAGAGAAATTGAAGAGCAGATATGTAGGCAAATTTCAGAGAAGTGTAAAAATAATAGGGTAGTAATAGTGGGGGATTTCAACTTCCTAACATTAACTGGGTTAGTCATAGTGTGATAGGTTTAGAGGGAGCGCAATTCTTAAAATGCATCCAGGAGAGCTTTTTAAGCCAGTATGTAGAAGGTCCGACGGGAAAGGGGGTGGTCCTGGACTTAATTTTAGGGAATGAAGCCAGGGAAGTGGTAGAGGTATCAGTGGGGGGACATTTTGCAGATAGTGATCATAACTCCATTAGATTCAAGGTTGTTATGGAAAAGGACAAGGATGGGCCAGAAATCAGAGTTCTAAATTGGGGGAAGGCTGATTTTAATAAGATCAGATATGATTTGGCCAGAGTGGACTGGGAGCAGCTACTTTTAGGTAAATCTGCGTCAGAGCAGTGGGACTCATTCAAGAAGGAAATGGGGAGAGTACAGGGTCAACATATTCCAGTAAAGATAAAGGGTGGGACCGACAAATCCAGGGAACCCTGGATGTCGAGGGATATACAGGATTGGATTAAAAAAAAGGGCGGCTTATGACAGATACCGAGGGCTCAAAACAGCGGAAGCCCTAGAGAAGTATAGAATGTGTAGGGGGTAACTTAAAAAGGAAATTAGGAGAGCAAAAACGGGGCATGAAAAAACATTGGCAGGTAAAATAAAGGAAAGTCCGAAGTTATTTTACAAATACATTAAGATTAACTAGGGAAAGAGTAGGGCCCATTAAGGACCATAGTGGTAATTTGTGTATGGAGCTGGAAGACGTAGGTATGGCTCTAAATGAATACTTTGTGTTAGTGTTCACAAGTGAGAGGGACAATTTGGGTATGGAAATCAGGCAGAAGGACTGTGACATAATTAAAGAAATTAGCATAGAAAGGGAGCAGGTTCTAAGTGGTCTGGCAGGCTTAAAAGTAGATAAATCTCCAGGCCCGGATGAAATGTATCCCAGGCTGTTGGGTAAGGCAAGGGAGGAGATAGCAGGGGCACTGGCAATAATTTTCAATACCTCTTTGGCCACAGGAGAGGTGTCAGGGGACTGGAGGGCAGCTAACGTGGTATCATTATTCAAGAAGGGAGGAAGGGATAAACCAGGGAACTACAGGCCATTCAGTCTAACCTCAGTGGTGGGGAAACTATTGGAAGCAATTCTGAGGGACAGAATTAATCTACACTTGGAGAGGCAGGGATTAACCAAGAACAGTCAGCATGGTTTTATTAAGGGGAGGTCATGTTTGACCAATTTGATTGAAATTTTCAAAGAGGTGACCAGGTGTGTAGATGAGGGCAATACATTTGACATAGTCTACTTATCTTCAGCAAGGCTTTTGATAAGGTCCCGCATGAGAGACTGATAATGAAGGTAAAAGAGCCCATTGGATCCAAGGCAATTTTGCAAATTGTATCTAGAATTGGCTGAGTAGCAGGAAGCAGATGGTGATGGTCGATGGTTTTTGTGACTGGATGCCTGTATCCAGTGGGGTGCCAGAAGGATCGGTGTTGGGTCCCTCGCTGTTTGTGGTATATATAAACAATTTAGACTTAAATGTAGGAGGGTTGATCAGTAAGTTTGCAGATGACACAAAAATTGGCGGGGTGGTAAATAGTGAGGAGGATAGCATTAGATTACAGGAGGATATAGACGGGCTGGTCAGATGGGCTGATCAGTGGCAAATGGAATTTAATCTGGATAAGTGTGAGGTGATGCACTTGGGAAGGACAAACAAGGCACGGGAATAAATGGTGAATGGTAGGATCCTGGGAAGTGCCAAAGATGTGAGGGACCTTGGTGTGCATGCCCACTGGTCCCTTAAGGTAGCGAGACAGGTAGATAAGGTGGTGAAGAAGGCATATGGAATACTTGCCTTTATTAGCCGAAGCATAGAATATAAGAGCAGGGAGATGTTATACTGGAACTGTATAAAATGCTGGTTAGGCCACAGCTAGAGTTTTGTGTGCAGCTCTGGAATCCGCATTATAGGAAGGATGTGATTGCACTATAGAGAGGGCAGAGGAGATTTACCAGGACTTTGCCTGGGCTGGAGAGTTTTAGTTATGAGGAGAGATTGGATAGACTGGGGTTATTTTCCCTGGAGCAGCGGTGATTGATGGGGGACATGATTGAGGTGTATAAAATTATGAGGGACATAGATAGGGTAGACAGGAAGGAACTTTTCCCCTTGGTGGCGGGATCAATAACCAGGGGGCATAGACTTATGGTAGGGGCAGGAGGTTTAGAGGGGATGTGAGGAAGAATTTTTTCACCCAGAGGGTGGTGGGAATCTGGAACTCACTTCCTGAAAGGGTGGTAGATGTAGAAACCTTCATAACGTTTAAGAAGTATTTGGATATACACTTGCGATGCCATGACATACAAGGTAAATGGCCTAGTGCTGGAAAATGGGATTAGAACAGTTAGGTACTTGTTTCACCAGTGCAGACTAGATGGGCCGAAGGGCCTTTTTTTGTGCTGTAGACCTCTACGGCTCTATGACTATGCTTCATGAGTATTTGGAGAGGCTAAGTGAGTGGGCAAAAATTTGGTAGATGGAATACAATGTGGTGAAATATGGCAAAACGTTGGTAGGAAAAACATAAATACAGAGTATTTCTTAAATGGTGAGAGGCTGGGAAGTGTTGAACTTCAAAGAGACTTGGGTATCCTTGTTCACGAGTCACTGAAAGCTAACATGCAAGCAATTAAGAAGGCACATGATATGTTGGCCTTTTTACAAGAGGATTTGAGTATAGGAGTAAAGATGTCTTACTGCAATTATATAGAGCCTTGGTGAGGCCACATCCAGAGTACTGTGTATAGTTTTGGTCTCCTCATCTAAAGAAAGATATACCTCCCATAGAGAGTGCAACGAATGTTCACCAAACTAATTCCTGGGATGGAGGTATTGCCTATGAGGAAAAAGTAAATAGACTGGGCCTTTATTCTCTGGAGTTTGGAAGAATGAGAGGTGATCTCATTCAAACATATAAAATTCTTAACTGCAGGATGTATATTTCCCCTGGCTGGGGGACCCCCAGGACACAGTCTCAGTATAAGGGGCAGGCCATTTAAGACGTGAGGAGGAATTTCTTCACTCAGAGGATGGTGAACCTTTGGAATTCTCTGCCCCAAAAGGCCGTGGAGGCTTAGTCATTGAGTATGTTCAAGACTGAGATTGATAGATTTCTACATATCAAAAACATCAAGCGATACAGAGATAGTTCAGGAAAATGATGTTGAAGTGAAAGATCAGCCAAGATCTCATTGGGGAGAATTTTCTCTCCGTCGGGTGGGTTTGTGCGGGAGTGGGCACGGGCGTGCACGCAACTGATCGCCGCCCGCGATCAGCCGGGTGCCGCCATTTTACGTGGGCGGGCCAATTAAGGCTGAGCACTCCCTGTGCGGCCGGGGAGGGGTTGCCTGAGTCGGGGCCTGCGCTCTTTCACGCATGCATGCAAAAGAGCACAGAAATCTCCCTGTGGCACAGAGCCGCCTCAGGGAGGTTAGTTTAAGTTGAAAAAAATTTAATAAAGGGAAAAAAAAAATTTTAGGACAAGTCCCCTCATGTGAAACTGTCACATGAGCTGGGACATGTGTTATTAAAAATCTTTTCAAACTTTTAAATACCTTCATCAAACCTCATCCCGCCCATGGATGAGGTTCCATGAAAAATGCGAAAGCCGCCTGAGCTCTTCGCCTGCCCGCCAACCTTAAGTTTGGACGGGCAGCTCAGTTTATCATTTTAATTGATAGTTAACTGTCCTTAATAGGCCTTTGACAGTCCGATGGGCGCACAGCCGAACTGAAAATCTGAATGACGCGCGATGACGATGGGACGCACGCCCGACGTCACCACTCATCATTTTACGCTTCGGCGAGCGTGCCCCACCCCAGCCCACCAAGCCAAAGATTCTGCCCGTTGAATAGTGGAGCGGGCTTGAAGGGCTGAATGGCCAACTGCTCCTATTTCTTATGTTCTTATGGCCAGAATCTTTGGCTTGGCAAGCGGGGGCGAGGCCCGCTCGCCAAAGTGTAAAATGAGGCGCGGTGACTGCGTGTAATTCCGATTTTCAGTTTGACGGGCGCACACTGGAGTCGGCTGTGCACCTGCCGAACTGTCAAATGCCTATTAAGGCCATTTAAAAACTAATTAAACCACTTAACATTCGCTGCCCGTCCAAGCTTAAGGTTGGCGGGCAGGCGAAGTGCCCAGGCGGCCTTCACATTTTTCATGAAACCTCATCCACGGGCGGGATGAGGTTTCATAAATGATTTATGAGATAAAGATTTTTATTAAAATTCATAGAAATGTCCCAACTCACATGACACTTTCACAGGAGCGGGCATGTCCTCAATTTTTTTTTTCTTTTATTAAAATTTTCGAAACTCAAACTGATCTCCCTGAGGCAGCTCTGTGCCTCAGGGAGATTACTGCGCTCTTTTGATCACATGCGCCGACTCAGCCTACTCCCCCCCGCCCGCACAGGGAGCGCTCAGTGCTTCCAGGTGCGTGTCATGCTGGGCTGGCTGCCCACGTAAAATGGCAGCGTGCAGCCAATCATGGGCAGCGATCAGCTGCGTGCCTACCCGCACCCAGTCCTGCCCAACGTCCCCGGAAATTCTCCCCTATAATTTTAATGAATTAATGTCAGTAAACTCAGTGTCGTTCAAAATTTGACAGAACAGCAGCTTTTGAAGGGTTACATCTTGTCGTTGAAGAGAACATTGCAATGGTAATAGGAAAATTGACTGATTGTTAACAGCAGAGACATGTGGACAGAACTGGTACCTTTGATGCTGAAAGGTTGGACATCCTGTTAAAGGAGGTGCATCAAAGAAGGGTAGCCCTGGTTGAAGGCCACACATGAATACTTCAAACAGAACTTGTTGCATAGGAATCAGATTTGGCAATCTTTCGTGATTTTGACATCCTTAATCCTAGATCTTGAAAAGCAGTCAGTAACATAGGCAGAATGAGGAAAGATTTGAGATATTTGGCTGAGCTAATTGCTGGATAAATTTGTTGGGTTATCAGGGGAACCTAAGGCTGACAAATTTGACAGCAATGCTGAATAAATCAACAGATTAAAATTAATTACTCTTGTGTCAGATGTTCTGTTCTTGTAGGCTTCTAATGCAGCCAGAAATGAAACAGAAGTGGCCAAGATAACTGTGAGTACTGATTTGTCAAACAAGCTATAGAATTTTAGGCAGATTAGTTTTCCTGTTCACCTGGAAGTGGGTTTTGGAGCAGTTCTCTGGCTTGTGATCCTATTGAAAATTGGCAAAACTGTGCCACTAAATGAGCAGGAAACCATGTGGAAACTGCTGGCTAGGAATCAAGCACTACAGAACTTCAGAAACAGGACTGCTTACTTGCAACATTTATGGTCTTCTGTAACCTAACCAACTATGTTCCAAGTAAATCATCAATTGCTTAAGCAGTAGACTGCATGGTTCCTGGCCAAAGGCTTTCTTAGCACTGGAGCTGACTTGGTGGCCTCTTGAAACTGAAGCAAAAATCACCATTCTTCAAAAATATAAAAAGCAAGAAAAATTTGGAAATTGCAAAAGTAATTAATTTATAACAGAAATGCATGAGCGAGAGATTAAGGATAGAAGATGATGCTTTCTCACCACACTGCTCAGTAAACAAATATATTCTCATTGGCCCAGAATTTGCAGTCAGTGGTGCTGTCACCACTGTCTGCAAAGAGGGAAATGAACTGACCTTGCCTATTGGCTGCAGCGGGAACTGCCTCTTCTTCCTGGAGCATGGCCTAGAGTCAGGAGAAAGAGCGGGGTCTTCCAGCTAGGTGCATTGTTGGCAAAGTGAAGTCATGAGCTGAAGGTCAGTTTTCAGCTCATTGACAGGTGAGGTTTTATTATGATTTTAAATATTTGAAAAACAGTTAAGACGTTTCTTAAAACTGTTATAAACTTTTAAATGCTTGTAGCTTTTTTATAAACTTCTAAAAACAGAAACATTTAAATACTGAGACAGAGGCAGGAAGTGGGTGAGAAAAACTGAGGGAGGGAAACATGCACAGGGAGAGAAGGAGACACAGACTGAGAGAGTGGGGAGACACTGAGACAGATGTCGTGTTATTATAATGATATAATACCTTGGGCTTATTTACTGTACAAGACACAAGGCACCAATTGCTCATAAGGGATTGAGTAAACACATTATGGGTTCATTTATTAAGATTAGGCACATGAGAACAGTTCTACGTAGGTAAAAAGCTTGAAGACATCAGCGCTGTGTGTGCGCGCTCTGGTCAAAGCAAAAGCAAAGTACTAAATCACATGACACATGTCCCTTCTAAGAGGCATATGAAATCCTTTTCATTTATTAGCCAAGGCCTGGAATATAAGAGCAGGGAGGTTATGCTGGAACTATATGAAACATCAGTTAGGCCACAACTTGAGTACTGTGTGCAGTTCTGGTCACCTTATTACAGAAAGGATGTAGTTGCATTAGCGAGGATACGGAGGAGATTTATGAGGATGTTGCCAAGGCAGGAAAATTGAAGCAGTGAGGAAAGATTGGATTAGCTGGGGTTTTTCTCCTTGGAACAGAGAAGGTTGAGGGGAGGTTTGAATGAGATGTACAAAATTGTGAGGGACATATATAGAGTGGATAGGAAGGGTCTGTTCACTTTAGCAGAGATGTCAGTGACTAGGGGGCATAGATTTAAAGCAGTCTTGTCCAATGTACAGTCAATGGGGCAGACGCGGCCCAGGTAGCCTCTCCATGCAGCCCCCGGAGCCAGTTTTCAAAATTCCAGTCAAACAGGTGAGGTTCAATGAAAGATTCTGCATGGAGCTGCTCCTCCAATCAGAGACTGTTTCTCTCCCTCGTGTACTGCTGATAGGCTCACTAGTGAGCAGCAAATGTGGCAGAGAAACAGCCTCTGATTGGAGGAGCAGCGAACACCAGCATTGGTGAATGTGTTGAGGGCTGCTGGGCCAAGAGAAGCGAAGGTATGGCAGGGCTGGAGCCCGGGGAGCCAGGAACGTCGAGCCCCTGAAGGACGGGTTTTTGGCGGCCCGAAAGGAATCAGTACCGTGGTGGGCATGTGTGAGTAAGAGAGTGAGTGTGTGGCAGGGAGGAGTGAGAGAGTGAGTGTGTGTCACGGGGGAGTGAGAGAGTGAGTGTGTGTCGCGGGGGAGTGAGAGAGTGAGTGTGTGTCGCGGGGGAGTGAGAGAGTGAGTGTGTGTCGTGGGTAAGAGAGAGTGAGTGTGTGTCGCGGGGGAGTGAGAGAGTGAGTGTGTGTCGTGGGTGAGTGAGAGAGTGAGTGTGTGTCGCGGGGGAGTGAGAGAGTGAGTATGTGTCGTGGGGGAGTGAGAGTGAGTGTGTGTCGCGGGGGAGTGAGAGAGTGAGTGTGTGTCGTGGGTAAGAGAGAGTGAGTGTGTGTCGCGGGGGAGTGAGAGAGTGAGTGTGTGTCGCGGGGGAGTGAGAGAGTGAGTGTGTGTCGTGGGTAAGAGAGAGTGAGTGTGTGTCGCGGGGGAGTGAGAGAGTGAGTGTGTGTCGCGGGGAGTGAGAGAGTGAGTGTGTGTCGCGGGGGAGTGAGAGAGTGAGTGTGTGTCGCGGGGGAGCGAGAGAGTGAGTGTGTGTCGCAGGGGAGTGAGAGAGTGAGTGTGTGTCATGGGTGAGTGAGAGAGTGAGTGTGTGTGTGGCAGGGAGGAGTGAGAGAGTGAGTGTGTGTCGCGGGGGAGTGAGAGAGTGAGTGTGTGTCGCGGGAGAGTGAGAGAGTGAGTGTGTGTCATGGGTGAGTGAGACAGTGAGTGTGTGTGTGGCAGGGAGGAGTGAGAGAGTGAGTGTGTGTCGCGGGGGAGTGAGAGAGTGAGTGTGTGTCGTGGGTGAGTGAGAGAGTGAGTGTGTGTGTGGCAGGGAGGAGTGAGAGAGTGAGTGTGTGTGGCAAGGAGGAGAGAGAGTGAGTGTGTGTCGCGGAGGAGTGAGAGAGTGAGTGTGTGTCGCGGATGAGTGAGAGAGTGAGTGTGTGTGTGTGTAGGGAGTGACAGAGTGTGTCTATAAACATGTGGGGCAGTGAGAGAATGTGACTGAGTGAGTATGTGGGGAAGTGAGAGAGTGTGACTATGTGAATATGTGGAGGGGAGTGCGAGAGACTTAATGTGTGGGGGGAATGTGAGAGACTGAGTTTGTGGAGGGGGGGTGTGTGACAGACTGAGTGTGTTGGGAGGAGTGGGAGAGATTGAGTGTGTTGGGAGGAGTGGGAGAGATTGAGTGTGTTGGGAGGAGTGGGAGAGATTGAGTGTGTGGAGATGGTGCTTGTGGCAAGACATGCCTCCTGATTGTGTTTAGTAAGGATCAGTTCCCTGAAGTTTATGTACCAACTGTCTTGAAAACTACATTGCAGACAGTGAAGTGGATGGCAAACAGGTTGAACTTGCACTCTGGGATACAGCTGGGCAAGAAGACTATGATCGACTCCGACCACTCTCCTACCCTGACACTGATGTTATTTTAATGTGCTTCTCAATTGATAGCCCAGACAGCTTGGAAAATATCCCTGAGAAATGGACACCTGAAGTGAAGCATTTTTGTCCCAGTGTGCCTATAATTCTAGTTGGAAACAAGAAGGACTTGAGAAATGATGAGAACACTAGAAAAGAGCTTGCAAAAATGAAGCAGGAACCTGTGAAGCCAGAGGAGGGACGAGACATGACCAACAAAATTAGTGCTTTTGGCTACATGGAGTGCTCTGCCAAAACATAGGAAGGAGTTCGGGAAGTCTTTGAGACGGCCACACGGGCTGCATTACAAGTCAAACACAAGAAGAGAGGTGGGGGGATTGCGAATCTGCCTTGCACCTAGTTTCAGGTTTCTCACTCACTCTCACCGCCATACAGCAACACATACACACGCACCCACTCAGAGCGGGTGAGGTTGAATGAGTGAACACCCTGAGACTGGGAGTGAGCAGAACACACACACTCTGACCCCCTCACGCTCTGGCTATTTTTATTAATTACTCTTTTTTAAATTAACAATTTATTGCTATGACATTGCTGTACTTTTGCTCAGAAATTGTTTCTTTCCTCAAAACCCAGCTTTTTTTTGAAATTCAGTTTATTTTTCGGCCACGCCTTATCTTTCCAAAATTTGCTCAAAATGTGCTGGAGTGAGAAAAAGTTTGGACAAGCCTGATTTAAAGTGATTGGTAGAAAAATTAGAGGGGAGGTGAGGAATTTTCTTTTCATCCAGAGGGTTATAGGGGTCTGGAACTCACTGCCTGAAGCATAGTAGAGGCAGAAACCCTCAATTAGTTTAAAAGGTGTCTGGATATGCAACTCAAGTACAGTAACCTGCAGGGCTACAGACCAAATGCTGGAAAGTGGGATTAGGCTGGACAGTGGCTCATTTTTCATTCAGCGCAGATATATTGGGTCAAGTGGCCTTTTTCTGTGTCATAAACTTTCTGTGATTTTAATGATGTCATGCTGGCATCTTTTAAAGGCATATTACAACATCCCTCTTTCTTTTTAAAGGTCTTTCCCCCTTCCAAAGGAATATAACTATTTAGATGTTCTTGTTTGGTTAACATTACCTAAGTGCATTGAATTGATGAATCTATGAGTCTCTAAAGTGTATAGGTAATCTGCTTGTACACCCAGATCTTGTGATGGTTAGCTTGCCTGAAATTTTCTTTAATTGCTCACAGTGATCTGTGGGGTTTTTATTCTTGGATGTTGTTCCTGGTTTCATTAAGCATCTTGTCCTTGATGCAATAGGACTGCACAGTGGTTGAGGAGATAGAATGGACCTGATTTGTCCTCGGTTATGCCTCACCTTTGTGTGTATGACTTCTGAGGACCTTGGTTCTGAATGAATCCTTGTCACCCCAGCTACTTGCCACTTAACTTCTATGGGATCTTGGATGTCAACTTATTGTCCCAATGTAAACGTGGCAATTCTGTTCCTCCATTTTTATCAAGTATGTTGGTCACCTTCCCTTGTGGTTTTAAAAGGTGCTCTCTAGTTTCTAAGAGTGTAGAATGGGTAAAAGTAGGTAAATTGGTATTCACTGGTCTGCCAAACATGACCTCTGCCAGTGATAGAATAGTTACACTTAAAGGTGTCGCTCTCAGATGTAACATTGCAATGTGTAGATCTTGCACAGACTGTCTACATTTGAGAGTTAGGTATTTCACCATGTGAGCCATTCGTTCAGCTAAGCCATTAGATCTAGGGTAAAGAGGAGAAGTAGCTGATCAATATTCCTCTTCTCACACAAATCCTGAAATGGCTTACCAATAAATTGTAGACCGTTATCCATAATGATCTCTCTAGGCCCATCAAATAAACTGAAAATAGCACTTAGACTGCACGACAGCTGTGCTTGACATATTGCGCAATTGTCAAATAATGGGGCACGTGGTAAAGTAGTCGACGATGATGATGAGGTCAATGCCATGAATATGAAAGAGGTTGGATGCGATTTTGGACTTCGTGTGGAATCAATGGTGCTTTGTGCTGACTTGGCATATGCTCTTGACATGCCTCACACTTCATGATGATGAATTCAATTTCATTGTTCATACCCAGACAATAGACCGTCTCTCTTGTGAGTCTTCTCGTTTGATCTATGCCCATGTATGAGTGATGAAGTTGTTGAAGAATATCAGATTGCAAAGTTTCCATTATGGTGACCTGCCTGCCATTAAAAATGACTCCCTAGGAAATATCTAGTTCATCCTGATAAGGCCAAAATGGTCTCACGTGTTTGTGGATGTGCTGAATTGAATCAGGCCATCATTCGATTATGGTTTTCCACAGTTACTGTTGCCATAACTGGGTGAGAAGGAGTGAGCTGGCTCCCTTTTATTCAGCCCCCTCGGTTGATCGCAACAAATGTTTTTAAAATTTATTTTTCCCGTAAATGCCTTTTCCAACCCAAATGTATTTATTTGTTAATAAGGGACCAATCAAACCAGGTTTCCTTGAGTCAAACAAAGATTGGTTACTAAACCTGAGAAAAAATAATAAAGACGTGGTGATACACACACACAGGGCAGAACTTTTCGCTCGGCGGGCGCCCATGCGCCCAACCCGCTCGAACATGAAATAACACACGATGAGGTCGGCCAAGCATGCCAACGTCAACGTGCACTTGCGCGATATTTCGCTAGACGGGCGTGCGATGGAGATAAAGGCACGCCCGCCATTAGTTAAGAGGCCAGTTAAGGCCCTTAAGACACCAATTGTCTCCAACTTTATGTAGCCCGTGCGATTTTCCGGCCATTGTACAGGCAAAACGGCAGCAATCGTTCATCCACGGGCGAGATAAGAAGGGTCAGTGGCATTGTCAATGTGAGTAATGAGGAGCTTTGGATATAACTTGCTGCCGGTTGCTTCTGTGAACTGGACAGCTTCATCTCACTTCAGAGCTGCATTCTGAGCATTTCTAGGCTTCCTTTCAGGACACATTGTTGTCTTCCAGGCCCCCAGAGGATTCAGACCGCATGGGCCCTCCCACGTCCCAGACAGCCTTCCGTTGCCCTGGTAACGGGGATTGTGGTCTCTGCTGGAGGCACCTCCTCTGAGGAGAAAGAGAGGGGCAGAAGGGAGAGGAGGCCAAGAGTCCCAATGTAACTTCCAGGGGAGCGACCTGTGGGAGGAGAGGCGCAGGCACAAGGAGGGCAGGGCCAGCAGCTAGTCCAAGGCGGAAGGGGCCACTGAAGATGCCACTATCCTGCTGACAGGATTTACAGGCAGCGATGCAGCTACCTCAATATGTCCGAGGTGCAATGCCGAAGGAGGCTCTATCACTCAAGGGAGACAGTGACCACCGTCTGTCAGAGGATCAGGCCTGAGATCAGCTCTGACTGTGTGGGTGGACACCCCATGCCAGTGGCGCTGAAGATCATGGTGGCCCTTAACTTCTATGCCTCCGGCTCTTTCCAGGCTCAGTGAGGGATCTGTATGGAGTCTCACAATTAGCTGTCCACAGTTGCGTCAAGTGATTGACAGATGCTCTGTTCAGGCGTACATTGACTTTCATTCATTACCATATGGATGAGGCCAGCCAGACAGAGTGAGCCAGAGACTTTGTGGTGATTGCTGGCTTCCCCCGCGTCCAGGGTGCAAACAACTGCACACATGTGGCCATCAAGGCACTAGCAGGTGAGCCTGGTGCCTTCGTCAACAGGAAGGGCTTCCACTCCATGAACGTGCAGATAGTATGTGATCACAGGATGCAGATTCTGCAAGTCTGTGCAAGGTACCCAGGCAGCTTCCATGATGCTTACATCCTGAGACACTCCCAGATGCTGAGGCTCTTCAGTGCTCCAGCCCAACTGGATGGATGGCTGCTGGGTGACAAGGGCTATCCCCTCAGAAGGTGGCTCTTGATGCCCCTCCACCACCCAAGAACAGAGGCCGAGCAGCGGTAGAACAGGAGCCATGCTTCTACAAGGGTGGTGGTAAAGAGAGAACCATAAGTCTTCTCAAGATGCACTTCCTGTGTCTGGACCATTCAGGGGTCGCACTGCAATACCCCCCAGAGCATGTGTCATTGATAGTGGTTGCATGCTGCGCTCTCCACAATATGGCACTGGCAAGGGGGAGCCCAGTGGAGGAAGAAGAAGATCTTGATGCAGCTGTGCAGGCAACAGGTGATGAGTCCAGTAGTGAGTCCGAGGACGAGCACGGTGAGGAGAATGCTGAGGGCATGGACGCTGACCTGGGCAACCAGGGACGCTTTGATCCAATACTCCTTCAGCTAGGCTGCCAATTAAGAACCACCACCATATGCCAGGGCTGCAGGCTCCATATTCGATCCCAGGCAGGACCATTTCCTTAGCCAACAACATACACTCTGTGCCTTTCCAATAAATTTTCAGGAGATAGATGTCCATCATTACATAATGGCTTTCCCTGCACTGACAGAGCAAGTGAAGCGTACAGAGGCCAATAGCACAAAATAACATCTCATTTAATTGTGAATGTGAAACAGAACTGAAATGAACATTAACCAGTGTTTTTAATCACACCATGAAAATATTCAAACCAAAATGGGAAAACGAAATATCACCAGTGACAAGTCCGCCTTGTGCTTAAGGTGTTTTACATTTACGTTTGCGGGTGCTATGTCTGGGTGTTTCCCCCTTGTTGACACCACCATTGGAGACAGCCTGATGACTCTGTTGTCCTGGCGGTCGTCTTCTGGCCCGTGGAACCTGTGAAGGCCCCGCCTGGGAGGGAACGGCCAGTACCATGGCTGGCATCTCCCCAGAGGTCACTGGCAGAGGGGTGGAGGTGCCGTCATCTAGAGCGCCCTGAGAGGAGCCCGCAGAGATGACCTGCGCCAGCGTGAGGTCTCATTGAGCCTCCCTGTTCACCATTGATGGCTGAGCACCTAGCTGGGATACTGGGTGTCCAATCTATCTCCCTCCCTGACACTGACCAGCTGAGGTCATTGTCGGTGTGAGGGCTTGTAGGTTTGAGTGCACCCCCAGGAACCCCTGATTCTGTCCCTGGAGCTGCCTCTCCATGAGAGTCGCCACCCTCTCCATGGAGGAGGCATTGCGCTCGGCCATGACGGTCAACACAGTGGTCATGCTCCGCAGGGACTCCTCCACAGCGGACACCATGGCAAGCATTGCCTCATGTATCTCCACCAGATTCTCCCGCACCCCTGCTGGACTTCCAGCATCTGCTGCCTAATGGACGACTCCAGAGGCGCATCATCAGCTGGGGAGATGCCAGCCATGGCACTGGCCGCTCCCTCCCAAGCAGGGCCTTCACAGGCTCCACGGGCCAGAGGACAACTGCCAAGGTCATCCAGGCCAACAAGACAGCAGAGTCATCAGGCTGTCTCCAATGCCGGTGCCAGCAAGGGGGTAGCACCTAGACCTAGCACCCGCAAACATAAATGTAAAGCACTTTGAGCACAAGACGGACTTATCATGGGTGATCAATACTGAGCCTTGTCCTGGTCCCCAGCAGTCCTCCGCCTGCCGGAGCCGTGGGCACTCTCTGCCTCCACCTGCACCTCAAGTGAGTATGAAGTGCCCTCACCGAGATACCGTACGGCGATCTTATGCCCACCGAGGTGCTGGTATCTGTGCTGGTGCCTGCTTGACAGAGAGGTTGTGACACATGTGCGTGCTCAGCATGGTGGTCCTCCGGGATCAGGGTCGGGCCTTCCGGCTCCTCATAGCGACCGCCTGCTGGTGAACCTAAAAGGGACAAGAAAGACATGTCATTAGTTTAAGTCATGACACTGTCACTGTGCTTGCCAGGCACTCTGGTGAGAGATATGCATCATGGTGCCCTCATCTTTTCATTATCAATGGGGACTCCAGGTTTGAGGCTCACATCAGTATAGAGACTATACTAGAATGATTGCAATAGCCGACATTCTCACCTCAGTGCACTGCACTCTTATCCTCATCTGGCACCCCAATCTCACTGCGGCCACTTGACAGAAGTGCATGCTGCCTCTCCAGCTCCAGGGCCTCCTGCTCGTAACGTGTGAGGATTAGGAGATGTGGTGGTCCCCCACCAGTCTGCGACCTCTCAACATTGTGATGGGTTGTCTTCTCCTGAAAAGATAGAGGAGGATTGATTAGTCCACTCTCTACCTGCGTCGCCATTGCAGCCTGGCCAACCCCACCTGAGGAACACCTCGCAGGGCTCAGCCAATTCGTGACTCTGGAGCCGCAAGGCACTCATTCCAAGCAGCCAGGGCTCACCCCCTTGGCCAGCTCCTGCCTCATTGACATTTGCCACTCACACTCTAACACCTCTGAGGACCATGGGGGTGGGGATGGGCAACTCCTAACTGTTCTGCAAAGTGACCCATGCCAACATGCAGCAGATCATTGAAGTGCTTCCGGCACTGCTCCCATGTGTGCCTCACCACATCGTGGCTGCTCACCCTGGATGCCACCTCCTCCCAGGCCTTTTTGGTGAGGTGTGGGGGCCTCCTCCTCCCGTCTCTGGGGACAAGGTTTTCCCTCCTGGCTGCAATCTTCTCAGCAGGGCTGCGAGGCACTCATCCGAGAAACGCAGGGCCGACTGCCCAGCCGATCTGCCCTCTCGCCTGCTGTGTCCAACCACAACGGGATCCATCTTCACTTCTGTGTCCTTCCATGGCAGCCTTCCAGGGACTGCCTGGGCCGCTTTTGAATCGGCCGCCGGGTTGCCATTGGACCCAGCGGACATCATGCCCTCGCCTGCCCCTTCTCGCTGACTCCCCAGCCGCCTTTCATGCTGGGCGAGCCTTAATTGGCCTGCCAGCATGAAATCGCGGTATGCTGCCAATCGCGGGCGGCAGACGGCTTCCTGACCGCTGTCGCCTGCCCCCGTCAAGCCTGCAGGCCAAGGGTAAAATTCTGCCCGTAAACACACACACACACACACACACACTGATCTCAGAAGTAAGAAAGTTAGAGTCCAATGAAAGTTAAAGGAATATACGATCAAGTCCTTTGCTTGTCTTTGAGGTGTAAATTGTTGAACGTTGTGGTTGCTTGAAGTTAGGCGGCTTCCCATAGAATTCTGGAGTTTGCTTTGTTCAGGTCTGCACTCTGTTAAAGACACTATTTCAGCTTCCAGGAAGAGGGAGAGAAAGAGAGAAACCTTTTCTGCTCTTTTCCAGCAGTATTTTAGATGACGATCATGTTTCTCTCCCCTCCTGCTTGCTCTTTCCCTCTGTTTCTGCTTGACAGAACTAGTTTTTAAACTTCTGGCCAGGATTTTGCACGCCCGATTGTGACAGGCGTGTTCGGTGGCGAGGTCAGAGAATTTCACGAGAAGGCCCAGACACGTTTCCCGGCGATGTGAATCCTGGAAGCGATTGTCCCCTCCCCCATCAACGGCAGGCCGCATTTCCCACTGTCAATGGTCAGGAGCTTAATTTGTGTGTATTTGCATCTCATTATTGTGGCCACGTGCTGCAATCAATCCACCCACATCAAATTTAAATCCCATGTTGGCATGATTTTATGACGGTGTGATTTACAACTGCCTTTGAAAGGCATGCACTTGGCAACCTGGACTTTGAGCGGAACTTGGAGGTGAGTGCACACAACCTTGTGCAGCGTTCACCATGATCCCAAGGCAAGGAAGGGGCTCTGTGGACTTGTGGGGTGGGTGGGAGGGGGGGCGCTCACAAGCAAGTCTCCACAGCTGGCACTATACGGCTGACTTGTGGTGATGGGGCAAGGGTGACAGTGCCAAGGGGAAGGGAACCTCAGGGCAAGGGCAACAGTGCAAGGAGGGGTCATGGAGGCGTAGACTGAAGTTCGAACACAAACACATGCCAGGGGTTAAGAAAATGGCTGGGCAAATGCCAAAAAATAACAAAGATGAGCACTCTTCCACAGCTGAGAGCGTTTAGAGTGAGCTCAATTGACATGCTTGGAGTCAGGCTAGTCAAGCAATTATGCCCATTCAAGCAGCACTAATTCCTGAAGTGCCAATGGTTGCTCCTCGACTGTTAAGCCCTCATGCACGCACTTCAAACTCTAATGAGTGCTATGGTGCCACAGAACCATTGGGCGACTGGGCAAGCTGGATGATCTTCTTGGGCAAGGTGGCCATCGAACACGAACAGAGAGTTGCGCTCCTAGTCCCTTGCATTATGCTTAATTTGACATTGACAAGTCACTCCCATGGTCCAAGCAAACTACAAAATCTTGGAGTGCAGGTTAGGTCAATGCCTGCACCTTGAGATGAGAGTTCAGGACACAGTCGAGTGGGCCGAAGCTGCTGCCACTCGGTCATGTGGTATGGGGCAGTGCTGGGTGGCAGCATAGTGCTCCATCATGCACACTAAACACAGGGCATCCATGTGGTTGCCTGGACTCTCCAGCATGCATTAAGGGGCCTTGAGAGGCAGCCACAAGCGATGACTTGATCAAGAGTGGTCTTTAGGAGAGAATCGCTGACCCTTGTGTCTCTCTCTTAGATATTGCAGTGAGGAGACCATCAGGAACATGAAGCCTGGTGACCTCGCTGTCTGCTTCATTGCTATAGGCAGGAGAGAAGAAGGGGAAGAACGTGACGGAGGTGCCTGGTTCGCCAAAGGGAAGAACAGAAAACTGAAGACCAAACAGCAACACAGCCTTCTCCACACGCAGAGGATGGACCCCACAGAGCTGTCGTTCATAGGTACAGCGCTAGACCCAGGGTCTATAGACGGCACTATCTACAGATGAGCGAGAGCCAGTGTCGCCAACACCTGGGCATGTCAAGGGAACTGGTCATGCATATGTCTGCAGGATTTGGCACCACAGGGACTCAGAGGACATCCACTGCCAGTGGCAGGTAAAGTTACCGCTGTGGTAATGTATCAAGCGACACTTCACAAGGAGACAGTTAAAGGTCCAAACAAGACAAAGACTTTATTCTACCAGTATGCATATGGGGATACAGCTCAGGAGAGACTATTCAACAAACAAAGTTTGCTTTACATATTTATATACTTTACAATGTGCTTGTTACTCAGGTATCCAGTCTGTCACATGGCCACAAACAGTACTACACAATTAGAGTATTGGTTTTTTTTTGCAAAAATATACTTTATTCATAAAATATCTGAAAGAACATTACAAAACATTTATAAATTGCCATCACAAAAAGTGCAATCATATTCAATTTATACACATGGATCACGAGTTGCTTCAATACAATCAATGAATATTACAGTCATTTCAATATGGTTATAATAGGTAGTCAGACAGTGCAATGGTATTGGAGTTATCGACATACATCATGTTGCACTCTGTCGTGCTTCAGTGCAATTATAATACAATTAGTATTCAATGCATACATTCATTGTGAATCGTAAAGCCCAAGGGGTCTATACAAGGCCCGGCCCCTCGGTGCACTGTGGCAGAAAAGTCGTAGACAGCGACCTTTCCCCATTGCACCTTTGCGGCGGCTGCTCCAAGCTTTAAGTGCATCCCTCAGCACGTAGTCCTGGACCTTGGAATGTGCCAGTCTGCAACACTCGGTCGGGGACAACTCTTTGCGCTGGAAGACCAACAAATTTCGGGCAGACCAAAGAGCGTCTTTCACTGAGTTGATGATCCTCCAGCTGCAGTTGGTGTTTGTCTCGATGTGTGTCCCTGGGAACAACCCGTAGAGCACAGAGTCCTGTGTCACAGAACTGCTCGGGATGAACCTCGACAAAAACCACTGCATCTCTCTCCAGACCTTCTTTGCAAAGGTACATTCCACAAGGAGGTGAACAATGGTGTCTTCCCCACCACAGCCACAACGTGCAGAGGGGGTGAGACTCCTGGCGTGTTGGAAGGATCTGACGGGGAGGGCCTTTCTCACCGCCAGCCAAGCTACACCTTGGTGCTTGTTGGAAAGTTCTGGTGATGAGGCATTCTGCCAAATGACTTTGACAGTCTGCTCCGGGAACTATCCGACAGGATCCACCATCTCCTTTTCCCGCAGGCCCTCTAGGACATTACGTGCCGACCATTGCCTGATGGACTTGTGGTCAAAGGTGTTTCTCTGTATAAATTTTTCCACGAGGGACAGGTGGTACAGCACGGTCCAACGACTAGGAGCGTTCCACGGCAGCGTGGCCAGACCCATCCTTCACAACACCAGGGACAGGTAGAACCTCAGCACGT
Source organism: Cetorhinus maximus (assembly GCF_964194155.1). Taxonomy (NCBI): domain Eukaryota; kingdom Metazoa; phylum Chordata; class Chondrichthyes; order Lamniformes; family Cetorhinidae; genus Cetorhinus; species Cetorhinus maximus. The sequence continues at coordinate 34,843,366 of NC_135900.1, forward strand.
AGTGACACTTGGTGTTTGTGCACTAAGGGTCTACGCGCAGCTTGATGCAGCCACACGCAAAGGTGGCCATCAGGATGAGGGTGATGTTGGGCACATTTTATCCCCCTTTATCTAGAGGCTCGTACATCGTGTCCCTGCGAACACGATCCATTTTTGACCTCCAGATAAAGCGAAAGATGGCTCAGATAATCGCCATCGCGCAGGAGTGAGGAATGGGCCAGACCTGTACCATGTACAGCAACACCGAGAGTGCCTCACACCTGATGACCGGGTTCTTACCCACAATGGAGAGGGAGCATTGCTCCCACATGCCCAGTTTTCTTTAAACCATAGCCACTCACTCCTTCCAGTTTCTAACGCATGCCCTGCTCCCTCCGAACCATATCCCCAGCACCTTCAGGCCGCTTGACCTGATGGTGAAGGAGACAAAGGATTGGTCAGCCCAGTTCCCAAAGAACATGGCCTCACTCTTGCACGATTTACCTTGGCTCCTGAGGTCGGCTCGAACTGGTTGCAGATGTTGATCAGTCTGCTCACCAACAGCAGATCCAAGCAGAAGATGGCGACATCGTCCATGTACAGGGAGGCTTTGACCCAAGTGCCTCCATTGCCTGGGATTGTCACTCCTCTTATGCCCAGATCCTTCCTGATGGACTCAGCAAAGGGTTCTATGCAACACACGAACAGGACAGGGGAGAGAGGGCAGCCCTGCGTGACTCCACGTTTAATTGGAAAGTTTCTTGATTCCCACCCATGTTAGTGTAGAGCAGTTGGATCCAGTTGCGGATTCCCTCCCCAAACCTCATTTTGGAGAGCACATCCACCATGTAGGTGTGCAATATTCTGTCAAAGGCCTTCTCCTGATCCAGGCTGATGAGGCAGGTGTCCACACCCCTATCCAGCACATAGGCAATCGTATCCCCAAGTAGCACAAGGCTGTCAGGGATCTTCCTGCTGGGCACAGCACAGGTCTGGTCAGGGTGGATCACCAACTCCAGAGCAGACTTGACCCGATTGGCGATGACCTTGGACAGAATCTTATAGTCCACATTCAGCAGTGAAATGGGTCACTAATTTCTAATTTCCTCCCTTTCCCCCTTCTGCTTGTAGATGAGGGTGATGATGCCTTTCCTCATGGATTCTGACATGCTACCAGCTAGGATCATACTCTCGTACACTTCTAGCAGGTCTGAGCCGACCCAGTCCCACAGAGCCAAATACAACTCAGCCGGGAAGTCGTCACTTCCGGAAGTCTTACTCTTCTCGAAGGACTCAAGAGCCTTAGGTAGTTCATCAGAAATTAGCGATTTGTCCAGACTCCCCCATGTGCTGTTGTCTGAGACCTCCATGATAGAGGGCAAGAAGGACTGGGAGGCCGCACTGTCTGTGTCCTTCACGTCATATAATCCAGTATAAAGGGATTTGCTGATCCTCAAAATGTCAGACTGCGATGACTTTACTGAGCCGTCTTCTTCCTTCAGGCTGCTGAGCACAGAGTTCTCTCTGTGTACCTTTTGGAAGAAGAAACGTGAGCACGTCTCATCCTGCTCCAAGAGCGGACTCTGGACCCAGATGATCTTGGAGGCCTCTGAGGCAAAGAACGAGGCTTGCTGGCTCTTCACCTCTTGGAGTTCCTCCTTGACATCAGCCCCATTGACTGCAGCCGAATCAGGCTCTGCATGTTTTTCTGGAGTCGGGACATTTCCCTCTGTTCCTTTCTAGCTTTCTGGATGCCTTTGAGGACGATAAACCCCTTGATGTTTTCCTTAATCACTTCCCACCAGTGTGTCAGGGACTCAAAGAGGGGTTTCATGGTTCTCCAACCTTTGTAATTCCTCTTGAGTTCCTCAATGTTCTCTGGGGTCAGCAGTTGCACGTTCAGCTTCCATGTGCCCCTACCAGCCCTCTGGTCTTCCTGTAAATGACAGTCAGCCAGTAGGAGGCAGTGGTCAGAGAAGAACACGGGCTTGACGTCGCTGGATCTGACTGTGAACGCACGGGACACAAACAGGAAGTCTATCCTGGAACGGATGGATCCGTCTGGCCGCGACCAGGTGTATCTATGCTGTGCTCCATCTGCAGGGTTGCTGAAGATGTCGTGCAGCTTGGCATCCTTTACTGTTATCATCAGGAATCTGGACATGCCGTCCAATCTGTTGCCGGATCATCCAGCCGCATCGATGATGCAGTTGAAGTCACCACCCAGAATGTCCGGCCTAGAGTCACCAGCAGCCGTGGGAGCTGCTGAAAGACCGCCAGCCGCTTGCTGTTGAGCTGGGGCGTACATGTTAATTAACCGGAGTGGAGCATTCTTGTACATTACGTCTGCTACGAAGAGGCACCCGCCCACCACCTCCTTAACCTCAGAGACTGTGAAGTTGCCTCCCCGCAGCAGAATACCCAGGCTGGAGGAACGTGAGTCATTTCCTCCCGACCAGATCGATGGCCCATGGGACCACCATCGTGACCACTGCCTGTAGGAGCTGAGGTGCGGTATCACACACTCCTGCAGAAACAGCAGGTCAGCGTTGACTTTGGCAAGGTAATCCAGGGTTGCAACACAGCATGTAGTAGACTTAATGCTACGCATCTTTACGGGTACAATCTTTATCCCCATTTTTAAAGCATTTTGCCACTTACCAAACCTGTTATCTTTGAGAGTTCCAGACCTTTGGTTTGCTCCTGCATACCCATAGTTTTCACAAATTGTCTCACTTTGGATGGGCTGAGGAAACTATTCTGAACCACCCCATTGGAGGTGTTCCACTCAGGTGGCATCTGGGGGTTCATGCAAGGAATGAGATTTGAATTGTTCTCTGTTGGAGAAGTCTTTCCGATCCTCTCCCCTTCTGGGACGTTGCTGCTCCCGGCTTCCTGGAGCTGGGGTGCTCTGGCCTCTTCAAGTTGAGGGTGAAGTTGGGGTGTGCTGGTCTCTTCATTGTCTCCAATGTTCTGGAGCTCGGGTGTCTCCTCCTCCACCTCCCTAGAGCTTTGCCGCTTCTTCTGTAGGTGCTGCTCTTGCCCTTCTTCGTCTGAAGAACAGCAGCCCTTGTCATCCATGTTAGATGGGAGATGCCTCTTGCCACTCATCTGGGAAGTGGCTTGGTCCCTTCTTAGCCTCTTCTTCTTTTTAGCCCTCTTCACCAGCTGCCACTCCTCTGATGTTCTGCTGGCTCTTCCTCCATTGATTCGCTCTGCTGAGGCGTGGGAGGTTCACGGGGCAGTGCAGTTGTTTGGCTGTCTGCTGCTTCAATCTTTTCCTTTGTCTTGTCCCTCTCTGTGTCCTCCTTTGTCCCATTGTGCTCGCTGGAGGCCTTGGTGGTTGGAGGGTTGTAAGTGTCCTTGGTAGTAGTGACACTAACCAATTCATCTGTTCCCCCTAGTTGGTTTTGGCTGTGCATAAGTGGGGCAGCGTTTGGGGCAGGTCTTGTAGAGGTGACCTGCCTCGCCACACAGGTTGCAGCACTTAGTCTGTTTGCAGTCCTTTGTCTGGTGCCCTTCCTGCTTGCAATCCTTGCAGAGGACGGCAGTGCAGTTGGCCACCACATAACCAGACTTGCCACATGACCGACAAAGCTTGGGTTGCCCAGCGTAGACAAGGTAGCCACGGCTTCCCCCGATAGTGAAGCTGGAAGGAGGGTGGAGGATTGCTCCCTCATCATCCATCTTGAGTGTGACCTTGACCTAGTGTTTGCTGGTCCAAATCCAGAAGGCGTCTTTAACCTCGGTGCAGTTCCCAACCTTGTCAACGTACCTGGCGAGGAAGGTGAGCACATCGGCAACAGGGACGTGGGGGTTGTAGAGATGCACAGTCACCACACGGTCCCGTTGCATTGGCGGAGCAAAGAGTGGCTTCACCATCAGGATTCTCATCTGTGGCTTCTGAACACCTTCAGGAACTTGACGCAATTAGAGTATCGATGCCTTATTAGAAGACTAGGCTAGTCTCCGGTTGAAATACATGCTTCCTTGTAAAGCTAATCGAGCATCTGCTGCACCCACGCTACAGTGATCTTGTCCCTTGTGAATACAGACGGGTTCCCATTCACAGCAATTATCTCTTGGTAACAGTAAACAAGTCTCTACTTTACATACATTATTGTGGTTTTGTCTCTTTGTGCCTTCTCCCTGGTCTTGAGCAGATTCTGAATTAAGCTTGAATTAAATATGTTTTAACCTTTTGAATGCCTCAGCCTTGTGTCACCCTTACACTAAGCTCCCAGCCCGTTGTGTACCTATAAACTCTTCCACGTATCTGTCGAGTTGTCTAATTAAACACAGAGATAAAAACAAAAACTTCACTCAGTTCTGCTGAAGGGTCATGAGGACTCGAAACGTCAACTCTTTTCTTCTCCGCCGATGCTGCCAGACCTGCTGAGTTTTTCCAGGTAATTCTGTTTTTGTTTTGGATTTCCAGCATCCGCGGTAGTTTTTTGTTTTTATCTCTGTGTTTAATTGACTGCCACTCCTCTTCAAGAAATGCCTACCTTGAAGAAGTATTGCTCTGCTCTCCGACAGGATTTCCGCCTGTCTCTTCTGCCTTGTTCACCTTCTTGCTTTCCATTTCTCCTATCACTGCTTGCTTATCCCTACAACCACCGCCCCCACCCCACCACAACTTCTATTTCACCCCTCTCCTAACTTCCCTCAGTTCTGCTGAAGGGTCATGAGGACTCGAAACGTCAACTCTTTTCTTCTTCGCCGATGCTGCCAGGCCTGCTGAGTTTTTCCAGGTAATTCTGTTTTTGTTTTGGATTTCCAGCATCTGCAGTAGTTTTTTGTTTTTACCCACAAAGGATGTGACTGATGACGCCCATGCGGCGGCCTCAGACTCCTGGTGAGAGAAGGTACAATGAAGCTCATGCTACAACCCAGAATTTGGTTGAGGACATGATTGGCATCCTAAAAATGAGGTACCGGTGCCTGGACTGATCTGGTGGAGCACTCCGGTACATTCCCCTGAGGATGTCACATATCACAGTGGCTTGCTGCGCGCTACACTCCTTGGTGATGTAAGTTGGGGAGGACCTGGATGATAAGGAGATGCAAGAGCTGCATGCCTCCTCGAATGAAGAGGAAGTCAAAGGGGATGTGGGTGATGAAGTCCTGGAAGACAAGGGTGCAGGCGATGAGGCCATTGGACTGGCCAGAAGAGGCAGGCATACACATGAGGCCCTCATTGCCGCAAGATTCCAGGAGGGTGATGATGAGACGCAGTGAAGACACTCCTGAGATCTTCACAATGCATCTGGGAACATCTGACACCTGTCTGGCTGAGGGCAGCGCACATATGCTCTGTGAAGAGGCTCATATCATGGAGAAGCTGCTGAGATACAGCAGCCACATGGGCTCTAAGACAATTTGATCCTTTGGCAGGCTTTATCACCTGTTCACATCATCACCACACTTCACCTGTCTGGAATGGTGATGAGATGGGGAGGCAGCCCCAACTCTAAGGTGCTGAGAGCACACAGAGACCATCACGGAACCCAGTGACGCTTGGGTATGAGATTCTTGCAGCATACACAAGCCACATGGAGGTGCCGGCATCACTCATCTGGAAAGTGACTTTGAAGCCGGACAATCACTGTGCTCAAAAGGCTGCACAGGGGAGAGGCCCTGGATTGCAACACTAGCCTTCATTGTGTGCAGGAAGCAAGTTTTCACATCTGGTTGGAATAAACACTGCTCATTATAACAAGGAGCCACAGGCAAGGAGACAATCTTGGGAATGTATTTACAATGGTCAACGTTAAGCACAAGTGATTAACACCTGAGCCCACATTATGCAACTGAATCCTCTTAACCTTCCTAACCCTGTTGCTACGTCTTGGTGATTCCCCCAACATCCACAGTGGAGGTGTAGGCAGCCTGCTGACTGATGCAGCCTGTTGTCTGTAATGACCTTGGTGGGTGTCCTCTGGAGGGGTGAGACCTTCAGGGCCCCGGCCTGCTTTCGGGGTCCTGCTGTGTGGCAGTGGCACCCTCCTCGGCCTTGGAGCTGGACCTGCTGGGTTCACAGGATGAGGGTATTCGGGTGGGCCAGACAATCCTGGAGTCAGCTGGGTGGATGGCCCCAGGCTGTGCACCTGCTGATCCTCCTCCCTATGGGTGCCCAAGGGCCCCGGATGACTCCTCGAGAGGATGGGACAGCTGAAGTGAGCTCGAGGTGCCCCGCACCCCCCTCGTGGTAACACTGATGGATGCCTGCATGTGCCTCAGCGATGGAGAGCAGCTCCTGTAGCAGCATGGGACCAATGTCCTGGGCCAAGGTCTCTATGACGGCCGCCATCCTACCAGAATTGACCTCGGTGCATTGCAATGCTGGTGCTATCACCTCAGACTGAAGGTGGACAGACTCCTCCATCGTGCCTTGCAATCTGAGGAGTGCAACTACCATCCCTTCCCAATGTTCCCGAGCTTGCCTTTGCAGCTCCAGTAACTGAGGTATGACCGAGCCCAGAGGCTCCTCATCTGACTCAGACTCAGCAGATTTCTGGCCTCCAGCCGTCCTCTGAGTACCAGCAACCAGGGGAGTCCTGGCCTTCACCTGCTGTGGATCAGACAGTGCGATGTGCTCACCAGATTGTTACCCCGAGGCTACTCTAGAACTAGGTCCCACTGAGCTGTGTGTCTCTGCGCTGGTGGAGGGTGTGGGTGAGCGCTACGACTGGTCTTCAGTTTCGGTATCTGCAGTTTCCCCTTCCATGGTGTCCTCAGGGCTGGAATTGAGGACCTGCCTCGTGGACCCCCTTGGCCGTTTCCCAGATGTTCCTGTGAAAGCAGGGATGGATAATTGGTGCATGGCAGGGGACTGCGGAACAGGGGAACTAACTCACAGCATGGCTGTCTGATGGATGTTGCACTGCTGGATCCTCACTTGGTTGAGCACCTCATCATCAGCACAGGAATAGTCCAAATCATTGTAGGCCAGCTAGATTTTCAAAGTCTGTGAGGACCTTGATGTTAGGCATTCCTCCACCAGTCTGCAACATCTCCCTTTTGTTGTGTGTCAGCTTGCCCTGAATGAATATAGATGGAGAGAATGTAACCAGGATGCAGGCCAGGATGAGAAGGATGCCTGACATGTGTGGGTAGTGAGTGGTGCCATGGATGGGATGAGGACACAATCCTCGGGGCAGATGAAGGTGTGTGTGAGAGAGTGAATGGTGATGTCTCTTGAGCTGGCAGTGAGTGAGATCCCTTTGGATGTGTGATGGGCTTGTGAGTGTGCGAGTTGAGAGTGATGAGATGAGTGATTTACCATGGCAGAACGGAGGAAATCATTCATCCTCTTTCGGCACTGTTTCAGAGGGTATTGGCGCTGACCACTGCTGCCACCACTTTCCATGCTGGATTTGTCATCTTGGATGAGGATCTTCACCCAGGGTGGGGGTAGAAGACATCGCAGTGGCCTTCACTGCGTCCAGTAGGTGTTTAAGGGAGGCATTGCTAAATTTTGGGGCAGCATGTTTCCTCCGTTTGGCAGCTATCAGTTCCCAGCAGCTTCCTAACCCTTGAAGAGTGCTAACTCTGCACAGGGGCAGCCTTTATATATGGCGCCCGGTTTACTGAAGGTCTGAGGGGCTCCGCCAGCGACCCGGTGTAAAACCCATGCCTGTCAATTTTTTAAACAAAGTGGTGCACAATATGGTGGAAAAAGTTGTAATTGCCGTCGCCAGGTCACATGCCGATTTATCCGTCCGATATCAGACTTTGCCGATTGCTGACACAATTCTGCCTGTATATTCCCAGAAGGGAATTCGATTAGTATGCCTGGCATTCATTGCTGTAGACCAAATAATCCCATTTTTTGATCTTTTCATTTCTGAAACCTTTGACACATTACAAGGTATAAATCAACAGGAGATGGGGGATTATTTTATCCTCCACAGGGATTTTGAATGTCTGATGAGTATCTGATCAAAGTCCAGTACTTTGCATCTTTAATGCCTTCCTTCAAGAGTGTCCCTGTTTGACAACCCCAGGTGTGAAATTCCATGTAAAAGGTCTGCAGTCCAATTCATATAAACTTTCCAGAGAAGTGGTCAACTTTACAGTATCAGCCATCAAGTGACTCATGGCAACCATTCTTCTTTGTCTTTTTTGTAATTAAAAAAAAACAAGTCTTCTTTAAACAGTTCAACAGTCTGAGGTTAGCTAGTGAAGTTGTAGATAGCTCTCAATCAGTCACAGTTTCCTGTTATTGTGACAGTGTAGTGTAGAATCTTTCAAAGTCATAACCTTGAATCTTTATCAAGAGACATTGCAATCTTGGCAGTGCACTGTCAATAATTTTTGCCAAATCATCTCCAGTGGCACGTGCTCGGTCTCTACCGCAAATCTTTTGCCAAATAGATGGGTGTGAAAACGCATGATTCCAAACACTAAAGTGAATGTTTCCCACTCAATGTTTGAGTAGTTGGATTGCATTGCAGAGAGATTTTGAAGCAAATGCAATCAGTTTGCCTTTTTGTAGTATGCATGCTCCCAGACCTTCCTGTGAGGCACCTGTCTCCATGGTAGCTGTCTCCCTAGGATCATAAAATTGCAATGTTGATGCTTCTGATAAAGACTGTTTCAGCGCTTTGGTGGTCTTTGTGCCACAGGAAAGGCACATTCTTTCTCAACAATTCCCTTAGCGATGAAGATTTTTGAGTGAAATTGGCTATGTATGGAGACAAGAAATTAAAGAGACCTAGAGATCTTCGAAGATCATCCATATCTTGAGGAGTTGGCATAGCTTTAATACCCTCTATATTACTTGGATTGGGACCTACATCAGCACTGGAATAAATAGAACCAATGAAATTGATCTGCTGCATGTTGATGTCACGTTTCAGATTGTTGAACACCAATTCTTCATTAGGTGCTGTTTGCATTATTAAATGCTAATTATGGTCATGTTCTTGTTTTCATGCTTGGCGTCAAGCTTCAGAAAAATTTTATAGCTGCAAACCTCAGATTTAACTTTTCTAATGTGGGTATTTTTTAAGGACAACATTTCAAAGCTGCATTTAAATATCGTGGATTGAGGCATACTCTCAATGAGCCGTCTTTCTTTCTGACACGTGATTGAGCTGCATCAATCTGTGTGCTCTTGTACTTTTCTAATGATTCTGTCTTTCTCCATTTTGTGGAGTTCAACCTTCAATTTGTCTTGGATATGGGTGATGTATTAACGTGGCGGATCAATTGATGGACTTGTATGCAAGTGTAATGTTGCAGCTCCCTTGAAACTGCCAATTCTGTTGAAACATTCTGGATATTTCAATGTTAGGTCATGAACCGAGGTGATAGGAGTAGTTTCTGAGGTTGATCTGCCTTGTGATGTCTGACTGATTCCATAGATTGTTACTAGTAGGAGGTCACAAAATGCCAGTGGACCTGCAATTGCTGAGCCTTTATTTTCCATGATGCAGAACATCTGTGACACCCAGGAAGGTTGACTGTATTTACACTCCAGGACTAAGAGTCCTGCACATGGAATTAGTGAACCGTTGTATGCTGAGAGTTTCACAGTAGTAGGTTTTGCCATGGCCTTCCACATCTGTGGATACATGTCTTTCAGAATTCATAGAGATAGTATGTTGGCACCTGCCTGTGTCAATCTTGGGTAATAACAAAGTCACCAACTTTCTTGGGACAGTTAATATGAATCTTGGCAAACATTTTGGAGGGTGTAATGGCATCTATGATTACCATGAGATTGACGGTGTGCAACAGTTCATGCTTTTGGTCTCATCGTGCACATCATCATCATTTGCTGGTTTGTCAGTCACCACATGTCCATGTTTCTGATGGGATACCAGATGGTCATCCTTATTGCTTGAAGGTACCCATTGTATATGGTCTGTTTGGACCAGTACATGGCTCTCTGTAGCTGCATCATCCTTTGCTCTAGTGCACTGCCACTGCCAATAGCTCTTTCTGCCACATGCCTTGCAGACTTGATGCAAAACTGTGCATTTCCTTGGTGCATGTAGAAGACCACATGTTCCACATGTCTTGTCAGGTTTAGGTGATCCACAATTGGGGCTGTACTTCGGACTTTAGGGATTGGAATGGCGGGACCAACAGCATGGGTTCCTCTGGAGCCCATTGAGGTGCACTTCAACTTCCGGGTATCAGTTCAAGTGAGATCACCAGAAGTTGCAGTGCCATTGAGACCCTCAATGGCAGTGAACATCTCAACATTTGCTGCTAATGGTAAAGGAAAATCCAGGTCATTGTTACCAGATTTTTGTAACAGAGTATACAGATTCTTCATATTTCTGATTTCCAAACCTCATAATTTAAAAAAATCAACCCCCTCTGTGTGTCTTTGAGTACATCATGTTAGGACTAGATGAGACTTTGATGTGACAGCCCTTCATATTTATATTTGAGTGCCATCACACATGAAGAATGACCACTTTTATTCGATTATTCTTTTAATCTCCTTTCTTTGAAAAGCCTCCTACTGTGTTTTTTTGCTTATCCCTTTAATTTTCTATCCACTGCTCTATATTCTCTTGTTATGTTTTGGGAGTTTTACTTCAGACATTTCTCACTGTTCAGCATCTCAGTCCACTCCTGTAGATGCACCGTTGCAATGTACAAGCCTATGTGTCTTTTTCTGCCTGATATCTAGATAATTGCTAGTTAGCCAAGTGTGTCTTTATGTGATTGTTTGCTGCTGACATCTCCAAAGTCTCTTTGGCAACGTTTGTCTCTCTGATGGAAGAAGTGCACAATAGGAACAAGACAGGCTCGGATATATATTTCAAAATTCGACCAGAAGAAAGGCAATTAGAACATATATCTCTTAAACTCAAATAGAGCTGCCAATCGAACAGAAATTCAAACAATATCTGACAATCTCAAAGTTGTACCTGTAATAGTAACTATTCTGGAGATATTTTTATGGCTTGAGCAATGGGTAAAATGCACTGTGGTATTGTTGGCACAAATGAGACCAGTTACAAGCCTCTATTGATTAGGTATGTATTCTTTTTGTATTTTTGAGATGAACACTGAGAGAAATGTGAGTTTAGTGTGAGGCTTCATTATCATACTTTCTCCTTCTCAAGGAAGATGATGTTGGATGGCAATCCAACCTCCATTAGCCCTGATTTTTTTTTGGCCTGCTGTGAATTGCAGTGCACAGTGATTTAGATATATGCCCACATTCCAAAAATCCCAATCTGAGTTTGCCTATGATGAGGCCCCATGTCACCACAAAATCTTAGCAATTTTGAGGCAATATTAAGCTCTATCTGAGGTGTTCAGATCAAGAACACTACTTGTTGGAGAAAGTGGTCCTTAATAATCTAGCAAGAGTTTTGCAAAAAAATTGAAAGTTCATTGTGTCATGTTACATATTGTCGGATTGTATTAAACATACCCCCTATGTAGAAAATTGTTTCTTTATTGTATTGAGTCAGCGGAAATTACTACTTAACTTGTCAACTCTGACTAAATGAATTATTTGAAGAAGTTGGCAGACAATGGGTGACCCAATACTCTATCTATAGGGGACACAGAAATTAAACACTGCCAAATGTGTGTATTATATTTCAGCAAAGTCATAATGTGGTTGTAAATTGTTGTACAATATACTGTGGCTTTTTGAAGAAAATTATTTCTCTAATTTCAACTAATTGCTTCATTTTATGTTATAGTTCAGCAATAATGTACATTGCTACAATATTCTAAAGGCTAGATACAATTCATGTTGTTCTATATCAAAGACTGCTGGACTTTGTCAAGGTCATTGCTTAGCTTAAGACTGCTTGCAGCCAAGAAAATGAGAATAACCTGTTGGAATCATGGTTTGAATATACCTCTCCTGGTTCATTACCTTCTGCTCCAGAGGGAAGAAATATGGATAAATTACAATACACCTTAAGCAAGATAAGCTGTTACTACTTTCCCTATCAGGTCCTGAGGAAAATGACTGTCTCTACAATCACAATTGTTTGAAGAGTAATGGTATCTTGGCATAATAATGCCTGAAACAATGATAACTGGAAATTACTTCTTCAGCCAATTAAAGAAAACATAAATTTTCTTTGTACAGGGGAACATTTGAACCCAGTAAAATCATATTTTTGGCTCCTGTAAGGTGAGCAAAGCAAAAAAAAAAACTGAATTAGTAAAGATGCTGTTTGACCTACAGAGTCTTTCCAGGATTTTCTACTTTTATTTCAAGAGCATTCAATGTTTTGATATGTGTCACAATCCTGAAAAGACACTGTTGTGAAAACATGTTTTCTGTCAAATAATGATTTTTAATCCACTGGCTGGAAACCCGAATTAAACTTTTAAAAACAGAGACTTTTTAAATGCAGAGACTAAAGGTGGCTTGAGCTCGCAGCTAAAGATGGTTACCCCAATTTATATCCCTGTATATTCAACATCCAATCCATTGGGATGGGAGACAGCGGCACGGATTTTCACCGCGACAAAGAGCCTTTCCATTGTGGCAAAAATCCCAGAAATGGTCCAAAGTTCCAAGTCCTGTCCCCGAACCTGGCATTTCCCATCCGAGCGGGGGCAGGACTGGAGTCAGGCCAGGGTGCGCGCATATGCAACTCAGGGAGACTGCTGGTGATTTAAATGTCCAGCTGCCTCCACTGAAGTAGAATTTCGGAAGAGCAGGAGTGTGGAAACCAGAGTGTGAAGAATAGAACAGGTAAAAGAAGGACTGAACTTGGTAGATGTATTTGGATAACCAGGGTACTCATTTGGAGAGGTAAGATGCCCCTTTTCAGAGGATCCCGGGACACCTTTGGAAGAGGTAGGGCACCCCTTGGGATTGTTAAAAGTGAACATGATTATGCACTTTTTGCACACAAATGATTGGAACTCTCCAGCTGTCAAAGCTGTCCAGGAAATGTCAAACCTGCCAAAGCTATCCAGGGAATGTCAAAGCTGTCAAGGAACTGTCCAAGGATACTATGTGAGCTGACATGGAAGGTGTATGAGTAAAGGGTGGTGGGTGGGAGGCATGGGAGGCAGGAGTTGGCACTGAGTTGGCATAGGGAGAATGGGGGCCATGGGGGTAGGTGGGAGGCATGGATTGGCATAGGTTGGCATGGACGGGGCTGGAGGAATACTTTTACTTTATTATTTTTTATTTATTTAAACACAGTGCTGAAGCACACAGGCAAGTTTTGCGCCAAGCCTGTCTCCACACCTGGAAGCCTGTGCATTCATTCCGGGGTCACCCACTCGGACACCTGTTTCAGCACGCAGCACCCCACCAATCCCCCAAATGACCAAAAATCCAATCAGCTGGCAGACATTTTTAAAGGTCAAGTTCACCATGCTGGGAAATCTGTGCCAGCAAATCTGCAAAGATTCATCAAGGACAATGACTTGGAGAATATGAGTGAACCACATATCCTGCTATTTTGTCCTTTTCTAAACACAGCACATAGACCGTTAAGTACTCACTAAATTGGCAAGTATATCCTTTTCAAAGAGCAAAATCCTGTTGCAATCAAACGAGTCAAATGGAAAGAGGGGAGCCATTCGATCCCTCTTTACCTGATCCTAGTAGCACCATCAGAGCTTTAAAAGGAGTGTAAATAATCATTCAGGATGTATTCACCATGAAAGCATCTTTTCTGTTAAATCCACCAAGCTAATCTTTATAAAATAAATTTGGCATGAAAGCTAACTTTATTCTGGGAAGTAGGCAGCGAGGCTAGGAAGCGAGTCCATGAGCTCAGTGATGAGCAGTGAGCCCAGACAGGTCAGGGACATGGAAGCCCAGCTGATACATAAAACTTACCCAGCTCCCACTTAATGCCTGATCAGGTTCCCAACCTGGCAGATTGATATTATCCATCAAAATTGTCCTCTGCATAGACCCATAATGTTTGCCTGCATAGGATGCCAGGATAAGATCCTGGTGGAAGTAAAATCCAAAATGTGGGAATGCCAGTTCTCCAATACAACTGAAAACAGAATGTTTAAACCTTTGGAAACCTTCTCAATTCCAAGGAACAGTTAGCATGTGTCCCCACTTCCTTGGGATGATGTCAGGGACATTCTGGATTGACAACTGGAAACTGTTCTTGCAGCTGCAACTTAGTGTGTGGATTATCAGCACTCTTTGCACAAACCAGTTGCATTGGGTTTTGCTCGAGTCTATTATGAGCATTGAGGGCCTCGGCTATCTGTGCCAGATTATATAGCTTTATAATGCCATTGCATTATACAGCCACCATAGGAAAAAATGTACATATTATTTACTATGATCACTCATCATATCATTAGAAAGATAGTTTAGGACAAAGGAATATCGATCTTTGTATGAAGCTCATTGAATGGCATTATGAAAGTGTCCCGAGTTTCTAAAAAGGGTGTTGCATGACCTTTGTACCAATGATAAAAGAGTTGATAAGTGGTTTGATAAGGTAAGGGTTTCCTCTATCAGTTGTGCCACTGTCTTTCATTATAATAAATGTAAATAAGGTTACAAGAGCCAAAGAAATGCAAGTACATTGGAGAATGATTCCAAGAAGAAAACCTAATGTAACGGGCTTCTGACACATTTTGCTTTGAAAAGAAATGATGTGCCCCGATTCAACTCTGAAATTACATCAAAATTCTCCATCCAGGTATTTACAATCTGACTGTACAAAACATTTTTTTTAACGATGAAACAGTTTAATCCCATTTGGGAGCCACAATATATTTTACTTTCAGTTAATACACAAAGCCATTTAGTCACATGGATAGAAGAACCCCATCACATGTTTGATTTGAATGAGCCTGCAATTATTGCAATGCTTACTTCAAATCAGAAATATTTTTGCTTGAAGATACTTTGGATGGTTTAAATCACCACATTTTATTTTGGTCCACTTTGATGTGTGGTTTTGATGTGAGCGCAATGGAGACATCTTCAAAGAGATACCTTTGAAGTGGTTGAGGGGTGCATGATCAGTGCGGGAGAGAGTGTGTGGTCATTTTTAAAATTATTTTATTCATGATGCTGAGTGGCAAAAATAGTCATGCAGTGACAACAACAGGTTCTGATCTTCAACAACACTATCAATATCATGTGGAAGTAGCCTTCAAAGTGCTGACTGTGTTTGGAATTTTGCACAGATCCTTTTCCCTATGTTTTAGTAGACCCTATGCATTTTACTGTCATTTGCCCAGCTCTGATTTCCCTTCAGGGGCTGTCCTTTTTGTCCTGCATTTACCTAATCTCAGCACTTTCCTTTGGCTCTATTCCTATTTAATTTTCTAGCCGTGTGCTATTTTTAATTGTGCTGAAATCAGTATGAAAGTACTTTATGGTGAATCATTGACATTAAAGTCCATCAGCTTTTGTTAACACTGGTTCGTCTGGAGCCAGTTGAATTGGTTATTTGTAGCAATTTAAATTTGTCCTTATTTATCATGAAAATCAATTAATTATTTCAATTTACACTTTGACTTGCAGTAACAGTGCAAGCAATAGCAGACAATAGGCATCTTTTTGTCTTGGCACAGGAATACAAATGCAATGTGCACCAATGATTTCTATAGGTTAATTGGTGCCATCTGTTGTTCAGTATTTCCCACTTGTGACTCCAGTATGCTGTCCTTGTCTCAAAGCGAGGATATGTCAGAGCAAAATGCTTTCTCTCTTGTTTTAAATTGTCCTTAGCTGGTAACATCAGTTGATGGTTTACTGAATGCAGAACACATTGGCCTGAATTTTACCTTTGGCAGGCGTACGCAATTGGCGGGCCCAGGATTGGCCGGGAAACGGACCACTGACTGCAATCAGCCCCGACCATGATTTCCCACTGGCAGGCCAATTATCTACCAGCCAGCTTGAAACACGCACTGAAAAGCTCAGCGCTGCCAGGGTGGGGGTGGGAAGAGGGCAGGCGATGATGTCACCGCAGGCACAGGCGAGCGCTGAGAGAGAGCTCCTTGAAGACAAACAGATGCCTCAGGGAGCTGCAAATGAAGAGAAAAAGTTTAAAAAGCCACAAAAAAGTGTCTATGCATCACAATCAAGCACCTGAAAATATACCTCATAAAAATGTTGTCCACAGATGTTTATTTTTATTTTATTTCGTAATGGAGATTTCATCCTGCCCTTGGATGAGGTTTGATGAAAAATGCAAAGACCGCCTGGCCAATTGGCCGATCCGCCAACCGTAAGGTTGGACAGGTCGCGAAAAATCGGAGACAATTGCGCCAATAATGGGCTTAATGGCCAGCTTAATTGTCGGCGGGCGCACTTCTGACTTTTGCACACCCCGCCGAGCGAAATATCGCGCGAGTGTGAAATCCCGTTGGGACGCTCACCCGACATCACCTCGCACGATTTTATGCTCGATTGGGTCAGGTGCACGCCTGCCTGCGGGATGTAAAATTCTGCCCATATATAAAGGGAGAGAACGACATCAATGTGCAATCCTGTGGACACAGAGAGGGGCCATGAAGATAGAGAAACAAAAACTACCTAAAGGTTAAATCTCTCTCAGAGTGCTGACTATGTTCATGTACTAAAATTCCAGCCCTTGCTATCCACATATGAAAAGCCTTTGGCAGAATCCCAACCCATCTTTTTATGTTGAGATTTCCACCTGCCCCAATGGCATGACCATGACCATGCTCACTCTTGCAGGATTTGTGTTTTTTAGGTGGCTTGAGAAAAGTCTGCAACAGGCTTAAGTCACTTGTCACAGCGCAGGGTGGTCTGTGGCTTCAGGAATACTCCCACATTAAAAAAACAATCTCGTGAAAACACACTTTCAGCCGAAGCCATCATAATAATGCAGTGTTTTAAATTTAATTCCAGAGTTAGGGCCCCGCGAGAGACCATTGTAACCTATATGGTGAACCTCAAGCAATTAACAGAACACTGTGACTTCGGGGACACATTAAATGATGTGCAGTGGGACAGTGCCACACAACAAACTTGTGAGAAAAGTTATTGCTCATGGAATAAAAGGGACAGTAGCAACGTAGATACAAAATTGGCTGAAAAATAGGAAGCAGAGAGCAATGGTCAATGGATATTTTGCAGGCTGGAGGAATGTTTGTAGTGGAGTTCCCCAGGGATTGGTATTGGGACCCTTGCTTTTCCTGATATATATTAATGATTTAGATTTTGGTGTGCAGGGCACAATTTCTAAGTTTGCGGATGATACGAAGCTTGGGAGAGTTGTGAACTGCGAGGATGACGGTGTGGAACTTCAAGAGGACATAGACAAGTTGGTGGAGTGGGCAGATAGGTGGCAGATGAAGTTCAATGCGGAGAAGTATGAGGTGGTGCATTTTAGTAGAAAGAAGATGTCAATATAAAATAATGGGTGGAATTTTGAAGGGGGTGCAGGAGCAGAAAGGCTTGGGTGTATATGTGCATAGATCATTGAAGGTGACAGGACAGGTGGAGAGAGCAGTTAATAAAACATATAGTAATCTGGGCTTTATTAATAGGGGGATAGAGTACAAGAGCAGGGAGGTTATGCTGAATTTATATAAGACCCTTGTTAGACCTCAGCTGGAATGTGATGTACAGTTCTGGGCACCATATTATAGGAAGGATGTGAACACATTGGAGAGAGTGCAGAAGAGGTTTACGAGAATGGTTCCAGGAATGAGAAACTTCAGCTATGAGGATAGATTGGAAAAGTTGGGACTAGTTTCCACGGAGAGGAGAAGGCTGGGAGGAGACTTGATAGAAGTTTTCAAAATCATGAGGGAGCCGGACAGAGTAGATAGGGAGAAGCTGTTCCCACTCGTATAAGGATCATGAATGATGGGGCACAGATTTAAAGTGATTTGCAAAGGTAGCAAATATGATGTGAGAAAAAACATTTTCACACAATGAGTGGTTCGAGTCTGGAATGCACTGCCCGGAAGTGTGGTGGAAGCAGTTCAATTGAGGCATTGAAGAGGGCACTAGATGATTATTTGAATAAAAACAAGATACGGGGTACAGGGAAAAGGCAGGGCAATGGCACTAGGTCATAATGCTCATTGGAGAGCCAGTGTTGACATGATGGGCTGAATGGCCTCTTTCTGTGCTATTAAGATTCTGTGATTCTGTGAATAGTTTGTGGAGTTAAGGATGATGCCATACAGCACCGTTTACTCGTTGAGGTCAACATCGACTTTAAGCACGCCATAGAAACCTTCCTCACCATGGAAAGCACTGCGAGAGACTTGCAGGCTTTGCAACACATAAAACATGGCGCCGTACTTTGTGTGGGAGCCTACCACCGACCATGGTGCGAAAACCAGACCCTCAGCATCGAAATGAGATGCAACGTCCGCTGTGAGAAACTTGGAAAGGCCTAGTAGGAACACTTCAGCAGCGACTTCAAGATTAAGTTGTTATAGATGTGGAGGTGACCACAGAGCAGACACTTGTAAACTCGAGAAGGCAGCACGTCATTACTGCTATTAGAAAGTAGCATCACGTGAGGTGTTAAGGCAATGCTGGGCAACGCTGAAGCAGCCGCAAAACAGCAAACCAACATGATCGAATTAAAGAATACAGCAAAGACTGAAACTGCTGACATCGGCATTTGCTCCCTGTATAATGCAACTGCTGTGAAAACTGAACCTATCACTGTGACAATCCAAGTTAATGAGAAGCCACTAATAATGGAGGTGGATACGGGTGTCTCAACTATGGTGGGAGAGCACACTTTCAGATACGGTAATGAAGGTAGACAGCCAATAAACCTGGAGCGGACAACTGTTAAATTAAGGACATGCGCAGGAGAATCCATTCGGGTAAAGGGCATCGCCAAAGTACCAATTTCTTACAAGCAACAGACAGCCCAGCTGCCTGTAATAGTTGTGAAAGGAGAAGGACCTAGTCTTTTAGGTCTTTTTCTACAGGAGATCAAGCTCAACTGGTCTGAGATATTTCTCCTAAAACCTGATGGAGTTTCAGAACTTCTAAGAAAATACAACCAGGTTTTTCGGGATGAACTAAGGAAGTTAAAAGGCATAAAAACAAAAAACTATTGCGGATGCTGGAAATCCAAAACAAAAACAGAATTACCTGGAAAAACTCAGCAGGTCTAGCAGCATCGGCGGAGAAGAAAAGAGTTGACGTTTCGAGTCCTCATGACCCTTCAGCAGAACTGAGTAAAGTTAGGAGAGGGGTGAAATATAAGCTGGTTTAAGGTGGGGAGTGGGGTGGGGGGAGAGAAGTTGGGGGTGGTGGTGGTAGTAGGGACAAGCAAGCAGTGATAGGAGCAGATAATCAAAAGATGTCACAGACAAAGGAACAAAGACGTGTTAAAGGTGGTGATATTATCTAAGAGAATGTGCTAATTAAGAATGGATGGCAGGACACTCAAGGTACAGCTCTAGTGGGGGTGGGGTGGAAAGACTGACAGGGTATTACAGGTATAGATTTAAAAATAATGGAAATAGGTAAGAAAAGAAAAATCTATAAAAATTATTGGAAAAAACAAAAGGGAGGGGGAAGAAACGGACAGGGGGTGGGGATGGGGGAGGGAGTTCAAGATCTAAAGTTGTTGAATTCAATATTCAGTCCGGAAGGCTGTAAAGTGCCTAGTCGGAAGATGAGGTGCTGTTCCTCCAGTTTGCGTTGGGCTTCACTGAAACAGTGCAGCAAGCCAAGGACAGACAAGTGGGCAAGAGAGCAGGGTGGAGTGTTAAAATGGCAAGCGACAGGGAGGTTTGGGTCTTTCTTGTGGACAGACCGCAGGTGTTCTGCAAAGCGGTCGCCCAGTTTACGTTTGGTCTCTCCAATGTAGAGGAGACCGCATTGGGTGCAACGAATGCAGTAGACTAAGTTAGGGGAAATGCAAGTGAAATGCTGCTTCACTTGAAAGGAGTGTTTGGGCCCTTGGACAGTGAGGAGAGAGGAAGTGAAGGGGCAGGTGTTGCATCTTCTGCGTGGGCATGGGGAGGTGCCATAGGTGGGGGGTTGAGGAGTAGGGGATGATGGAGGAGTGGACCAGGGTGTCCCGGAGGGAACATGCAGGTCCAGATATACGTGGAGCCACAGGCAACACCTCACTTCCTTAAGGCATGACCTGCGCCTTATACATTAAAACAAAAGGCTGATGTGGAGTTGTGCCAGTTAGAAAAGCAGGGCATTATCCAACCTGTTCAGTTCTTGGAATGGGCTATGCCCATAGTTCCAGTGGTTAAGCCCAACCATACCATATGTATCTGTGGAGACTGATACTAAATTGACTGTGTTATCCCATAAAATGGAAAATGGGTCTGAAAAGCCCATTGGCTATGTCTCAACAACCCTCTCCACAGCTGAGAGGGGCTATTCCCAGCTAGAAAAGGAAGGATTATTAGTGGCATGTAGAGTAAAAAAATTCCACCAGTATCTGCATGGTCGCCATTTCACCATTTTGACATACCATAAACAATTAACGGGTTTATTCAATGAGGACAAGGCCATCCCACCAACAGCGTCAGCAAGGATACAATGGTGGGCTCTGACATTATCTGCGTATGAGTATACTTTTAAGTACCATCTTGGCCTACATGTTGCAAATGCAGATGCACTCAGGCATCTCCCATTGCCAGACAGTATGGCACATACTCCCATTCCACAGGAATTAGTGCTATTATTAAACTTTTTAGATTCTTTGCCTGTGTGTGCGAAACAAATTAGAATTTGGATGAACAGAGATCCAACATTATCGAGTCAGAGACTTTGGGCAGAATTTTGCCGCCGGCGAGCAGGGGGCGGGGCCCACTCGCCGATGCGTAAAATGACGCGGGAGGATGTCGGGCGGAACCCCCGACGTCACCCCGCCCCATTTAAATTTTCAGGAAGGCGGGGACGCAGCAAAATCAGCTGCGGGCCCGCCAACCTGTCAATGCCCAATTGATGCCATTGACAGGATCATTTAACCAATTAAAGAACCTGCCCGTCCAACCTTAAGGTTGGCGGGCAGGCCAGGAACCTCGGCGGCAAATAGAGAAAACATGAAACCTCATCCAGTGGCGGGATGAGGTTTCATGCAGAGTTTTAAAAATTGTAATAAAGTTATTCTGTAAATTATGAACATGTCCCATCTCATGTGACATTGTCACATGAGGGGGACATGTAAGGGATTTTTCTTTTCTCAATTTTTAATAGTTTTAAAAGTCGAAGCGATTTCCCTGAAGCTGCACTTAACCTCAGGGAGATGTGCACTCTTTCGTGCACATGCACGAAACAGCGCACTCTCAATTTTAGGGATTCCATCCCACCCATACAGGGAGTGCATAGCTTAATTGGCCCACCCACATAAAATGGCGGTGCGGCCCACTTCGCTGGCGGTGATCAGCTCCGCGCCCACCAGCGATTGGGTCGGGCCTGCCCGCCCGACAGGCAGAAAATTCTGCCCTTTGTCTTAAAAGGATGGCCAAATCTGCCTGTATCTGAGGAATTGAGACCATCCCATGTCAGACAGATGGAATTGAGCTGCCAAGGCAGGATTTTGTTGTGGGGATCAAGGGCGGTGGTCCCACCACAAGGCAGTGAGCCACTCTTGACAGAACTCCATAGTGCCCATTCAGGCATATCAAAAATGAAAACGCTTGCACAAAGCTATTTATGGTGGCCAGGCATTGATGGAGATATTGAGAACTTGGTCAAGCACTGCCTCCAGTGTCAGCAACAACATAAGTTGCCTGTTCCGGCTCCCCTGCATCCGTGGGAGTGGCCCGGTGGACCATGAGTTCGATTACATTTTATGTAGGACCATTCTTGGGTACCCTGTTCTTGTTAATTGTAGATGCACATTCCAAATTGATGGAAGTATATGAAGTCAAATCACCAATGTCAAAAGCGACAATAAAGAAGCTACGTCACAGTTTCAGCATACATGGCCTATCTGAAATTGTTGTTTCAGATAATGACACTGCTTTTACCAGCATAGAGTTTCAGAAATTTATGGATCTGAATGTAATCAGACATATTAAAGCAGCCCCTTACCATTCCTCATCAAATGGCCTAGCCAAGAGGGCAGTACAAACTTTTAAGTCTGGTGTGACAAAGCTATCGGAAGGCACTCTGAACAAGAACAGAGTCCCCAAGAATGGTCCTACATAAAATGTAATCGAACTCAGGGTCCACCAGGCCATTCCCATGGATGCAGGGAAGCAGGAACAGGCAACTTATGTTGTTGCTAACACTGGAGACAGTGCTTGACCAAGTTCTCAATATCTCCATCAATGCCTGGCCACCAGAAAGCACTCTGGAATCCTGACTTTCCCGCTTTCGTTTCAGTTATTGTACAACACCACATTCGACTATGGGTTCAACACTATCTGAATTATTGATGAAACGCCGCCTACGTACACAGTTACACCTGGTGTTTCCAAATTTAAAGGGGAAGGTAGAGCGTAATCAGAGTAATCAAAAATTTAACCACAACGTACACAAGTTAACTCGCATGTTCACTGCAGATGACACAGTATTCATGTGAAATTTCAGCAGTGGACCCTGTTGGGCTCCTGGAATGACTGTCTCAGAGACTGGTCCATTATCTTTCCAAGTACAAGTGGGAGTTAGAACCATCCATAAGCACATAGATCATATCCATGCCAGAGGGACATTCCAGCAACCAACTATTTCACCTGTGATTAATGTTTAATTGTCAATTCCTGAGGTGACTGATCAACCTAGAATAGATATGCCCAATGTCTCTGTGGAGTTGCCAAACCCTGAACTGCCATGTTCCAGTAATGTGTCTCATGCTGCAGTTCCAGATCCTGTCGATCTTGTTGAGGAACCTCAAGTGGTAGCGCTACGCCGCTCTAGCCGTATAACAGGAGGACCTCAGAGACTTGATCTTTAATCACCTGAAATTGTATGTATGTATATGTTGTTGGATGTTCAAATGTTTCAAATGTTAATAGAAATTGTAAAAAGATCAAGGGGGAGGAAATGTGGTAACTGAGGGTATAGCCCCTCCTGTTGTTTATCGGGGTCACATGATGTTCTGTGGAGGCACTGACCAGTGAGCCCAGGCAATCCGGGGGGTGTGGGGCTCCCTGTCGAGAGTCCTGGCCAATCGTGTGGCACCTGAAAAGCTCTCTTTAATAAAGTTTAGCTGTTTCTTGTTGAAACCTGTCTGCTCTGATGAGTCATTACAGGAGGTGACATCGGTATATGCCTGTTCTCTTCAAAACAATATGCAAGAGAAAGTTTGAATCGCTGACATAACCTTCTGGGTGTAATTGTGCATGTATGGGTGTCATAAGTTGCTGTCAGTTTCACAGAGTAATGATGATGAACACTGACAGATTCACTGTTATTACAACCACAACATTCAGGCCATTGGCAGAGTCCTCTCTTTGGGATCAGCTTTCCTCTAATTATCTTCGGCTGTAAACAAATTTTGTCCTGGGAATGTCAGTCTTGCACCTTAAGCAGAGAAAATACTAATTTTATCATTCACTGTACAGAATGCAAATGGGAGCGCGTGCTCAGTTTGGAGAAAGAGTTTGTGAGGGGAAAAGAAGCTGGAAGATCTGCCCAGCTTGGATCTAAAGGAAGAAATCTATAGTAACCCTTATAGTTAAAGGCAGCCTGGGAGCAGACTTGGAGAAAGCGGTATGTCTCTAGCCAAAGCCAGACAACAAGCAGAGGGCCATTTGAAACCCAGAGATACTTCTCATTTTTTAGATCATTAAGCAAGAAGACAGTAAGGCCCAGGCTTGAGCTGAGGAGTTCATACTCATAAGGTCTTAAAGAAAAGTTGGAGGATCACATAACCAGAAGCTAGTGGAAGGATCCCCAAGAAATCTGGTACTTCAGAGGAATAGTGATATATTTCCAAGTCAGGAGGATGTGCGATTTGAAGGGGATTTTGCTAGTGGTAGTGGTACAATGTGTCTGCTGCCCTTGTCCTTCAAAGTTTGGGAAGTGCTTTGAAGAAGGCTTGGTGAGTTGCTGCAGTGCATCTTGTAGACTGTACACTTGTGGCGCTGGTGGTAGAAGAAGTGAATATCTAACATAATATCAATTATTAAATAAGCACAGTCATTGTCTTCGATACATTTATTGGTGTTTCTATTATACTATGTAACAGAATAAAAGGTGCATCATCCCCATTTGTAGTTTATTTCCAATAATTTTATCCAGTATGGATTCCTTTTAAAAGCTATTTGATTTATGTTACAGCGGTCCTATTCAGCAATCATCCCTCATTATAAATCAAGGAAATTGTGCAGACTGGGACAATTTTCTAGAAGTTGGTTTATAGATATTTTTGAAGTGGAATTCTGCAACTTTAAACATATACATTTTGAATTCTAGTATTTTAAATTTTTAATCTTCACCATAACATAAATCAATAGACGTATTATATTGATAGACCTTCTGTTTCACAGGAACTAAATTTCTGAGAAGGGAATCTTATTAGTTCATAAATGCAACAAATACAGCTCCGAAACATATTCAGCCTCTAAAATTACATTGAAATATTGATGACAAACATGTATTCTTATAGATATTAAGCTGACATTCAACTCATAAAGGCTCAGCATGTCTTTGCTAGGATTTCTGAATATCATGAAATATTTAACGGTACCTGCAGGGACAATTCTGCCTCTGTTTTTACTTCTTAATATTTTCAGGACTACTGCACCTCACTTGCGCAATAATGTACATTAGCTTTTTAAAAACACCTTTGGCCAAATAAAAATTAAATTAAAATATACATAGTACTTCTTCCAGGTTACAATATATTCTATGGTATTGTATATTTTCTGCTTTTACTTCATAATCATCAAGAGAAGGGAGCTGTTATTGCTATTGATGGGGAAAGAGGTTCCAAACAAGTTGGTAGATGTGATGAAGGATGTCAATGCCATTAGCATGGTGCCAGGACCTAACTTCAATGCCACAAGACATTCAGTGATCTGACCTGTGCCATCTTTCGTGCACCAGGAACTCTGTTCTACTTTCACAGGCAAAATATTACTATATTTCAACAGAACACAAGCTTATACACTTCTTTTCTTTTTGCAGGACAAGCTGGCACACAATCAGAGGGGAAAGGGAAAGACTGGAAGAGGGTCACCATCCATCCACATCCTTTCCTTTGAGCTGAGCCACTAGAGGATTGTCGACTTGAGGCGAATCAAATATAAGAACACAAGAAATAAGAGCAGGAATAGGCCATTTGGCCCCTTGAGCCAGGAGAATTGCGACTGGTGAAGTTGAAGAACACGCTCCACAAAATGTTTTTCCACCTTACCCTCTTTGTATCTTCTCAGCGACATATCTTCCCAAACACATTCAGAATGACAAAGTGTTGCTGCTTTTAGCTGCCTAGCACAAAGAGAGATGGCTGTGGTTGCTGGAGGTCAATCATCTCAGTTCCAAGACATCACCTGCAGGAGTTCCTCAGGCCCAACTGTCTTCAGCTGCTTCATCAATGACCTTCCCTCCATCATGAGGTCAGAAGTGGGATGTTCGCTGATGATAGCACAATGTTCAGCACCATTCACGACTCCTCAGATACTGAAGCAGTCCATGTCCAAATGCAGCAAGACCTGGACAATATCCAGGCGTGGGTTGACAAGTGGCAAGTAACATTCGCACCACAGAAGTGCCAGGCAATGACCATCGTTACTTGACATTCAATGGCATCTTGGGAGTACCATTGATCAGAAACTGAACAGAACTAGCCGCATAAATACTGTGGCTGCAAGAGCAGCTTAGAGGCTAGGAATCCTGCAGCAAATAACACCTCCTGATTCCCCAAAGCCTGTCCACCATCTACAAGGCACAACTCAGGAGTGTGATGGAATATTCTCCACTTGCCTGGATGAGTGCAGCTCTAACAACTCTCAAGAAGCTTGACACCATCCAGGACAAAGCAGCCCGCTTGACTGGCATCCCATCTACAAACATTCACTCTCCACCACACTGGTAGATGGTACACACAGCAGCGGCAGTGTGTACCATCTACAAGATGCACTGCAGGAATTCACCAAGGCTTCTTAGACAGCATCTTCCAAACCTATGACCACTACCATCTAGAACGACAAGGACAGCAGACACATGGAACACCACCACCTGGAAGTTCCCCTCCAAGCCACTCACCATACTGACTTGGAAAAGTATCGCCGTGCCTTCACTGTTGCTGGATCAAAATCCTGGAACTTTTTCCCTAACAGCACTACAGGTGTACCTACACCACATAGACTGCAGCGGTTCAAGTAGGCAGCTCACCACCACCTTCTCAAGGGTAAGTAGGGGTGAGCAATAAATGCTGGCCTAGCCAGGGACGCCCACATCCTATGAATGAATGAAAAAAATGCTGTTACTGGGATTTTGGATAGAGTCAGTCTTTAGCCCAGTCACTGGATTGAAGTCCTGCCCCATATATAGCTTGTAGCACAGTAGTCTACAAAGAAGTTAAAGACTTTTACCTCTGAGCTAAATTTTAATGAAGATGATGAAAGCTGCTATTTAGGATATGAACAAAAATAAGAGCAAACATGCATCTTTGTCAAAACCATTTTTGTGATTTTATATATGAGTTCAAAATTGTTACCATTCAAGCATGAACATTTCTGCTTCAATGTGTTCCAATGTATGCCATGAACATATTTCAAAGGATACTTTGTTTTCTGTATCCTGGCAAAACCTTAGCAGATAGCAGAGAAATAATCTTAAATGTGTTCCTGTTATTTGACAACATGTGTGTATTCCCACAGTTGCAAAGAGTGTCTGGTACTCAAGGATTTGGTGTCTTTTTGCAGGACCTATTATATAATTATGGAAAATTGACACAAAACTAAAACATTAGTTGTTAATTTTAACGAGGATGATTCTTTTATATGAGTTTTACAAATGGAAGCTGTAAATAATACTCGCCTTCTTTATAATGTAGCTTTGTTTTGAACATTAACATTTCCCTCGTTCCAACGTAACATTCTAGCCTAGACCGATGGAACTTGGCAGTTCAACTAAATTATTAAAACCATAGTAGCTGTGAAATATTCATATAATAAATGTGCTCAAAATGTAACATTTAATCTTCAGAATTTTAATTTGCAAATACTGACAATTTATTAAAGCAGATTTTTTTTAAAGCTGCAAGAACATAAATAAAAATAGAATTCAATACATCCTGCACTGAAGAATGTTTAATATCTTTATTCAAACACAACTTAATTTACTGGCATTGTGGAATGTTGATGTGGAAAACTGAAAAATCAGAACTTAAAATTGTAAGTTTGAAATGTTACCTCCATCATCAAATCGTGTCTCTGAATTGTAATTCTAGCATTACTGTAGCAAAATCATTTAAGAAATTACAGTTTAAGTTTGCAAATATTGAAAATAAATATATGATTTGAGCTGTCTAATTCTACTGTGACATTAAGTCCTTGCAATTTAGAAAATTCTTTGCAACATTTCATTCATGTTATGTGGTAGAAATTACCTACCATTCTTAAGGCAGAAAGGAAACTCATTGATGACCCATTAAAAAAATTGCGACTCACTTCCCTTAGATTCAACTTGGCAGAAAACAAAATGATTAAAATCACTTAGAGAATTACCTTGCAACAATGCAAGTATTAAGTAAGAGAAGGAATCATAGTCTATTTCTCTATTGCCTCTGCTAATAGTTCAGTCTGTAGCCTGATGGTCAGACAAGTAACAAGATTAAGTTAAATCACGTGATGATAACACCAAATTGAGCTGGGAGTGCCTATGTGGAGCAGCTGTCTAAAGACCTTTTTGAAACAAGGGGTGGAATTTTCCCAAATTTGCACTAAGTGCGGTAGCTGGCGGGTAAAACTCATTTTACCCGCCGGCTGCAGTGTCAGGTTTTCACACCGTATTGTCCCAAACCCACCACATTATTTATGCACTCCTGGGAAACACGCCGTTTCCATGGCGAGCAGGTTCTCATTGGCCCACCTGCCATCACCCCTTGCTGCATCACACCAGGTGCCATGTTTAAAGTCCAGCCACAAGCGCACATCTTAGGGCTTCCAGCTCACCACTGTTGCACGGAAGACATGGCCCTGAAACTGAAGAAGACTGCAGCCCCCAGGTTCAGCGACGCGTCTCTCGAGCGACTTTTGGATGTTGTGGAGGCCCGCCGGGATGTCCTCTACCCCCGCTCTGGGCGCAGGATGGGCAGCAACAGCACCAGCCTGGCTTGGGAGGCGGTAGCAGCGGTGGTCAGCGCCAATGCCCTGCAAAGGAGGATAGCCACCCAGTTCCACAATAGGATGAACGATCTCCTCTGTTCTGCCAGGTAAGTCACTCATCTCATTACTCAACTCACATACTCACAAACTCATCACATATCCACAGGGCCTGCACTCACTGCCGGGTCAAGGGACATCACCATTCACTCGCTCACACTCATGACATTGCCCTCATCCCATCCATGGGACCACTCAACACCTACACAGGCCAGGAATACTTATCATCTGGCCTGGTAGACCTCCTGCTTACACTTTCTCCATCTTTATGCATGCAGTGTGAGCTGGCACACAGCAAGAGAAAGAGGTCACAGACCAG
The DNA here is from genome assembly GCF_964194155.1 of Cetorhinus maximus. Taxonomy (NCBI): domain Eukaryota; kingdom Metazoa; phylum Chordata; class Chondrichthyes; order Lamniformes; family Cetorhinidae; genus Cetorhinus; species Cetorhinus maximus. The sequence goes on from NC_135900.1 coordinate 34,871,867, forward strand.
AGGCAGAATCCCTGAAATCAAGGTCCTCACAGACTTTGCAAACAGAGCCATCCAGCTGGCCAGCGATGACCAGGACCGGTCCTGTGCTGATGGTGAGGTCGGCGCAGCTCTACCAAGTGAAGATCCAGCAACATCCATCAGACACCATACTATGAGTGATGTGTCCTTTTTCACAGGACAAAGCATCAAATGCTTCTAAAGTTTCATGGTTGCATCTCTATGATATGACCATGATCACGGAGCATAAGCGAGCTGTCCTTGGCCAGACAGGAGTCAGACATTCTCAGAGGCTATGTGAAGATTTATGAAGTGTCCTCAATGAATATTGTCAGCATCCTCCTGCAATCGAGCGACTATTAAGGCCTCTACCACGTCTCCGAGCATTCTCACAGAGGATATACGCGCTGCCATAAGCCAGACAGGAGTCAAACATTCACAAATGTGGTGTGAGGAACTATGGGGTCACCTCACTGCATGTCGTCATCATCCTCCACAAATCTAGCAGCTATGAGGGCTTCCCCAGCGCGCCTGCCCCACCTAGCCAGTGCAAGGACCTCATCCCCATCATCATCACCTCCGAGGACCTCCCCAGCCTCATTCCCATCGATGTCCTCCTCATCGGAGGAGACGTGCAGCTCCTCCATCTCCTCCTCAGTCAGCTTGTCCCCCACTTTGGAGTGCCAGGTTGTAAAGGACGCAGCAGACAATGACGATGTGTGACACCTTCTGTGGACTGTATTGCAGGGCTCCACCAGACTGATCCAGGCACCAGAACCACATCTTCAGCATCCAGATGATCTGCTCCACTAAGTTGCGAGCTGCTGCATGAGCCTTATTATAGCGTCACTCTGCTGCAGTCTGAGGCCCCCGCACGGATGTCAGCATTCACGGCCTGTGCGGATAGCTCTTGTCCCTGAGCAGCCAACCCTGCAGCCTCTCCGGACCTTGGAAGACTCCAGGGATCTGTGACTGACTGAGGATGAAGGCGCCGTGCACACTCCCTGGATACCATGTGCATACCTGCAGGATGTGTTTCTGGTGATCACACAGCAGCTGCACATTCAACATGTTGGCCAGGGGCTGCAGCCAAACTGCTGACACAGGCAAAAGCAACTTTTGACCTGAAGTAACCTGAGTTCAGTCACTGGCCTGAGCTGGCTGGAACCGGTTTGAAGTAGCTGAGTTTCGTAAAGAACAAAGGGAATGTGATAAGACACAAGTCCTTATTTAGAAAAGGAGTAATGAGGTAATGCTACCTAAGTCCTTGGGACAGAGCCAATGAGAAGATGCCACAGACTAGGCAAGCAAGCCTAAACCAACGGGAGGGAGACAGCACAGCTTGAAGAGATAAAATTCAGTATAAGAGTGGAGGATCTCAGGCGTGGTCCCATCGAGAACTCCAGAGCCCAACCATTGCAGAAGCAGAAGAACCTACATCAGCAACGTAGAGGCAATGTGGAAAGAGAGAGAGAATGGAACGCCTGGCCAGCGCCAGCTCTCCTTTTCGGGTATTAGCTTTTATATTCTGTGACCACTCAGGGAGCGTCAGAGAAACCTAGTGGGTGTGCGTTTAGATCCTAGTTTTGTGTATAAAACTGTATAACCTGCTATATATTGCATGTCTATATTTAACCAGATGTATAAGCTATATGTAGATGATCTAACTATGTGAATAAAGCGAATTGAGAGTTAAGAGAGAATTGACTCTTCTCCTCTTTGTACTAAGCCAACAACCATTACCAGTGACCTCCGGCAACAAGTAAATGGAAGCTCTTGCAGTTGACATAGTCCACCATGGGTTGTGATGGAGATCTGAGGGCCACGTGAGTGCAGTCGATCACACCCTGCATCTGTGGGAAGCCCGAGATGTCAGCGAATCCAATGGCCCTTGTATCCTGGCTGTCCTGGTCCCAGGCAAAATGCACAAAGTTGTGTCCCCTCGTGAAGATGGCGTCTGTGACCTCCTGGATTCATTCATGGGTGGAGGTTTGAGATATCCCACAGAGGTCATCTGTGGAGCCCTGAAAGGATCCACTGGCCTCGAAATTGAGTGCCACGGTCACATTCACAGCCACTGGCAGTGGATGCCCACCATGTCCCCGTGGCGCCAAATACTGCAGTTAACGGCAGATGTGACAACCAGTTCCGTAGACATGCGCAGTCTTCAGCGACGCTGGTTCTCGGTCATCTTCAGGAATGAAAGGTGGCGTCTATAGACCCTGGGTCTCACTAGGTGCCGACCAGCGACAGCTCACTGTGGCTCTTGGGCGGTTTGTGCATGAGCCCTACCCATCCCTTCTTCCTGAGGTTGTTGCTCCTGCCTCTGCACAGTCAGGAGCCTTAGTCGCTCTCTCCTCTGTCGTCTTTGCTCTCTGTACACCACAAGGCATACAGCTAGTTCACCAGGCTCCTTGATCCTGATGTACTCCTCCTGCAGGATGAAAGGGAGAGACAAGTGGTCAGCATGGGTGTACTAAGAACCTGTCCTGGTTAAGTGAGATGGCCCCTTAACACTGCCTGGAGAGAGCAGGCCACCACTTGAATGGCCAGTGATTGGTGCGCTACAAGGCTGCCCTGTTAGCTTGAACCATGTGGGAGACTATTCCAAACCAGGATGCTGACACTGCAAGAGGCTGTTAGCGCCTCCAGCAGTGACTGCAATATGGCCAGTTTTAGAGAGGAGATTGTACAATGTGTGTAGTGCTCTGCAGTCCACTAATGTGCTCGTGAATTTGCAGTCTGTGCCGGTGGGGGGTGAGGTGGGGCGTGGGGGTGGGGGTGGGGGTGGGGGGTGCGGTGGTAGGGGGTGGTGCGGGAGTATGGCTGGGGGGGAGCTCAGCAGAACTTGGTGGCACTTCGAAGCCTCTGCGTTGCTTGAGTAGGCAGATAAGTTAGGAGCCCAAACCCAATCATATCAATGAGACTGCACCTGAACCGTCTCAGTTGCAGAGGAATGGTCACTTTCTACAGGTTTCACAAATGCATGGCCACTTCACTCACCCACCCTACCCGCCCCACCCCGAATGAGTGTGTGCTATATTCAATGGCAGGGCTGCCCTTGCACACCTCCCCTGCCACCAGTTGCCTCAGAGGCAAGACTGCACTTGCCACCCACTCCCCCTCACCCTCAAACGTTACCTCCGAGGCAGGGTAGCACTTAACCCTGACCCCACCTCCCGGTGCCCCTGAAGCCTGCAAAGAAACAGGCGACTGTGGTGAGCTCTACGGAACAATGCTGTGCACTCACCTCCAGTTCACTCAAAGTGAAGGCTGTCAAGTGCATGTTGCCTCTGTGCTGTTGTGAAACACGTCGGTGTGCTTTCCCCTCTGACGTGGACGGACGATCCAGTGGGGGTGCAAGAGCCTGGCGGGATGGCCTGATATTGATATGCTGATGTATTACAATGAAGTTCCCGAGGACTGATGGCAGGAAACGCGGTCTGCCCTTGGCGGGCTGAGCAGACAACTGCGACCTGCCTTCCCGCCGTTGTGAAACCGATCGCGCCACATTGTCTGCTCACGCCACCTATCACATCTGCTGCCAGCGGGCATGGAAAATTTTGCCCAAGTTTGTTAATTTTGTTTGCAACTAAATTAAAAGCTATTTAGATCTTAAGACTCAGTGTAAATGGTAGCAATTTAATCAAATTTGAGCAAATTCTAAATCTGACCTACTTTCTAAAAAATATTTGATAAATTCTCAAGACTTATTTATGTTGCAGCAGTAAATTCAGATTTATTGTAAATTGACTGCTGTTGTAATTTTAATGCACTCTGTCATGTTTATCTTGCTCCCAAAAGACAACTGTGCTGCACAGAGAAAAAAACAGCTGTTTTATTTAAAAATAAACACACATGTGGCCAAACATTTAGTGGGAGGAGAACATCCTTCAATATGGGGCATTCCTCAGGACAACTCCCCCAACCTCTTCCAAAAGCTAATGTCAGCTACCCAAAGGAAAACTGATCTATCACTGCAGACAACAGTTCTATTAGTGTATATACAGCAACAAAAATAATGGGATCGTAAATCACAAAATACATGAGATGCAGGATTCACAAGGCACTGTGCCCAACTTCAGGCAAAAAGAAATCTGAAAGTCTTGTGTCCTTGCAACCCTCCTCTCTGTGTCCCCCTCTTGGGCTAACCTCCCATGCATCCTAGGGCTTGTGCACCACAGTTTGAAACCCTATGCCGTTTCTGCAGCCCTTCCTATATTTGATAGGATAATCTACCTGTAAATAGATAGGGGCAACAAAATAGAAATATAGAGGTTATTCGCAGGGGCAATTCAGAGAAAGTATTTTCAATACATCAGGTCTATTGACAAAATTGAAGCATTTGAGGCTTAACATGGTCTTGTTACCAATTTAAAAGACGAATACCATTCATTTCTTTATTTCCATAATTTTCTTGGGCCATATTCGCTGAAGTAACTATGTGAGAAACTGGACAGTAAATGAGATACAGAAAAAAAAATCAGCGCAAGTGGTTAGATTACAGGAGAAGTCCAATCTTATGATCATGGAGAAATGCCACACAACTTATTCACTGCTCAAAGCAGCTCCTATTTATACCTTCCAAAATTATAAGTTCTCAAATTGCAGCAAGTTCCCATTAGTTAATTCGTTGGACCCCCCAGCTATTAAAGGATACAATATTTTTCACACATTCTGCAGCCTGTGGCTTATATATCTCACTGCAGCTTTTTTATGGTTTCCACATATCATTGAGAAGAATACCCAGCCTCAATACGTGAACTTTAAAATAATCATTAGTCCAGAGGACACGAACATTTACAGAGATAAATAAACATGCATTTCTGCAGTGGGAGTTTTCCAGCAGCCTCGGCCCAGTGGTGGGAAAGCTTTCAGAAACAATAATCCAGGGTAAAATTATCAACAGTCACTTGGACAAACGTGGATTCATTGAAGAAAGCTAGCACAGATTTATTAAAGGCAAATCAAATTTGACTAACTTGATTGAGTTTTTTAGTGGGGTATCAGTGAGGGTTAATGAGGGTAATGCAGTTTAGTCATCTAGTGTTCTTAGCGCTACAGTAGATGCTACATGGGGTGCATGGGAACGGTAGCGCCTCTCACAGGTGGGATCACCGCACTCTTTGGAGTGGCTCATCCTGTATTCACAGAATTGTTACAGTGTAGAAGGAGGCCATTCGGCCCATCGTGTCTGCACCGGCTCTCTGAGCATTTTAACTTAGTGCCAATCTCCGCCTTTTCCCTGTAACCCTGCACGTTGTTTCTATTTAAATAATCATCCAATGCCCTATTGAATGCCTTGATTGAACCTGCCTCCACCACACTTCCAGGCAGTGTATTCCAAACCCTAACTACTCGCTGTGTGAAAAAGTTTTTCTCACCTTGCATTTGCTTCTTTTGCAAAACACTTTAAAACTGTGCCCTTTGGTTCTTGACCTATTTACAAGCGGGAACAGTTTCTCCTTAACTACTCTGTCGAGACCCCTCATGATTTTGAAAACTTCTATCAAGTCTCCTCTTAGCCTTTTCCTCTCCAAGGAAAACAGTCCCAAATTCTCCAACCTTTCCTCATAACTGAAGTATCTCATCCCTGGAACCATTCTTGTAAACCTTTTCTGAACTCTCTCCAATGTGTTCACATTCCTCCTATAGTGTGGCGCCCAGAACTGTATACAATACTCCAGCTGAGGTCTAACCAGTGCCTTACATAAGTTCATCATAACCTCCCTGCTCTTGTTCTCTACGTGCCTATTAATGAAGCCTAGAATACAGTATGCTTTAGAAACAGCTCTCTCTACCTGTCCTGCCACCGTTAATGACTTATGTACATATACACCCTCTGCTCCTGGACACCCTTTAGAATAGTATCCTTTATTTTATACTGTCTTTCCATGTTCTTTGTACCAAAGTGTATCACCTCACACTTTTCTGCATTGAACTTCATCTGCCACCCATCTGCCCACTCCACCAATGCGTCAATGTCCTTTTGAAGTTCTACACTGTACTCATCACAGTTTATAATTCTCCCAAGTTTTGTGTTGTCCGCAAACTTTGAAATTGTCTCCTGCACATCAAGATCTAGATAATTTATATATATCAGGAAAAGCAAGTGTCCCAATACCAGCCCCTGGGGAACTCCACTACAAACCTTCTTCTAGTCTGAAAAATACCTATCAACAATTGCTCTGTTTCCTATCCCTCAGCCAATTTTGTATCCAAGTTGCTACTGTCCCTTTTATTCCATGACCAATAACTTTCCTCACAAGTCTGTTGTGTGGCACTGTATCGAACACCTTTTGGAAGTCCATATACACCACATCAATGGCCTTGCCCTCATCAACCATCTCTGTTCCCCCTTCAAAAAACTCCAGCAAGTTAGTTAGACACGATTTTCCTTTAACAAATCCATGCTGACTCTTCTGAATCAATCCACATTTTTCCATGTGACTATTAATTCTATCCCAAATAATTGTTTCTAGAAGTTTCCCCACCACTGAAGTTAAACTGACTGGTCTGTAATTGCAGGGCAGATCTTTACAACCCTTTTTGACAGGCAGTCCTTCACCCAGCTCTCACCAGTGGCTCCAGGCAGTTGCTTAGCATGCGACAGTGGCCACACCCCAGTAAATAGCTTCAACAGACTGCCTAAACCAGATAAGGGTAGCCGTTGGTTCTCCTAACATCAGCAACTTAGGGATTTGTCTACCCTGCAGAGACTGATTCCGGTGGACTGGGCAGGTGAGGACAATCCAAGGTGCAATGGTCTGGAAGGCGGATCAGCACTGTGTTGTGGAATGCATAGAGCTTGACAAGACACAGAAGACATCCTGGTTGCCCACTGCACCCAGATCTATCTCCAACCACTTAAACTTGTCTTGACACTGGACCAAGGTAGGTTATGCATTGGTATCTAATCAATTATGTCATCACCAGGCAGAGGGGTAGGCAGGATATGCATGTAATGAAAGCCATGTGCAGCGCTGACTGCTGGACACACCATCATTTATCATTTCAATGCTAAAAGATCTATCCCCCTAGACACCCCCAGAGCATGAAGGTCCAGATGCATCTCAATGTCTCAAGGCTCAAACAGGCAGTCATGAGGGAATTTCTCTCAGAAAACTCAAGAGTTGCCTGTGTACAGTGAAAATAGACACTCACTGCATTGAGAATGGCTGGGTGGCCTTCAGAGATATAATGTATTCCACTGTTTTAGAGGCATTTGGTCCTACTATTCAAAAGCATCAAGATTGGTTCACTGAATACAATAAGGTGATCCAGAAACAACTGAAGGAGAAACATGGCCTCTACAGGATTTACCTCAATGACAAGTGATCATTATCCAAACACTATGCCTAACGCAACATCTGCAGGACTATCCAGTGCAAGCTCAGAGAGATGCAAAACATTTGGTTGAATCAGGAAGCAGATGAACTTTAGTCATATGCAGACCACAAAGACTGGAAGAGATTCTACGATGCTCTGAAATTTGTCCACAGGCCCCAGCCCATTGTCAATCTTCAATGACGATGGGTCAACACTGCTGACAGAAAACACCCAAGTTCTAGAATGGTGCGCAAAGGACTTAAACCACATCCTCAATTCCCTTTCATCAATCAATGAAGAAACAATCAACAGGCTGCCACAGGCTATCAGATGCTTTCTTGATAACCCTCCCATTCTGTTAGAAGTGACAAACGCAATCAAACTCCTATCCTGTGGCAAAGCTCCAGGAACCAATTCTATCCCAGCTGAGCTCTACCAGCTCAATGCATGGTCAAGAAGCTCAATGAACTCTTTCAGTCCATGTGGGATCAAGGGACCATCCCACAAGAATACAAAGTTGTCTCCATTGTCCACCTGTACAAGAAACTAGAAAGGAATTTCTCAATTTTGTGGCACTGATAGAGGAATCTCATTCCTCTCCATCACTGACAAAATCTTCACCAGTATCCTTCTGAACCGCTCAGTACAACATCTCGACCAAAATCTGCTGCCAAAGAGTCAGTGCAATCTCAGAAAAGGCTGAGAAACCGCTGTTATGGTGTTTGCAGTTAGGTAGCTCCAGGAGAAATGCCAAGAACAAAACATGGACCTGTACACTACGTTTGTGGACCTGACCAAGGCCTTTGACACAGTCAGCAGTGAGGGCCTTTGGAAGGTAATGGTTGACACCACAACACACGTGGTGTGGTCACGTGTGTCCTAGATGATGGTGAGTCTTCTGACCCATTCCCAGTCACTAATGGAGTTAAACAGGGCTGTGTGCCAACGCCAATAACCTTCAGCATGTTTTTCTCTTCCATGCTCTCCGATGGCTTCCATGATGGTGATCCTGGCATTGAGATCAGATAGCGCATGGATGGCAAGCTGCTCAACATAAAATTAGTCCAGACAAAGACCAAGATCTCCAAAGACATCCTTCCTGTTTGATTTTATGTCTGCTGGTGGCTGTGGACTAGCTGCTGTAGAGTAAAGAGTTAACATCAGAAGCATATGGTGCTGATATGTGATGATGTAACATCACATGATCGAATAACAGAAATCTGGAGCGATGAGAAGCTCTAACCTGGTGCAGAGTTCCCAATATTTGTAAATAAAGAGTAATGGTTTTAACAAACTACAGTCTCGAGCAGCTTACTTTGGCAGAATAGACAAGCCCCAAAAAATGCCGTCTAAACCCTGACACATTATGAAACAATGGATAGTGAGTAAAAGACCCAGGAAAAATTTAAGAAACAACTATAGACCTGGCAAGTCAAGAGATCCTTGAAAGAAAGATTAAGGGACAGATTCAAGGCTCATCAAAAAGTTGGAGCATCGCAGGTACAGCAGATGCAAGCTGATACACGGGCCCAGAGTCTGGACAGCAGTGAGCACAGACCCAAAGCAACAAGCAGCACCAGTGAATTCCAGGGCTCAGGTAGAAGCAAGGGATCCACACTATGGCCCCACCTGCCATGGGAGATTCGGCGGCCCAGCCAGAAGTCCATTGACTTTCGGCGGGAGACAATCCTGGCAGCAGGAGGGGCCGGAAAATCCCACCCTACCTTTCTTAGAACCATTTAATTTGCAACAGGCCCAGAACTAGACAACTGAGAAAGAGGTTCGCGAGATATAGAACTGCTTACACAAAAGAGATCAAAAAGACAAGCTCGGTACACTACTTTATGCATTTGGATCTATTACTGACAACGTAATAGCAAGGCAGGGAGTTATGAGACTTCAGCTTCTTACGAAGGAGGCCTGCAAGCATTTGATTCATATTTCAGTGTCCACAGAAATTTACAAGAGAAAGCAAAGATCAGGCAAAAGCATGGATTTGATCATCAATGATCTATGCAGGATGGCAGGGAACTGAGATTATGGAATCTTAAGGGATGAATTGATTCATGACAGAATCATAGTAGAGGTCCTAGATGAAGCATTATCAGATATCTTACAGATAAGAGAGGATTTAACACTAGTCAAGTAGTACAAATTGCGAGGCAAACAGCTTAGAAAACAAAATCAGGCATTTGTTTGCGGAGAAATTAGTGAGGTCCCGTGGAGAAGATTAAGTGAGACCATTCAGTTGGTAGGCCTTGAGAGACAAAGTGCTTCAAAGCCAAAGCCCACCAAAACAGGGAAAAGTGCGCCAACTGCCATCTTGAAATGTCTTAGGTGTGGTGGGAACAAACCGCACAAGCGAGATGAATGTCAAGCAGGGGGAGCAGAGTGCCACAATGTGGAAAAATAGGCCCCTTCGAAGCTGTCTGTTAGTTGAAAATGCTGACAATCTGGTAAAAAAGAAGAAAGTATTAAAGCAGAGCCACATACAAGAAGTGGAAGAACCGCAGAAAAAGGAAGTGACCTTCCTAGGGGAGGTAAATGAAACTGAAAACAAATACTGGAGTATTAAACTTGAAGTGGATGGACACCCTACAGAGTTTAAATTAGGCACAGGAGCAGGAGTTTCTGTTAAATCAGATGAAGTAAAATGATCTAAGCAGATTATATTGCAGCCCCCATCTATCAAATTACAGGATCCTGGTGGGACTACATTGCAAGTCAAAGGCCTGCTCATGGCAAAGTTGAAGTATAAAGATATAGAAATCTTCAAACCTCTCTATGTCATTCAAAATCAAGAATGCTCTCTACTAAGCAGAAAGGCACACTTAAAATTGAAGCTAATTTATAAAGTGGATGAAGTTGCTGATGAGCATTACAGTAGTACATTCAGGAATGAATTTCCAAAATTAATCACAGACCTAGGGGAGCTAAAGACCGAGTACCATATCACCCTAACAGGCTGATGCTAAACAAATTTGCCTCTTTACACCGAGGAAAGTCCCTCACCCACTCTTGGACAAACTCAAGGGTGAAATTGAGAAGATACATAGCAAGGAGTTACATCAACAGTCACCATCCCAACAAAATAGTGTTCAGGATTGGTCATGGTCCCAAAGCCAAACAGCTATATAAGAATCTGTGTGGATTTAACTGAACCAGACAAATCAATGAAAAGTGAGATCCATCCAACAGCCTCAGTGGATGAGAATCTTGCCAAACTAGCCACTGTTCAGCAAATTGGATATGAGCAGTGGATTTTGGCAGTTGCCTCCGGACAAATAATCCAAATTGCTGACTACATTTTTAACTCCATTCAGTCATTATTGTTTCAATAGATTTCCCCTTGGGATTGCATCTGCTCTTGAAATTTTCCAGAGAACAATGTCTCAACCACTAGCCGGCATGGAAGGAGTAATATGCCATATGGTCGACATACTTGTACAGACTTCACGAGGGATGAGCATGACTGCAGAGTTAGAGCAGTCCTAAAAGTCTTACAGGTGCAGGTCTAACACTGAATGAAAAATGTGAGCTCACCAAACCTATGATCAAGTTTCTAGGTCACATAGTACAAGCCGCTGGAATCACAGTTGATCCACAAAAAACAAAAGTGGTCAGAGAATTTCCACAATCCAGGAAAATAACTGAGCTTCAAAGATTCCTCTGATGTTCGACCAAGTGGGCGAGTCCCTACCAAATGCAGCAGAGGTCAATGAGCCTTTAAGGCAGCCGTTGAGACAGAGACAATAGTGGTGCTGTAATGTGTACCAGCAAAACGTTTCTGAAAAGATTAATTGCCTCTAAAACTTTGGCACCTTATGACCCAGAACTACTGACCATAGTAGCAGCAGACTCATCGGGTGGAATTGTCCCAGATTTGCACTAAGTGCGGTAGCGGGTGGGTAAAATGAAATTTTACCCATCTGCCGCGATGGTGGGTTTTCACGACGTATGGTCCCAAATCCATCACATTGCTTATGCATGTCTGGGAAACACGCTGTATCCATGTCAGGCAGGCTCTCATTCACCTGCCACGCCATCACCTCGCCACTTCATCACGCCGGGAACCCCATTTAAAGTACAGCCATGCTCAGTGCTTCCAGCCCAGGACGGCAGCAAAGAATACATGGCCCTGAAAGGCACAAAGACTGCAGCCCTCGAGCGTCTTTTGGACACCGTGGAGGCCCACTGTGATGTCCTCTACCCTGCTCTGGCCGCAGGAGGGGCAGCTACATTACCACTCTAGCTTGGTAGGCGATGGTAGTGGTGGTCAGTGTCAATGCTGCACAGAAGAGTTTGGCTATCCAATGCAGATAGAGGATGAATGATCTCATCCATGCAGCCAGGGTATGGCAACTATCTCATCACTCTAAACTCACACACTCAAGCCCATCACACATTCACTGGCATCTCACTCACTACCAGCTGAAGAGACATCACCACCCATTCTCACACATACCCTCACATGTCCATCTGGCCTCATCTCCTCTGGAGACTGCCTCCTCAGACCTCACCATCTTGAGGCCACTTGCACAGATCAACATGTGCCCCCACACACACTCCTTCCCCAGTATAGCCCTCATCCTGCAGCCTCTTCCCTTGCCTGAGGCCACTTCTCCCCCTTCTCCAAGCAAGACCTTGCCCTGCAGCCATTGAAAAGCCACCCACATATGGCTGATCTGGTAGATAGAAACCTGCCCATAAGCCCCTCTAAAAGTGATGTGGTGCTGTCTGTGAAGCCTGGCGCTGATGTCTGTGAGTGCTGACTGAAGCAAGGTAGGCAAACAAACCTTGAAGTCCCAAGTGAAGTGCTGCCCATCAGGTGCATGTCGCTTATGTGTTATTGTGAAACACGTCAGTGTGTTTTCCTGCCGATGTGGGCGGACAATCCAGTGGAGATGGGATGAATCTGGCCGGCTGGCCTTATAATGATATGCTGATGTATTACAATGAGGTTCCCAACGTCTGACAGTGGGAAATGCGGCCCACCATCGGCAGGCTGAATGGATTATTGCAAACTGGTTTCACAATGTTGTGAAACCAATTTTTTGCCTTCTCGCCATATTGTCTGCTCACGCCACGGAACAAGGCCAACGCCAGGGGGTACGGAAAATCCTAGCCATCGTCTACATGTCTGTGGGCAGTAATATTTCAAATGCAGATAGGTGGCAAACATAAACCAGTTTCCTACGCCTCAAGGTTATTATCAGAAACAGAACAAATATACGCCGCAATCGAAAAAGAAACATTAGCAGCAACATGAATGTACAAAACATTCTCAGACTACATTGGGGATTGCAGTTCAAAATTTAAACACACCATGAGCCACTAGTCACTCTTCTGAACATGAGAGAAATTGTGAAGATACCACTCAAAATCCAACGGTTCAAATTAAGATGAATGAGGCAGGCTCCAAAACAAAGTATGTCAGTAGGTGGAAACATATACATTCCTAATTACTAACACTTGCCAACTATTGCAAAAATTTGCACTTTGCAGGAAATAAAACAAGCACAGCAGCAAGATGACAAATGTCTCCAGATAAGGGAATATAATATGTCTAGGATGATGGCCAGACTATAGCCCCAATAATCTAGTTCTACACCAATATTTTGAACAGCACAAGCACCTCACAGTCATTGATGATTTTACTAGTCTTCCATGAGAGAATAGTCATACCAAAAGTACTTTGGCTTGATACTCTTCAAAGACTCCACCAAGGTCACTTAGGAATAGCAAAATGTCAAGCAAGAGCCAGCAACAGTCTGGTAGCCAGGCATTACTCGTTCTATAGGAGAAATGATTTTTAATTGTCTTCCATGTGCAGTGAACAGCCAAGAGAAAACAGAACCACTAGCACCTTTGGCTTTTCCATCAAGGCCATGGGAGCGCCTGGGGATGGACTTATTTGATTTTAAGGGGAAAACATTCCTTATTGTCATTAGTTACTACTCACGGTGGATTGAAGTAAACAGATTGCATAGCATCACAGCAGAAGCAGTCATTCAACCACTGAAGAGAATTTATGCAATACATGGCATTCGAACATTGTAGTATCTGACGATGGGCCACAATTTGCTAATGAGCTATTCCACAGCTTTGCAAAGGAATATGGATTTGTTCACATAGCTGGTTCACCTTGTCAACCTCAAGCAAATGGAGAAGCTGAGAGAGGTGTATGAACCATTAAAGATTTGCTGAAGAAGAATGAAGACCTTAATCTAGCTCTTCTGAGTTACTGAACCTCACCAGTACAAAATGGTTTCTCACCATCTGAGTTATTGATGGAAAAGAGATTCAGAACATAACTTCCATCTCTAACACAGCAACTTAAACCTAATATAACCATGAATGACCATGAGAGGGTAAAACAGTGTGAGGAAGAACAGAGAAACAAACAGGCTTGTAACTTTAACCACAGGCACAGGGCACTTGAGTTACCAGTGCTGAAGCCCGGGAGACAGTATGGGTACAAGACCAATACAGAGAAGGCACAATTATTAAAACAAATCCACAACTGAGATCATACAGGATTGAGACAGACCAGGGTACCATAAGACGAAACCGCAGCACCTTAATCTCTTTGGAAACAAAGCCAATAGAAATTTGGGCTTAGAGCTCGGATCCTGAAGAGAAAGAAGAAGAAGTCAGACAAAGCTCGACAGCCATCCAGGAGAAGAGCACTCACACCAACAGAAGACAGAGTATGGAATATCCTCAACCTCAGAAAGAGATCAGGACAAGATCAGGAAGATTGGTCAAGGCACCTCAGAGTCTAGCCCAGTGAAGTCTGAGACTTTATGGGGGAGATGTAGAAGGATGTAAATATGATTGGGGCAAAAACTTGGGTGGAGATGTAGGGTAAAGGGTTAACATCAGAAGCACATGATGCTGATGTATGGTGATGTAACATCACATCATTAAATAACAGTTATCTGGAGGAAGAAGTTCCAACCTTTTGCAGAGTCCCCAATATGTACATAGTAGCTAAAATAAAGAGTACTGGTTTTAACAAACTATGGTCTTGAATAGCTTACTTTGGGGAATAGGCAAGCCATAAAGAACATTGTCTAGACCCGAACACATGATGAAACAGTTGCCAGTTCAGAGTTGGACTTGCAATGTAGCGTGGACTTGTTCTCCAATGCATGCAACAACTTCAGCCTTGCAGTCAGCATGAAGAAAACTGAAATAATGTAATAATGCCTGCTCCAGGGAAGCGCTATCTGAAGCCCAAGGTTTCAGTCCATGACCAGAACCTGTCAGCAGTGAATAAGTCTCACCAGCACACTCTCTTGAGCTGTCTTTATTGACGACAAAACACATACAAGAATTGCCAAAGCAACTGTAACCTTTAGCAGACTTTGAACTTCAGCCTGGGAACAAAGAGAAGTAAGTCTGCCTAACAAACTGAAAGTCCATACAGCAATAGTCTTGCTCACTCTGGTCTACACATGCAAGTCCTGGACTGTGCACCAGCATCATGTCAAGAAGCTCAACCATATGAACATACAAATTAGGAGTAGGAGTAGGCCACTCAGCCCCTCAAGCATGCTCCGCCATTCAATAAGATCCTGGCTGATCTGAATGTAACCTCAACCCCACATTCCTGCCTAACCCCAATAACTTTCACCCTCTTGTTAATCAAGAATTTATCTAGTTCACCCTAAAAAGTACTCAAAGACACTGCTTCCACTGCCTTTTGAGGAAGAGAGCTCCAAAGACTCACAACCTTCTGAGAGAAAAAAATTCTCCTCATCTCATGTCTTAAATGGGTGACCCATTGTTCTAGATTCTCCCACAAGAGACAACATCCCCTCCACATCCACCCTGTCAAGACCCTTCAGGATCTTAAAGGTTTCAATTAAGCTGCCTCTTACTCTTCTAAATTCCAGTGGATACAAGCCTAACCTCTCCAGCCTTTCCTTATAAGACAACCCACCTATTCCTGGTATTAGTCTAGTAAACCTTTTCTGAACTGCTTCCAGCACATTTACATCTTTCATTAAATAAGGGGACCAGTTCTGTACACAATACTCCAGATATGGTCTCACCAATGCCCTGTATAACTGAAGCATAACCTCCCTACTTTTTTAATCAATTCCCCTCATAATAAATGATAACATTCTATTAGCTTTCCTAATTACCTGCTGTACCTGCATACTAATCTTTTGTGATTCATGCACTAGGACAGCCAGATCCCTCTGAATCTCAGAGCTCTACAATCTCTCACCATTCAGATGATAAGCTTTGTTTTTATTCTTCCTGCCAAAATGAACAATTTCACATTTGCCTACATTATACTCCATTGGCCAGATCTTTGCCCACTCACTTAACCTATCTATGTCACTTTGTAGCCTCCTTACATCCTCTTCACAATTGACTTTCCTATCTATCTTTGTGTCATAGCAAATTTAGCAACCATTCCTTTGGTCCCTTCATCCATGTTATTTATATAGATTGTAAAAAGTTGAGGCCCCAGCATTGATCCCTGTGGCACACCATCCTGCCAAGCAGCAAAAGACCATGCCAACTCTCTGCTTCCTGTTAGCTAGCCAATCTTCTATCCATGCCAACATGTTACCCTTTACATTATGAGCTTTTATTTTCTGCAATAACCTTTGATGTGGCACTTTATCAAATGCCTTCTCGAAATCCAAGTACAGTACATCCACCAGTTCCCCTTTACCCACAGCACATGTGACTTCTTCAAAGAACTCCAACAAATTGGTTAAACACGATTTCCCTTTTTAAAAAATATCATGTTGACGCTGCCTGATTGCCTTGAATTTTTCTAAATGCCCTGCTATAATATCTTTAATAATAATTTATCTGACTGGCCTGTAGTTTCCGGCTTTCTATCTTGCTCCCTTTTTGAATTAAGGAGTTACATTTGCTATTTTCCAATCTAATGGAACCTTCCCCGAATCTAGGGAAGTTTGGAAAATTAAAACCAATGCATCAATTATCTCACTAGCCATTTCTTTCAAGACCTTAGGGTAAAGTCCATCTGGACCTGGGGATTTGTCAGCCCACAGCCCCAAAAATTTGCTTAATACTACTTCCCTGTAATTTTCCTAAGTTCCTCCCTCATTTCCATTTCCTGATTTACAGCTATTTCCTGGATGTTACTTGTGTCCTCTATAGTGAAGGCCGAAGCAAAATACCTTTTTAATTCATTCGCCATCTCCTTAATTTCCATTATCAATTCCCAGATGCACTTTCTATAGGATCAACCCTCACTTTTTAACTCTTTTCTTATCTAAATATCTTTAGAAACTCTTACTATCCGTCTTTATATTACTAGCTAGCTTTCTCTCAAACTCTAATTTTTCGCTCTTTATTAATCTTTTTGTCATTCTTTGCTGTTCTTTACATTCTTTCCAATCTTCTGACCTGCCACCCGCTTTTGCGTAATTATATGTATTTTCTTTAAGTTTGATACTGTCTTTAACTTTTTTAGTTAACCACAGATGGTGGGCCCTCTCCTTGGAATGTTTCTTTCTCATTGGAATGTATCTATTCTGTGTATTCTGAAATACCCCTTTAAATGTCTGCCATTAAACCTCTATTGACCTATCCATTAACCTCATTTGCTATTTCACTTTAGCTGGCTCTGCTTTTATGCCCTCATAATTGCCCTTATTTAAGTTTAAAATACTAGTCTTGGATGCACTCATTTCTCCCTCAAAATGAATGCAAAATTCAATCATATTATGATAGCTGATTGGGGTGTCTTCACTATGAGGTTGTCAATTAATCCTTTCTCATTGCTCAAAACCAGGTCTAGTGTAGCCTGCTCTCTGGTTGGCTCCAGAAACTAACCACTTTCACTTGAACTGCTTTCAGAAACTTCTGAAGATCAGTTGGCAGGCCAAAATACCAGACACGGAGGTGCTCACCTGGGCTGGAATGCCAAGCATCCACACTGTATTGAGACAGTGACAATTAAGTTGGGCTGGTCATATAGTCAGAATGCCTGACACTCGCTTACTGAAGGGGACGTTCTATGGAGTGCTTGAGCCTCGGGTGCGCTCTCATCGTGGTCGAAGGAAATGCTACAATGACACTCTGATGGCTTCACTTAGGAATTTTAATATCAGCTTCAAGTCCTGGGAGAAGCTTGCCCAGGACTGCTGAGCCTGGCGCAACCAAATAAAAAAGCGTGGCCTCCTTCAAAAGCAATATCAGAGTCAGAGAGAAAATGCATGGAGAGAAAATCCTGAGCAAGCAACTCATCCAAAACTCAGTCGTCTGCAGTTATCCAGTCCTCTTTGCAGCAGAACCTTCCGGGTCCAATTGGCCTCAGCAGTCACCTATGTAGCCATCGGAACCCTGCCAAACGCGCCAGAAGATGAAAATAGTCACCCTTACCTCAAAGGGCAAACAGGAGAAATGCTATTTAATTTAATTTTTAGCAGTGTGGATTAATCATTTTTGTTTTTAGAATTTCCAACCCCAGTGACATTGGTGAAATTAGAGGTCTTGAAAACATCATTGTGCTTCTAACTGTGCATAACCATGTAAGTGACCCAGATCATCCGGTCTCCGGAAATCCCAACATAAGCGTATCCACAAAACTTACATGGGATATTTAAATTGCCGGTTTTACCCTGTCTGAATTGCTCCACAACTGGCACCACCCCTCCCCCCAGACAATGCTCATGCCCTCCCTCACTGGACAATGCTTAGCCCCCTCCCCTCCACAGACAGTGCTCATCCGCTCCCCCACAGGACAACGCTCAGCCCCCTCCCCTCCCCCCTCGGACAGTGCTCAGCCCCCTCCACCCCCAGACAATGCTCAATCCCCTCCCCCCAGACAATGCTTAGCATCCTCCCACCCGGACAATTGCTCAGACCCCTCCCCCCAGGACAGTGCTCCACCCACTCCCTGCTGGACCGTGCTCACCCTCTCCAGAAGAGTCAGCATTGTCGGGGAGTCCAGGGGTGGGGGTTGAGCATTTTTGTGGGGTGAGTGAGCATAAGAGGGGTTGAACATTGGAAGGGGTGAGGGAGGCAGGAGAACACTGTTGTGGTGAGAGAGGCAGGAGAATTGTATCGAGGGTGAGGGAGGAGCTGTTAGCACCGTCAGTTAGGTATGTCTATGCAGTTTTGGAGGTTGACAGCTCCAGGCAATCTTAAACCCTTGAGGTTTTCCTTCAGTCTCAGCCTGTTCATTCAAAGAATTGCATATAATTTTGATTTAGAAATGCCAGCCACAGGATATTTCATAATTGTGGATACTGAAAATCACAATTTGTATTGTGAAACAAAGCTGGAAATAGCACAATTAACACAAGCTTTGGGGCATTTAAACTCTTACTTATCAGAATATGGCAGCTAATGCTGTAAAAATGGATTGTGGCTTCACCACTCCTGTGCTGCGCTGAGGCCTGTCTGGTTTTCTACAATGAAGGCTTCAGGGAGTGCCAGCATCGGAGGTCTGGTCTAAGAAAATGCAATGCAGGCAGGTGTGTATTTTTTCCTGTGAATAGCATTGGTCGGAACTGCTCCAACCCTAATCAGAAGATTTGGGCCAATGATTTGTAATAAGTATTTTATAGTCATTTAATGGTACAGAACTTGAGTATTGCTGAGAAAAGAAGACATTTTTTTGTCAAACCTTTTCATCTTGCACTCATCAGGACAAATCGTAAGAAAATGTCAATGTCAGGGGAAACAACATAATTATGCTGTATGAGAAAAGAGTGCTGATTGGTTGGCAAGTGGACTCTGATTGGTAGAGGTGTTGCCATGGAGAATGCACCAGTTTATGGTGATTAACAGTTAACTGCCAAGCTTCGACAAAAAATGTCTCTTTTTTCAGCAAAAGTAAGTATTTTCATGGCAATAATGCATCTTTAATCTCAATAAATTGTCTTTGTTGCTCATGCTTCTTTCTAACCCTATCCATATTTTGCTGTTCACACCCCGTGGATGGTGTTAAAGGTGTTCCAAAAGCATCTCCAACCTCTGAGTGGCTACAGCCAACTTTACCCACTAAACATACATTAGAATTTACAAGGGATCTGAATCTAAAACTCATGCTGTCTCAGATATTAAAGATATCCCAACCTGTCGATTAGAGTAGATTTAAATTCCCTGTAAATTCTAATGTAAACGCATTACTCTAATGGGCTCTCTAATGTTTCACTACATTATTAAATGTTACTTAAATTTTACACAATGAACAACTTAATATCATTGCTAAGTATCATGAAACAGCATAAATTTGGCCTAGCATAAATTTGGATGAAGTTTATGCAACTTCTTAATCAGAACTGATGCAAAGAAGACTTCACATGAATGCTAATACTTCAAATTAAGAAAGGTATATGAGCTAGTTAAGATGTTAGAAAAGGTAAACCCAGAATACTACTCTAAATTAGGCCTGGGGACACACATTCAAATGAGTAAAAAGCAGAAAGAGTTAACTCTGAATCGCATAGCTCCAAATGTTTTTGCCAGCTCAGGTCACTTACTTCACTTTTTGAGGTTAGACTTGCCCCCAGTCCTAATCAGAATTGTACACATCTGCTGACACTGATCACTGGTAAGCAGTATGAATGAGTGCCAACAGCTTGACTACAGTCTGTAGTGGCCATTGCAAACAACTTTGTTTTGCATAGGAAGACCACCTAAAGCTCATTTACTAGGATAATATGGAGGCAAGCCTAATTTTGCTGCTGCCCTTTGAATCCTTGCCTTCGGAAAACATGAGCTATATTCAGGTATTAAAAAGTAGCTGCTTCTTATTAAGGCTTGCCAGCAGTTAACCGTTCTGAGCTTTGTTTCACAGCTGCTGTCTGAAGTCACATTATTGCCAAATCTTCACAAAACCCTCAGACCCCAATATTAGTATGATTTGACTGAAACTTACAGTCTCCAACACAGCTGGTCTGTCCAGTGTTGACTGTAGGCCTGAGTCAAGGTGACCAAACTCGACCCTTCTTCTGACTGCTGCCCAAAACCTTCAGGCCAATATCACTACGATATGGCTGGAAACACTTACAATCCCCAACATGGACACATGTCCACAGCAGGGAGAGGCATGTTCAGCCAAGCTCCCGGCACTTGGACTGCTGTGGAAGAGGCATCCACAAGGTCCAAGTCAGGTGACGAGCCTCTGGATTCGGCCTTCCAACTCATGGTGGAGAGTCAACAGAAGGCGGGGGAACATCACGCAGAGCCATTGGAAGCCCTCAACAGAGTGGCACGTGAGTGGAAGGAGTGCGTCTGCCTGCTCGCTGATGAAGTGGCGCCAACATGTGTGTACATGGAGGTCTTCATGGGAAGGATGGCGGGTGGTATGGAGACCCTGGTTCAGCAGAACACAAAGACGCATGCAGACCTACACTCCATCTTGGTAGTCATAGGTGAATTCCTGCAATGGCAACGCGAGAGGGAAATGGGGCACCTCAACGTCCCTCCAGGTGCTCCTTCCTCTCAAGGAGTTAGGCCAGTGACCTTGGGCACCCGAAGGGAGGGGGACTGGCAGCTGGACACCCTTGGGTCATCCACTCAGGAATCTCAGAGGCTGTCCACTCCCTCTGAGTCCCCTTTACTGTGACCCCCCTCAACCTCGTCCTCTGTCACCATAGAGGGAGCAGCTGGCCCACAGGAGGACGGCCAAAGCAAGCTGGAGTGCTCAAAGCCTCGGCTCTCCAGAGGATGCATGCCGAAGTCATCAGAGGCAACAGGGCCAACCATTGCACAGGCTGTCTCCACCCCTGCTGTGGATGTCAGGGCAGCACCTAGAAATGTTAGGCCTGGAAAAGTTAAGAATTTCTGATGACAAGTGGTTGAACAGGTGAACACATTCTGTCACTCTATAATCTGAAAATATATTCACTTTCACTGAATAATGTGCAATGTGCAATGTCAGCTTCATTGACAGGCTTCGCGAGTCTTCCCCCTACTTACCCTCTCACTAGCAGTTCAGCTGCACGCAGTCAGCCCATGAGTGATTCTGGAGGGAGAAGTTTATTTGTGGCAGGGCCTTTCAGAGCCTCGTGCAAGCACTATCCCACACACGTGAATCCTTCCTCCTTCACACTCATCCCAATGTCCTGAGCATTTTCAATGCTACCTGCTAGGGTTCACTTTCAGTTGTCCATCTGAGCTGACCTACATCTCTGCCCACCCACTGATCACACTCCCATGCAGCATCTGTTCCCACCCACATGCCATTCCTTTCACTTTCGATTTTAGAAGCATGGTACTGGTAATGTTTGTCTTCAGCTTCCCCATCCTTTCCCCTTCCTCAGTCACCCATGTCCTTTCCCCCATAACTGCCGACCCACCGGGATCACTTTCCGCCTCCCCACCATCACCTACCGGCCTGAACCCTTGTCTTTCCAGGATGTCCAGGTGAACGTGCATGTTCCCTACCTTCCCAAGAATCCCACCCCCATCCACATTGACCTCCCCGATCTCCTCCTTCCCACCCCCAGGGTCCGTGTCTGCTTCCAAGTCCCCACCAACCACCCTCGTTGTCCTTCTACCTCCACCATTGCACCCTCACCCTCCCACACTACCAACTCATAAATGCCATATCTCAGTCTCACCATTCCATCCTACCACGCCCAATCTCAGTTCACTCCCCAGGAGGCAGTCACTGATTCCACAGCCCCCTCCTTTGCATGTTCACCTGGACATCCCCCACCCCTTACTCCTTCCTTTGCCTGGACTCTTTACTCCCTGCAAACTCTCCCCTCCCCTGGACTCCTTTCCCCCTCCGAAATCCTTCCTCCACCCAAAGTTCTTCTGTCCCCCCCTTCACTCTTCTGAGCTCCTTCCCTTACACCTTCCTCTCCTCCCTTACACCTACCTCCCCAATTGTTGTATTCTCTCCCGTCACAACCTCCTCTCCCGTACTTCCCTCCACAACCTTACCCCACCCCGGCACCATTGATTCCTGCCCCCCCCAACCCTACCTCTCCACGGCACACTTTCCTCCCCCAGTCAAACTTACAGCTATCTCTCCACCCCCTCAACAATCATCCATAGCAAACCATGGCCAAGACACTGATGTCCTGAAGCAGACCCTCAACGGTGACCTTCCACCTTCCGTGAGCCACTTCACGGTGAAGCCATGTCCATGAGAATCCACCCAGCATGTGATGCATGTTCCCCCAGGGTCTGGTTGCTATAGGGCTCCATCATCTCCTGCTGCTCGGAAGCCCGGGATGTAAGCAAGGTCCTGACGGTAAGTCCTGACTTCTGCACGTCACACTTGTCAAGACAGGTTCTGTACCAACGTGTTTTCCCACCGATGTGGGTGATAAATTTGATGTGGGGGGATGATACCAGTAAGCTGGGCTTATAACGATATGCTGATGTATTAAAATGAAATTCCCGATGTGCAGCACCATTGGTGGCCCATCATTGGTGGACAGAGCAAACAATTGCTAGCTGGTTTCACGCGTGAAACCGATTTTTGGCCTTCCCACCATATTGTCCGGTCACAATTGCTATGACGCCTGAGGTCAATGGGCATAAAAAGTTCCGCCCCACATAGTAGAAGGCCCCCTCAATGTGAAGGCGGGACTTCAACTCCACAAGGACTATTTGGTCGACTCTACAAGGTGGTCGCTCCTATCAATATCTGTTGCATCTGTGACAGGTAGAATGGTAAAACGAGGTCAAGTAGGTTTTTCTCTCTTGTTGATTCCCCCATACCTGCCGCAGACCCAGTCTAGCATTTATGTCCTTTAGGATTCGGCCAGCTCAGCCAGTAGTTTTGGTGCTACTGAGCAACTCATGGTGATTGTCATTGAGGTCCCACACCCAGAGTACATTCTGTGCCCGTGCCACCCTCAGTTTTTCTTCCAATTGGTGCTCAACAAGGAGCAGTGCTGATTCATCAACTGAGTGGGATGCGGTAGGTGGTATTCAGCAGGGTGTTTCCTGACTTGATGCCATGAGACTTCATGGGGTCTGGAGTCAATGTTGAGGACTCTCAGGGCAACTCCCTCCCAACTGTATCCCACTGTTCCACCCATAGCCAGGGATGGTGATGGTGGTGTCTGGATCATTGTCTCTAAGATGTGGTTCATTGAGTATGAATTTATCAGGCTGTTGCTAGTCTGTAGGACAGCTCTCCCATTGTTGGCACAAGCTCCAGATGTTAGTAAGGAGGACTTTCTGTGTCGACAGGGCTGTGTTTGCCATTGTCTTTTCCAGTGCCTAGGTCGGTGCCGGGCAGTCTGTCCAGTTTCATTCTTTTTAGGCTTTGTAGAGGTTTTATACAACTGAGTGGCTTGTTAGGCCATTTCAGAGGGCATTTAAGAGTCGACCACATTGCTGTAGGTCTGGAGTCACATGTAGGCCAGACCAGTTAAGGACAGCAGATTTCCTCCCCTAAAGAACATTAGTCCTTGCTGTCACCACAAATATTGTGGCTGTTTTTCATTGCAAGCTCAAGACTGATGGCACTTTCATAGATCTTTCCTCAGCCTACAATACTGTGTGGAAGCAGGAACTGATGCCCAAACTGTCCCTGCTGCTGCCATGTGCCAAGCAACTTTGGCTGCTGTGGACATTTCTGAGCAACAGAAGGCTGAAGGTCTACCTATGTACAGGGCCCCAAGAGATGGGAGTGAACAAGGTGCAAAACACCGGGGCCCATGTTCTAGGGGGTGCCTGAGCTTATTAGTCAAATAGCCCATTAATCGGGATGGTGTACACACCAGATTGGCTACTTTAGACACTGTCAGACTGCAGTATCTGAAGCAGTCAATCTGGTGCGTTGACCATCCCAATGAACAGGCTACTCAGCCAATGATTGCCGTTGTTCAATCATTGACCAAGTAGGATGTGCCAGATTCCCCAGTCCCTCCTTTCTTTCTTACCTTGCAGACTGTTCTGTTTGGATGTTGTGTGCTGCTTTCTTCACTCTTCTTCAGGCCTGGCTTGAGTTTACTGGAGCACAAGGTGAGGTAAAGTGCCTGGTACCTCTATGTTTAGTCTGAATGTGGCCCCGGTTCTTCCCGAATTCGCATCTGAGTCCTACCTTAGTTGATGGCATCTGTAGCCCCTGGCACATCTCAACATCTCCTTAGTCCGTTAACAATGGCGTTGCCCTGTGTGAGAGTGAGTGAGTGTGTGAATGAGCATGAGAGTGAGTGGTTGTGTATGTGAGAGAGAAAGTGAGGGGTGAGAACCCTGAGACTGGGAGTGAGCCGGACTCACACACACACACACACACACACACGTACGCACGCATCCTCCTCCTTCACCAATAACCTATCCACACACCAACTTGGGAGAGGAGGAAAACCCCCTCTGACCTCCACTTTTGTATGAATTCCGCTGAGTCTAGCTCGAGTGCATGCCACCAGAGGCGACCGTAAGGTCAGTGTCAATTAAACCCAACACCTTAGCTTGGTCCCGGTCCCTGATCCCTTCCCTGGTGACCAGGACATAGGGCCTACTCTGTCTCCAGCTTGGCATCTTAAGTGAAAAGACAAAAAGGTTATATTGGTTACCTGTGTTGCTTGATACTTTTTGATGGCCATTTTATTAATTGCTCATTTTTTTTAACAATAACAATTATTGCTTTTACATTGTTTCATTTTTGCTTAGCAAGTCGTTTATGTTTTCTTCATAACTTAACCTTTTAAAAAAAATTCATGTTTAATGTTATGCCAAACCAGACCTCAGGCAGCTGCTGCTGGGTATCTAGCTGAAGGGGAATGAGAAACTCACAAGGGGTCTGAGTGTTTTTTGGAGGGCTGGAAAAAGGGATTATTTTTATCCAATAGAAATGGGAAGTGTTGGGAATGCTCAACACATCTGGCAGCATCTGTGCAGAGAGAAAGAAAGATCAATGACCCTTCATCAGAGCCAGTGCGTATCGTGGATATGGAGCATTGACTCTGTCTCCACAGATGCTGCCTGGCCTGCTGAGTATTTCCAGCATTTTCTATTTATATTTCAGATTTCCAGCATCTGCAGTACTTTGCTTCTCCTAGTATATGCTCTATGCTGGACATTTGTAAGTATGGTTAAATTCAATTTAAAATGAGAAAATATTTATCACTCAATACAAAGTGTAATTTTTCTGTCAGCAAAGCCCACTTGTGTGTATAGAGCTAGCACATTATCGCAGGTGAATTGGTTAGTGCTAATTTACTGGAAGGTTTTGCCATTTTTAAACTTGAAAGTGAAACCAGGAGTTATGCGTCAATAGAATATGTCACCATTAGTTCAAGACATTCTCATTGGTACATAGGATTATTGTTTGTTGTTCTTGTGAGGTTCAAGTCTTTTGGATGTTGCTGTCCAGATATTGCATGGGGCCAGGTTCAAACCAGCAGAGCTGGTTACATAATATGAACGACCAGATTGTGGTAATTGTCTGACAGAGCTGTGGTTATACAGTGCATCATACTGAAACCTGAGCTTTCGATGGGCTTTATCATCAGAGGCAAAGAGAAAACATAGGTGTCAAGGGGGTAATTTGCATTTTTAAATAAACCATTCAAAAAAATGGGTGAAATCTTGCACCTAACTAGAAGGCATCAAACAATGTGTATACTTTTTAGCTTACTAATAAAATTGGTGGAATCAAAGGGTTTTATTGTCAGAAGAGGTAAAAATCTAGTAATACAATGGGAAATTTATATTCAAAGAAAAAGCTAGATATAAAAAGAAAGGTGTTTGTGTGTAAGGCAGAGGCACTTAAGTTCTAACCAGCCTGTCAACCTACAACTGTGTCTGCAAGGAACCTCATTTTGAATTTGTAAACTGGGCTCTTTTAAAATCTGAGTTTTACTGTTGCCTTAACAGCGGTGTAACTGAGAGTCAGGTTAATTAGGGGATTTTTGTAATTATTATAATTGTAATTTTGTAGACATATGTATGTGCTTACAATTTTTCTTGTATTAATAGATATATAATTTAGTTTTATTAAAAACCTCTTGAGACTCAGTGGTCTTATTACAACTGAATTCAAAGCCTGCATCTCAAAACATATAAATTGCAAAAATGGATTATGACAGTTATTTCAAGTTTCTCTATAGGGTTTGAACAACTCAACTCTTACCATCGGCTGTGTCATAATAGCCCTGAGAGGAGCCGAAAGAGACAACAAGCAGCTCGTGCACCAATGTGAAGTCACCCTGGACTTCCTGTCTCAGCATTGATGGACAGGCACCAAGCTGGGATACTGGGTTCCTCATCCATCTCCCACATGAACACTGACCACCTGAGCTCAGTGCCTGTGCGAGGGCTTGTAGGTCTGAGCGCAACCCCAGGAATCCCTGGTTCTGTTCTTGGAGCTGCCACTCCATGAGAATCACCACTCTCTCAATGGAGGAGGCAGTGCGCTTGGCCATAAGGGTCACTGCATTGCTCATGCTCCGCATGGACTCCTCCATAACCGAAACCATGGCATGCATACCCTCATGGATCTCCACCAGATCCTCCCAGACATGTCGCTGGACATCCAGCATCTGCCGCCAAATGGACAACTCCAGAGGCTTATCGTCTGCCTTCGACTCAGCATCGTCCTGTTGCCCAGCAGTCCTCCGACTGGGAGCTCTCTGCCTCTACCTGAACATCAAGCGAGTGTGAACTGCCCTCACCGCTGTGCACCAACATTCTAGCCAAAGGTCTAACACCCACTGAGGTGCTGGTATCTGTGCTGGTGCCTGGTTCAAAGAGTGGGCATGGTGCAGGTGTTTCTGGAGCCTGGCGGGCCTCTGGCATCAGAGGTGGCCTTCAGGGTCCTGCGATTGGGTGCATGGTGGCAAACCTAAGGGAGATCAATGATATGTCATTAGCTTAAGTCATCACACTGTCAGTGTGCATGCCAGGCACCCTGGTGAGACCGTGGGGTTCTGCATCACAGTGCCATCGTCTTTCAATGATCCATGGGGAATGCAGTTTTGAGGCTCCCATCAATGATTTGCAGGAATGTTTGCAGCATCTGAAACTCTCACCTCTGTGCACTGCACTCTTACCTTCGTCTGACACCCCAGCCTCACTGCAGCTGCTCCAGGTCCAAGGCATCCTGTTCGTATCTGGAAAGGATTAGGAGGTTAGCGGGGCCTCCGCCGGTCTGTGACCTTTCAATGTTGTTATGAGCCGTCTTCTCCTGAAAGGGTAGAGGAACATAGATTAGTCCCCTCTTTATCTGCAGCACCATTGCACCTGGCCAACCCCACCTGAGGAGCACCTGGCAGGGCACATCCAAGTCGTGGCCCTCGAGCCACAAGGCACTCAGTTCAAGCAACCAGGACTCACCCCCTTGGCCAGCTCCAGCGTCATTGGCAATTGGCACTCAGGCTCTAACACCCTGAGCTCCACAGGGGGGATGGCCACACCACACTGATCCGTGCCAATACAGTACTCACCCTTCCTGAGCACAGCAAGTTATTAAACACTTTGTGGCACTGGACCCAGGTGCACCGCATCGCATCATGGTTGCTGACCAGCACTGCCACCCCCCCACCAAGCACTTTTCATTAGGTGCAGTGGCCTCCTCCTTCCATTCCTGGGGACAAGGGTGTCCTTCCAGCTCCTCCAGGAGAACCGCGAAGCACTCATTAGAAAACCGGGGGGCCGAGTACCCACCGGACCTGCCTTCCCGCCTGGCGTCTGCAGCCGCATTGTTCTCCATAATTTCTACTTGCCTGCTCCCAACACTGGAGTTCTCCTCGTCACTGGCAGCCTTCCAGGGCCTGCCTGTGTCGGTTTTAAACTGGCCACCGGGCCCGGCGGCCGATAGGCCCCTGGCCCCACTCGCCTCTTGCCGACCAGTGAAGAGCAGTGTATCACGCTCGGCGGGCCTTAATTGGCCCACCGGTGTGAAACCACAGTTGGGAGCCGATCGCGATAGGCGAACTGTTTCCTGGCCCCTCCCAGGCTCGCCCGCCATGCCCGCCTGATGACCTCAAAATTCTGCCCTTAGTTCTTTGAACAAGAACATTAAAGGGTTTAGGAAGTGAGTAGGTAGTGGCATTAGACTAGCTGCCACATAAACCCACCAGCACTACCACCTAGAAGGATAAGGGCAACAGATGCATGGGAACACCGCCACCTGCAAGATCCCCTCCCAAGTCACATGCCATCAATCATCAATCCTTCACTGTCACGTGTCAAATTCCTGGAACTCCCTTCCTAACAGCCCTGTGGATATATCCACACCAGGGCCCGGGAGAGAGGGATGCAGATGGTGCTAAACTCTGGGGCCCAGAGCTGATGGTGGGGGGGAGCGCGGGGGATGGGCGAGCCCAGTGTTTTAAATGGAGTTCTCAAGTTGTCCACACTGAGCAGCTAGAGCTTTAGACCTGAAAGACCAGCTTAAAAAAATCAGAAATGTCAGGCTGAGACTTCATAATCTTTAAAGGCCGGTCTTTCAGGCATATTTCACTGAGCTGCTGCTTCTGACCTTCGGGCAGCTTAATGGTCCCAATCTTTTTCTTTGCAAAGTCTGCCAGAGAACCACAAAGCTGCCTGAAGTTGAGAAGCAGCAGAGCAGCAACTGTCATGAGAGTGCTCTCAATTGAAAAAGGGTAAGTGAAATCCCTGTGATTTTATAATCAGTTGGATGCTGTGTGTGGGGTGGAGGGAGGTTAGAGGGGTTTGGGGGATGGAGTGGAGATTGGAGGGGGTTTGGGGGAGATTGGGGGGTTTGTGGAGGTGGGGGAAAGATGGGGGGTGGGGGAGGTTGGAGGGGGGGGTTTGGGGGTAGGGGGAGAGTAGTTTGAAGGGGGTTTGAAGGTAGAGGGGTCACTTTTAAAGTTTAGTACCACAAAATTAAATACTGTACACTTCTCAAAATTCTCTTTTGAATTTAAACCAGCATTCTAAATTTTTATTATGCCCCAAAGCAGACACAATTCTGAAGACATGTTGCATCGATGTACCAGAGGCTTAAGAATGTTGGGCCTCATCGAAATAAAAGTAAGCAACTAAAAACCGGGAGTGATGCAAAACAGGGCGTTGACTCACTATCGCCCATTTTATTACTCTTGCAAAGGCTGGGAATGAAATCCCTATTTGTCACTAAGGGATTGCTTAAAGAAAGGTTTAACAAATCTCTACTCCATCCTAGGTTCATCCACCCTGCACTATCCTATTTAAAATCCAGCAGAAGGTGGTCACACTGTGGGACTGCCATTTCTCTTGGGGGTGAGGATTCCCAATCATCCATTGTAACTTTGGCAAAACAAAATCCATTGAAATCCTAGAGAAACAGCATAAAAGGCTTTTACCATAAAGGGTCTTTATAGGAATCCAATCCTATGACTTAAGTGCTTTTAGAAATGATTTCTCAGGATTTTACTATCACACTTTTTTTGCTGTTGGGGTTTCTTTTTTAGTCAATCAGTTTTCCACATTAATTTGCCTGTTTCTCTCAAACCTTTATTAGAATTAGAATTTTTAAAAATACTATTTGCACAGTCATTAGGTACAAATGCAAAGCAAAATCATGTGGAACCTGTGGATAGGCTGTAAAGCCACAGTGTACAATACAACTGCATGACAGTGGGTTGGTGCCAGAGAAGCCAGAATAGTAAGGTTGTATTAGCTACAGAGTTGAAATGTTTTGTCCATGTAATGATTTCTTTGTAGCCACTTTCCTAACATCAGTTGATTGCTCTGTGATTAATTATCCTTAGAGGCTCAGCATTGGGTATCCAATTTCACCATTGCTACAGTCACTTTGCCTACTGCGTAAAAGAAAGACAAAACCTACATTTATACAACACTTGTCATGATTGCTTTACAGCCAATTAAGTACTTTTGAGTTGTAGTCACTGGTATATTGTAGGTAATGTTATCAAATGATGGAGCAGGCTTGAGGGGCTAAATGACCTATTCCTGTTCTTAATACATATGTTTGTATGTCATTCCGGATGGACGAGATGAGCTGGGCTAGATGGCATTTGTCATCCATAATTAATTTTGTGAACAAAGGGTGGAAACATAGCTGGAGTTCTGCTCATTTTGTTGCTGATGGAAGTTTACTGTGAGCAGGCTTTGTAGGTGAAATTGCTCGGTCAGGAGTGCATAATGGGCTCATAGAGAATCAGTAACCTGTTTAACACTGCACATGATTCTCAAGAGTGTTTTCCATAGATGTCAACCTTGTCCTTTTGTCTATCTACCTATCATCCCACTTTATTTTGATGCATTTTATGAGTTTTTCTTGAGGTATTGAAATATCAAGATAAAGTTTTCATGCATAATAGATATTGAAAATATATTGTAATCTTCAGACTTGCTGATCAAGAAAACACAAATACAATTGTGAACCATTCAGTCTTTGTCCTCTGGCCTCTTAAAAGTTGTGCTGTACAGAGACACCTGAGGTCTCCAATGCTTCTCACTGACAGTGAAGACCTATGTTGTTCAATCATATGACTTTATTGCTGAGGATCATTTGATCATTCTACCCTGTGGGATTACTGATAAAATGGAATCCAATTGCACCCCTTATATGAAATAATTATATTGGATAATATCATGCACCCAGGCAGAAGAAAGTGTTTCGTCAGAATGGAAAAGATCTTGGGTAGTTTATCTGGGGTGCAAGTATTGAATCTTTCCCCAAATATGAATTTACTGTCACTGTGTTCATATCGTGCAATGCGCAGAACATGTTAATGAGAGCTAAGGCAGTCATCAACATCAACATCAGTATTATTGTCTGCATTGTGTTATAAATGACTAATGGGATATTTTCCTGTCAAATTAATAATATTTCACAATGCTGTTAAAGTAAAATGTGTACTCTGTGGAATAGTCATGGTGTTTAATAGTCATGGTGAGATCAGCTATAGGGTGCACAGAAAATAAAAATGCATTATATCATTGCTGCTCTTAATATTAATGACCCACGATGCATATATATCGGACAATATTTGTAATCAGATGACAACAATGGGCATTATCATTTTACTAGGACCTTTCTGTGATTGAGGGGGAGGGTTAAAGTGGAGTTGGGGGAATAAGGGGCCCAAAAACAGGAGAAGCAATAGGGCCCATTATTTCTCTCCCTGGCCCTGACCCACACCACAGGGACTGCAGTGCTAAAAGAAGGTGGCTCACCACCACCTTCTCAAGGCCAATTAGAGATGGGCAATGATTGCTGGCCTAGCCAGCATGCCCACATTTGGTGAAAAGAATGGCATATGCATTCTGCCTTTTACTTGTCTGATTAAATGATAATCCTGCCAGACTATAATATATTACTTTTGAAGTGCATCTGAATTTATTTTGTAGTGAATAATGTGGATGCATGTGGCTAGAGAAGGTGGATGACTAATCTTATCTGTCTTCATTTGAGTCCTAAATTACCTTGATGTTATAAAGAAATATGACCTGCTCTACTCTGAAGCTGCATCACTTATTTTTATTGTATTTATTCTCAAGCAGTCTGAGGACAATTTATATATGTATGTAGTAACCCCTGAAGAGGCTCAGGCTCAATGCAACAGAGTATTTGTCTCCAAGCCATCCTGACCGTAAAATAAAGAATTAACTCATATCTAATGTAGATTTGCATAATCACATTGCTTTTTGATCAGTTTGCACTGGTATGCACAAAGATGTGAAAGTCCCATCAAAATAAAGCAAAACTGAGACTAACTGTCCAACTCTGTTGTTAATTTAGATTATTGAACAAAAAAAACTTCCATGGACAGCAAACCTAAGGACACTTCAACTCCATTGTTGATACATGGCTTTGAGTCTGCTACATATCTAAATTCCAATTAAGCTGTGCTAGTCATGTCAAGAAGAAAAAAATGAACTTTTCTTTTTTAAAATAATTATGTAAAGCAGAATATTGATGGCTGAATTGAAGTCTAACACATCTCAATAATCTCAATAAGACAATTGTCAGCATGTTCATGTCGTATAAATTGATAGCAATGTTGATTATGCCATTCGCAGTCATTTAAAAAATTAATATCCTGGTTCTCTACTTGAGGCGTGTTTGCATTCACTATTTTAATTTTGTTCTGTTATACTCTGTTTAACTGATCAGTAAGGAGATACTAGGTTGCCCCAGTGTCATCAAACGAATGTAAAAATAAAATAACCAAAGTGCCTTTTCTTACCACATGGAGTGGTTATGGCAAATAACTTAGGTGCATTTAAGGGGAAACTTGATAAACACCTGAGGGAGAAAGGAAGAAAAGAATTTGTTGATAGGGTGAAGGAGAGAGAAGGGTTGTGGAGCATGGACCAGTTGGGCCCAATGGCCTTTTTCTATGCTGTACATTCTATATAATTATGTGAACTCTTAGAGGGCACAAACAATAAAAATCCAAATCAGTAAAAACAAAAAAAAGTTACCAAATGAAATTACATTCCCTGTATCTAGTATATAAGCAAGTCGCGGCAGTGTCTAGCAATCACAAAAGGCCTCAAGGGTGATGGTGGATACTGCATGCTCCTCCTCCAGGACCATCTGGGTGTGCAGAGCTGTAGGAGAGAGATAGGCAGCTAGAACAAACACCTCAATTAACAACATTAAGTTCAGTTATAGTTCTGATTTTCTAATTCTATTTTCCCCAAGCTTTAATGACCCACAAGGAAAGTCTGGAAAATACTGCTGTTCTTGAGCATTGCTAAAGAAAATAATTTTCCCTAGTAATTAGAGTTGCTGGATTTACCAACTAGAACTGTCCCACTAGTGTTAAATGGGCACAGCAAACCATTTTCTGATTTGTATTCTTACCTGTCACACAAACATTCTTAGAAGAGAAACAGATTCAGAAGGCACAGTAAAGAAGATTAAATCATTGAAGGGAGATCACTTCAGCGACAAAATCTTGGTTATGCAAGGAACACATTGGAAAGTTCAGAGCACTCGAGAGTTCAGTTTGAAGAGATGTCTAGCACTGTGACCAGTTAATTCACTAACAATTAAATAGAACAGAGAATAAGGTGCCTTATGATTAGGAATTTAAACTAATCATGGAGGATGCATTGAAGTCTGAGTAAGATGTGATTCACATCACAACATCAGACAAATGGACCCAGATCACTAGGATACCAGAGGGTATTCAACTTTAACCACTATTTCTGAAGGAAAGGGCTTATAAACCTTTTTGCGAATAGTATAATGTGATTAGAAACCATATGATTGCTATCTTATAATGCCATGCAAATGATTACATGATACACTTCATGTGTGCTACCAAGGGGAGCCTCACCAGCTGACATGCATGCATTGGAAATCAGGGGAGCCACAACAGCAATGACATTTATGTAAAGACCCAGATGTTGCATCGAAAATGGCAGTGCTGCTCCACAGGCTGCGCTATAGAAGTTTCTCACCAATAGACTTGGCATTGCAGTCAATGTAAGGATATAAAGTTTCTATATTTGCCCACTCGTCACCCACTAACCACAGCAGAACAAGTTAAGGCTGGTTCATTTAGGTGTAAGTGAAATTTTAACAATGTTATCAGTCATAGTTACTGCCAACAACCTTTCTTGCCCTTAAAATTTAATTTCACAAATGAGGAGTTTCGTTCCTTCAATACTTAATCAGTATTGGAGCTTTTAAGAAGAATAATGAATCCACTGTCTTTAATCCCCAAAACAAACTCTATTCCCTGGCCATTGATTCCATCATTGATAACTGTCTGAAACGGAGCCCGATCATTCGTAACCTCGGTGTTGTGTTGATTGCAGGTCACCAGGTGCACTTTGTTTATGTTCAGTTGTGAAACACGTGGGTGTGCAATCATGTCAGCGTGTTTGGACGATCCAGTGTGGGGGGATGATTCCGGTGAGCTGGCCTTATAATGATGGGAAGGTGTATTGCAATGAGGTTCCCGACATCCAATGGTGGGATATGCGGCCTGCCATTGACAGGTTGAGCAAACGATCACAAACGTCTCGCCATATTGTCCGCTCATGCCACCAAACACCAAACACGCCCGATGCCAGTGGGCACAGGAAATCCCACCCCACGTCTTCATTACCTCTAGATTTGACTATTGCAATGCTCTTTTGGCTGGCCACTCATCTTCTACCCTACATAAAATTGTGCTTATCCAAAACACTGCTGTCCATATTTTAACCTGCTCCAATTGGGAATGAGGTCAGGTCTCAGGACCAGGATGGCAGTGATTAAAGTGAGATCCAAACTTTTTCTCATTTCTTGCTGCTTTGTGTTGGTTTCCCTGGGGGCAGTAATGGCTGGTGCTTGCTGCCTTGGGCATAAACTGGTATTGCAAAGCGGAGCAGAAGCAGGCATTAATCCCCTTATTTATACATGTTGATGGCTTAACACCTGCTTCTGACATGGGTAAAGGGCACAATTTGTTTGGTCTTTACCAAAATGTGGCCCGCACTAGAACTGTGCATATATGGCCCAGACATCATTTGGAAACGCAGGCACTACAGAACCAAATTTCCAACTCCAGGTCTCCAGTAAAAAGCCTGAAAAATCTCTGAGGCAGCTCCCAGTGTAGTGTACGATGAGCACCATTCCTTCGCTGCTGACTGTAAACTCCAGGCCAGTGCCTTTAACATAGTAAAGCAACCCAAGGCGCTTACAGGAACATAATCAGACAATAATCGGCTCTGAGCCCAAGAATTAGACTTTGCACAACTGACTAAATAATTGGTCAAAGGGGTAGATTTTAAGGAGCATCTTAAAAAAGGAGGGAGTGACATGGAAAGAAATTCCTGAGCTTAGGGCCTAAACAGTTGAAAATATGGCCTCTGATGGTGAGGCAAAGGATGTGGGGAATGTACAAGAAGAATGCAGAATTTTCAGTGTTGTGGCCTGGGGAAGGTTACAGAGAAAGGGAGGGATGATGTAATGTAGAGAATTGAACACGCAAGGTGAGAATTTTTAAATCAAGGCATCAGTGAGCAGGGCCAATGTAGGCCACTGAGCATAGAGGTGATGGTGAATGAGCCTTGATGTGGTTAGAATATTATGTTCTATTAATTTCAATGAATCTAAATTATTGGAAGCACACTCATAACTTCCGAGCAAGTATGGGTAAGGTTTCTCATCATTTGTGCCAATTTGTAAAATTAGCCCTGTGAAAGAAAGAACATCAGCGTTGTCTAATTCTCTAAACCATTCCAAACTAAGCCACATTGTATTACTTTCTGACTCCTACACATGCAAGAAAGCATGATTATCATAGTGAACATCACAAAAAGCACAACAACAGGGTTTCAGAATTGCAATAACAGTACAGCATCATTTGATTCAATTTAACATGATGCCTAAGGCTCTGAGTCTGCAGTGTCAGAGATACAATTCTGTATTACTGTTCCTTTCTCGATTTCTGGAAATATGTTTTTGATTCATGCTATTCAGGTTGATTTTCATGATTCTTCATTACTTCACAGAATTTGGGCATCGCTGGCTAGGCCAGCATTTATTGCCTGTCCCTAACTGCCCTTGAGAAGTTGGTGATGAGCAGCCTTCTTGAACTGATGACAGTGCTGTTAGGGAGGGAGTTCCAGGACTTTGAGCCAGAGACAGTGAAGGAACGGTGCTATTGTTCCAAGTCAGGATGGTGAGTGGCTTAGAGGGGAACTTGCAGATGATGGCCTAGTGGTATTATCACTGGACTAGTAATCCAGAGACCCAGGGTAATGCCCTGGAGGCCTGGGTTTGAATCCCAACTCAGCAGATGGTGGAATTTGAATGCAACAAAAACCTGGAATTATAAGTCTATTAATAACCATGGTTGATTGTTGTAAAAACCCATCTGGTTCACTAATGCCCTTTAGGGAAGGAAATCAGTTGTCCTTACCTGCTCTGGCCTATATGTGACACTTAAATGGCCAAGCAAGCCACTCAGTTGTAACAAAGTCACAAAAAAGGAATGAAACCGGATGGACCACCAAGCATCGACCTAGGCACTGGAAATAACAACAGCAATCGCAGCACTGTTGACCCTGCAAAGTCCTCCTTACTAACATCTGGGGGCAAAATTGGCAAAATCTAGAGCCAAAATTGGGAGAGCTGTCTCACAGACTAGTCAAGCAACAGCCTGACATAGTCATCCTCATGGAATCATATCTTACAGACAATGTCCCAGACACCACCATCACCATCCCTGGGTATGTCCTGTCCCACCGGCAAGACAGACCTAGCAGAGGTGGAGGCACAGTGTTACATGGTCAGGGGGGGAGTTGCCCTGGAAGTCCTCAACATTGACTCTGGCCCCCATGAAGTATCATGGCAAACATGAGGAAGGAAACTTCCTGCTGATTACCACATACCGCCCTCCCTCCATATTGAACACCACTTGGAGGAAGCACTGAGGGCACAGAATATACTCTGGGTGGGGGGCTTCAATATCCATCACCAAGAGTGGCTTGGTAGCACTACTACTGGCTGAGCTGGATGAGTCCTAAAGGACATAGCTGCTAGACTGGGTATGCGGCAGATGGTGAGGGAACCAACAAGAGGGAAAAACATACTTAACCTCACCAACCTGCCTGCTGCAGATGCATCTGTCAATGGCAGTATCAGTAGGAGTGACCACCACACAGTCATTGTGGAGGAGAAGTCCCGTCTTCACACTGAGGATACCCTCCATCGTGTTGTGTGGCACCACCACCGTGCTAAATGGGATAGATTTTGAACAGATCTAGCAGCTCAAAACTGGGCATCCATGAGGTGCTGTGGGCTATCAGCAGCAGCAGAATTGTACTCAGACACAATCTGTAACCTCATGGCCTGACATATCCCCCACTGTACCATTATCATCAAGCCAGGGGGGTCAACCCTGGTTCAATGAAGAGTGCAGGAGGGCATGCCAGGAGCAGCACCAGGCATACCTAAAAATGAGGTGTGAACCTGGTGAAGCTATAAAACAAGACTACTTGCGTGCCCAACAGCATAAGCAACAAGTAATAGACAAGGCTAAATGATCCCACAATCAACGGATCAGATCTAAACTCTGCAGTCCTGCCACATCCAGTCATGAATGGTGGTGGACAATTAAACAACTCACTGGAGGAATAGGCTCCACAAATATCCTCATCCTCAATGATGCAGGAGCCCAGCACATTGGAGCAAAAGACAAGGCTGAAGCATTTGTCACAATCTTCAGCCAGAAGTGCCGAGTGGATGATCCATCTCGGTCTCCTCCAGAGGTCCCCAGCATCATAGATGCCAGTCTTCAGCCAATTCGATTCACTCCACGTGATATAAAGAAATGGCTGAAGGCACTGGATACTACAAAGGCTGTGGGCCCTGATGATATTCTGGCAACAGTACTGAAGAGTTGTGCTCTAGAACTTGCCGTGCCCCTAGCCAAGCTGTTCCAGTACAGCTACAACACTGGCACCTACCCAGCTATGTGGAAAATTGCCCAGGTATGTCCTGTACACAAAAACCCAGCCAATTACTGCCCCATCAGTCTACTCTCCATGATCAGTAAAGTAATGGAAGGGGTCATTAACAGTGCTATCAAGCGGCACTTACTTAGCAATAACCTGCCTCCTGACACCCAGTTTGGGTTCCACCAGGGCCATTCAGCTCCTGGCCTCCTTACAGCCTTGGTTCAAACATGGACAAAAGAGCTGAACTCCCAAGGTGTGATGAAAGTGACTGCCCTTGACATTAAGGCAGCATTTGACCGAGTGTGGCATCAAGGAGTCCTAGCAAAACTGGAGTTAATGGGAGTCAGGGGGAAAACTCTCTGCTGGTTGGAGTCATACCTAGCACAAAAGAAGATGGTTGCGGTTGTTGGAGGTCAGTCATCGCAGCCTAGGACATCACTGCAGGAGTTCCTCAGGGTAGTGTCCTTGGCCCAACCATCTTCAACTGCTTCATTAATGACCTTCCTTCCATCATACAGTCAGAAGTGGGGATGTTCGCTGAAGATTGCATACTGTTCAGCACCATTCGCAAGTCCACAGATACTGAAGCAGTCCATGTCCAAATGTAACAAGACCTGTACAATATCCAGGCTTGGGCTGACAAGTGGCGAGTAACATTCACGCCACACAAGTGTCAGGCAATGACCATCTCCAACAAGAGAGAATCCAACCATCACCCCTTGATGGTCAATGGCATTACCATCATTGAATCCCCAATATCAACATCCTGGGGGTTACCATTGACCAGAAACTGAACTGGACTAGCCATATAAATACTGTGGCTACAAGAGCAGGTCAGAGACTAGGAATCGTGTGACGAGTAACTCACCTCCTGACTCCCCAAAGACTGTCCACCACCTACAAGGCACAAGTCAGGAGTGTGATGGAGTACTCCCTATTTGCCTGGATGAGTGCAGCTCCCACACTACTCAAGATGCTTGACACTGTCCAGGACAAAGCAGCCCGCTTGATAGGCTTGGATGGACAGCTCTGTTAATTATTTGAATTGATATTTAAATGGGCCTTAATAGGCCTTTGACAGTTCGGCCGAACTGAAAACCTGAATGACATGCGGTGACGTTGGGACGCACGCCCGACGACACCGCGCGTCATTTTACGCGTCAGCGAGCAGGGTCCGCCCCCGCATGCTGACCTGAAGATTCTGGCCATGGTGGCTCATGTTGAGATGAATTTGGCATTTCTATGGGTCCAAAGAGTATCAACGCTGACAGCATGAGATAGTCAGTGATCTTCCCAGAGTGGAAGCCACAGTGGATGATCTACCACTCTATGGATATGGAGACACAATGGAAGAAGTCATAGCTGACCATGAACGGAATGTAATACGACTGCTAGAGAGAGTTCGCCAGATGAATCTGATGATGAACAAGAAAAAATTGCAACTGAAGATGCCCAAAGTCAAGCGCATCGGTCATGTACTGGCAGCAAAAGGTCTTTGCCCAGATCCTGACAAAGTGAGAGCTATAGCAGAAATGTAGCAACCAACCAATGTGAAAGCATTTTGTTGGATTCATGAATGATTTAGCAAAACTTTTGTCCAATTTGTGGTCAGTATGTGAAACATTATGCAAGCTCACTGCCAAAGATGTGCAGTGGTACTGGGGAACAGAACAAGAAGCAGCATTCACTAAAATCAAACAACTAGTGACAACAACACTGGTGTTGAAGTATTATTACGTCAATGAGGAAGTCACCTTGCAGTGTGGTACCTGTGAGACAGGTCTTGGAGCAACCCTAATGCAGCAAGGACAACCAGTTGCATTTGCATCTAAGGCATTAACGCAAATGGAACGATGCTATGCTAAGATCGAGAAGGTGTACCTGGCTATTATCTTTGCTTATGAGCATTTTCATCAATACCTGCTTGGGAGTGTACCAGTGGAGTCCGACCACAAAGTACTTCAAACATCTTTCTCAAATCGCTACTCTTTGCTCCAAAGTGCCTGCAAAGAATGTCACTTCATTTACAGAGATATCATCTGGACGTGGCATACAAGCAAGGGAAACAGATGTACAACGCTGACATGCTGTCGAGAGCAGCGGTCCCCATGAAGAAAGCTGAGGATTCTACAACAGGCTGCGAAATCTTCCAGTTTCAACATGAAGCAGCATGATCTGGAAGTAATCAACCCAGCACAGACATCGAATCTGGCAGACAAACGCCTTGCTCAAATCAAGTGAACTAACCAACCAAATGGAACTCTCCAAGTGCTACAAGAAGTAGTGATGAAAGGATAGCCTGAGAGCATCAAGGACACACCTGTGCTCACAAGAACATATTGGGCATACCAAGATGAATTGACAGCCTAAGATGGCATCTTGTACGAAGGAAATAGAGTCATCATCCTTCAGGAGGAGAAGAGAGATGCTGAGGCACATCCATGCAAGCCACCAAGAAATTGAATCAAGTCTGAGAAAGGCAAGAGAAGTGCTCTATGGCCAAACATAAGCAATGAAATTAAAGACCACATAGGTCAGGGCAGTGCTTGTAACGAGTACCAAGCTAAACAATCTAAGAGCTGTTGATGATGCATGGCATCCCAGACAGACCATGGATGAAGCTGGGAGTAGACATCTTCACTATAGCAGGGACTGATTGTCTTGTCACTGTAGACTACTATTCTGGCAACTGTGAGATCTACCAGCTGACTTCAACGACGACAGGAGAAGTAGTAGAATTCCTGAAAGCACACTTCAGTTGTTACGGCATTCCAGACATTGTGATGAGTGACAATGGCCCTCAGTTCACAAGTGAAGAATTCAGTGAATGAGGTGTCACGATGGACTGTGAAATTCAGCACTACACATCATCTCTGCACTATCCCCAATCAAACGGAAAGGCCGAGGCAGCAGTGAAAAATCATCAAAGGAATCATCAAGAAATCGAGCAAATCTCGCACAGATGTACACAAGGCAATCCTCAAGTGGAGAAACACACTGACTGAAAGCATGGAAAGTGGTCCAATCCAAAGGCTAATATCACGCTGCACCCAAGCTACTCTTCCAATAGCAAAAAAAAACTACTGCAACCAGAAGTAGTAACGGGCATGAATCAAAAAATCAAGGTGAAACGGCAGAAAGCCAGGTTTCATTTTGACAAGACTGCCAAACTATTGCCAGAGATGAACATTGGAGAGTCAGTCAGGGTACAAACATTCAACCCACGTGGAAACTTGGGACATACGTACAGTAATTGTCACTTCGATCGTACACAGTGGAAGTGAATGACCAAACATACCGGAGCAGCTGCAGACATAGACACACAACTGCAATTGGCCAGTCAAGAAGATGGGATCTCACCCCAGGTACTGAGCACAGAACTACCATCAATTCCAGAGGTCCACAGTTCCCCAACAATGGCAATGGAACAACAACAGTTACCAGGGCAATAATTGCCACGGGAACGACACTCTCTGGACAAGGAATATCACCCAGAAGAGCAGCCAATGACAACGTGCACGCGTACCATTAAGAGACCTGCACGATTTAAAGACTATGTATGTAATGCAGATGTAGAGACTGACTAGTAGGACAAACAGTTGTTAATGCATCAGAATAGTGGGCTGAATTTTCCTAGAATTGCACTAAGTGCGGTAGTGAGCGGGTAAAATGGAGTCCTACCCGCCGATGAAAATGACGGGTTTTCACGCTGTATCTTCCCGAGCCCACCTCATTATATATTCACTCCCGCGAAACACGCCATTTCCATGGCGGGTGGGGTTTCATTCGCCCGCTTGGCATCACCCCGCTGTTGCATCACGCCAGCCGCCATCTTTAAAATGCAGCTGCCAGCAAAGGTTTCATCGCCACCAGTTCACCATCACTGCCTGGGAGACATGGCCAGCAAGGACAAAAAGACTGCAGCCTCCTGCTTCAAGACCGGTCCCTCGAGCGACTGCTGGATACCGTGGAGGCCCGCTAGGATGTACTCTACCCTCACTCTGGCCACAGGATGGGCAGCAAAATCACCAACCCGGCTTGGGAGGTGGTGACAGCGGTGATCAGCGCCAATGCCCTTCAAAAGAGGACAGCCACACAGTGCCGCAAAAGGATGAACGATCTCCTCCATTCTGCCAGGATAAGTCACTCTTTTCATTACTCCCAGCTCTCTCACGTACAAACGTACAAACATCAAATCAAAATGTGATTAAGAGGGTCGATAAAGCACCCCAGTTCCCGCGGTGCCCACCAAGCATGGAACACCTGTGAGAATTAGTTGCACAGCCTGGGCATGGGTGTTAATCACTTGTACAAAATGCTCACTATTGTCAGTAAACTCCCAAGAATCTCTCCCTGCCTATGGCTCTTTGTTCTGATGAGCAGTGTTGTTGTCACTCAGATGTGAAACCTTTCTGCACAGCCTTCAAACCACAGTGATGGTCCAGCCTCACACTCCCTGGAAACATTACTGATGCCTGCA
Organism: Cetorhinus maximus; assembly: GCF_964194155.1. Taxonomy (NCBI): domain Eukaryota; kingdom Metazoa; phylum Chordata; class Chondrichthyes; order Lamniformes; family Cetorhinidae; genus Cetorhinus; species Cetorhinus maximus. The sequence goes on from NC_135900.1 coordinate 34,913,973, forward strand.
CCTCGGCAGCGCTGGTCATTGCTGCCAGAACGTAGTGGGCAGGCGCCACAGAGTTCTCTCATACTCTCAGTGTGCTCTCAGCACCCTTAAGGTGGGGTTGACCCCATCACACCAGCATCGGCGACCAGTGATGCTCTGCACCAGTGACTGAAAGGCTGAGGTGCTGAAGGCAGACACAGCATCAGACTAAACTTTCACGGCTGCATCTCTGAGATAGCCCTGATCATGGAGCGCAAGCGAGCTGCCCTCAGCCAGACAGGAGTCAAACATTCTCAGAGACCATATGAAGATCTATGGAGTGTCCTCACTGCATGTTGTCATCATCCTCCTGCGATCGAGCGACTATTAAGGCCTCCACTGCATCTCCATGATAGGAGCATTCTCACAGAGGGCGATGGCACTGAGATAAGCCAGACTGGAGTCAAACATTCACAAATGCAATGTGAGGATCTACGGGGAGACCTCACTGCATGTCATCATCATCCTCCACAAATCTGGCAGCTATGAGAGCCTCCCAAGCACCTGCCTCATCTAGCCATTGTCACCACCGAGGGCACCCTCACCCTCATCCACATCAGCGTCCTCCTCATTGGAGGAGACATGTAGCTCTTCCATCTCCTCCTCATCCAGCTCCTCTCCCCATTGCAGCACCAGGTTGTAAAGGGCGCAGCAGACTATGACGATACATGACTCTCTCTGCAGACTGTATTGCAGGGCTCCACCAGACCAGTCCAGGCACTGGAACCACAACTTCAGCATCCTGATGGTCTGCTCCACCAAGTTGTGAGCTGCGGTATGAGCTCATTATAGTGTCGCTCTGCTGCAGTCCGAGGCCGCCACACGGGCACATGGGGGACACTGGTCCAAACCAGGATGCTGAGATTACAAGGGGCCATGAGCACCTCCAGCAGTGACTGCTACATGGCCAGCGTTGGTGAGGGAATTGGACAATGTGTGCAGTCCAACTGCTCCGCGGTCCAATAAAGTGGTGGTGGACTCGAAGTCTGTGCCGGAGAGGGGTGACGGGGGAGGGTGGGGGAGGGGGGGAGGTGGGGTAAGGTATGGAGCGCTTGGTAGCCCTTTGGTGCTTCCGCGATGCTTGCATGGGCGGGCAGGCTAGTAGCCTGACCCCAATCATATCACTGTGGCTGTGCCTGATCTGTCACAGTTGCAGAGGCATGGCCAGTTTATACAGGTCCCTAATGCGTAGCCACTTCCCTCGCTTACCCTGCCCCTCACCTCAATTGCCTATGTGTGGGATGCAGCTCCAGGGCAGCACTTGCCCTCCCCCAACCCCATTCAGCAGTCGCCTCCAAGGCTGGCCAGCACTTGGCAATAGACACCCCAACCCCTCAGCAGTCGCCTGTGGGGCCAGGCATCAGTTACCCTGTCCCCCTGAGGCCTGTAAACTACAGTTGAGCTGTGGAGAACGCTGCTGCTCACCCACCTCAGCTCCCCCAAAGTGAAGGCCGCCAAGTGCATGTTGCCTGCATGCTATTGTGAAATACATTGGTGTGCTTTCCCACCGAGGTAGACAGGCGATACAGCGGGGTTCCAAGAGCCTGGCAGGATGGCCTTGTAATTATATGCTTTTTATTTTGTTCGTCCATGGGGTGTGGATATCACTGGCTAGGCCAGCATTTATTGTCCATCCCTAATTGCCCTTGTTCAGAGGGCATTTAAGAGTCAACCACATTGCTGTGGGTCTGGAGTCACGTGTAGGCCAGAACAGGTAAGGAGAGCAGATTTCCATCCCTAAAGGACATTAGTGAACCAGATGGGTTTTGACAATATTCGACAATGGTTTCATGGTCATCATTAGACTCTTAATTCCAGATTTTTATTGGATTCAAATTACACCATCTGCCATTCCGGGGTTCGAATTCAGGTTCCCGGAACATTACCCTGGGTCTCTGGATCACTAGTCCAGCGACAATACCACTATGCCATCGCCTCCCCAGTTATATGCTAATGTATTACAATTAGCTCCCCGCCATCCGATGGCGGGAAACGCGGCCCACCATCGGCAGGCTGAGCGGGAGATCGCGACCTGCCTTCGTGCCATCGTGAAGTGGGTCCCACCATATTTTCCATGTACGTCACCTATCACGCCTGCCACCAGCAGGCTCAGAAAATTCCACCCAGTGGGTCTATAGTGGGTAACTTGGGTAACTCACAGTTACACATGATTGTGTGTGTACATTTGTCTTCTGTTCATTAGGAAAAAGGGGTGTTTGGGCTTTGAAATGCAACTGTACCACATGTCCTATCTGGCTTGCCATAGTCAAGTGACCTCTGCCATGAGGCACTCAGCTCTGTAAGCTGTCATCTTACAATCTGTTCAATAAAGACATGCTATGAGAAAGCACTGCTGCATTTGAACTTGAAACACTCAGGAGGAAGTGGGGATGGATCATTCACTCAGCACTTCTGACTGAAGATGGTAGCAAATGCTTCAGCCTTCACTTTTGCATTGATATTCTGGGCTCCCGCATCACTGAGGATGCGGATATTTGTGGAGCCTCCTCCTGTTGTTTAATTGTCCACCACCGTTCATGACTGGACGTGACAGGACAGCAGAACTTAGATCTGATCATTGGTTGTGGGATTGTTTGAGCTCTGTCTATCACATGCTGCTTCTGCTGTTTGGCATGCAAGTAGTCCTGTGTTAGGTTGATACCTAATTTTTAAGTATGCCTGATGCTGCTCCTAGCATGCTCTCCTGAACTCTTCACTGAAGCAGGGTTGATCCCCCGGCTTGATGTTGATGGTGGAGTGAGGGATGTGCTGAGCCATGATGTTACAGATTGTGGTTGAATACAATTCGACTGCTGTTTATGGCCCACATGGATGCCCAGTTTTGAATTGCTAGATCTGATCTAAATGTAGACCAATTGGAATGAACCAAATAGTGCATCATTATTAAAGCTTAAAAATGAAAAGGTAAAGTATGATATATTTCTTACATTGATTGTGGTCATTACAATGTCAGGATTTGTTTCCTTACATTAATGGATACTAGGATTCTTGCGCTCTATAGGATAAAGACAGTTGAATTTTTTGGCCTTCCATGAGATTTCCCCTGAAGTTACAGCATAAATCCTGTGGAGCTCCCATGCATTTTCAGGGCCATGAATTTTGTCCTGACGTGTCGTTCCAGCTCAAGGGTCCATATGATCAATTTCACATCCAGGTTGAGTTTTACTGCTTTGCTGCATTCATTTTGTTTATTGAAATAAATTAATGGATCATATGTTGCTTTTGGAGTGAATCTAATGATTCTGTTCATTAGTGAGATTTGCTCTTGCACTTATAGGTTTTCACGTTTTCTTTACCTCAGACGTTGTTGGAAATTCAAGCTGATAATGTTGCGTTGAGGGAGACAGGGCATCTGGGACCTGAGTGAATAGGACAATGGTGTATCTCCTCAACCAATCACATTGAAGGATTGTGAAATGAAGAGCACAAGGCCTGAGAAAGTACTGTAACTTTGAGAGGGTGAACTCGATGTCAATTCAGCCACAGAATAAGAAATAAAGGCCCCAATCTTGGTTATGGTGGAGTTTTCCAAGTGGTTGGGAGGAGTTGAGGTTATAAAACCCAGAAGTCCAGATTTTCCAATAGCCTGTGTGGTGTTAACAGAATGTGTCTTTCTTTTCCAGCAGGCTCCTTGTCCTGAAGTCAGCTTCATTGACAGGCTTGGCTCCCTGTTGGGAGGGAACATACTGGAGCAAACTGCAGGCCAGAAGCAGGAAGGGAGCCTGCAGTGTGGAGGGCCAGGTGTCTGGATCTTGGTTGGGGGAAATGACTCAACTCGCTGGTGGGGTGGGGGCAGGAGTTGGGGTCAAATCCTGAGTGAAGGTGGGGTCCGGTCCTGGAGTAGTAGTGGAAACCCTGGGAGAGTGAGTGTGGAGTGGGGGGTCGATGATCCTGGAAGCGGGAAGCTGGTTAGCTTGGGGGGACAGGGAGGCAACACTTCTGCTTCTCCTCACCCACAAGCAGTGCAGGGCAGTAAAGGCAATTTCCTCTTCTAAGCAGCAATCATTGCCTCACTTTAGAACTCTTTGGGGAGAATTTTCCCCATGTTGGGTGGGCCGAGCGGGAGCGGGTGTGGGTGGGTGCGGACCTGATCACTGCCTGCGATCGGGTCTGCGCTGCCATTTTACGCAGGCCGGCCAATTAAGGCCCACCCAGCGTATTTCTCGACTCCCGAGGATAGCAGGGTAGGCAGGCGGTGGCAGGTGTGCAAAGACTGCCGAGTGCAATGGCGACCCAGTGGCCTGTTTAAGTGAAGGCCTGGCAGCCTTTGCAAGGCTGCTAATGATGGGCGGGAGAAGAACACAGCAGAGGTCTACTGTGCAGCACGCAAGTCCAGAGGGTAGGCCATCGGGGCAGGCCAGGCCGGAGGGTAGGCCAGTGGTGCAGTGTGCCCCTCGTTTCTCCGATGAGTGCCTAGCTGCCCTCCTAGAGGAGGTAGCAGCACAGCGGGAGGTCCTGATTCCGAGGGATGGGAGGCGGAGGCCTCCCCACCTGACTAAACGTGTATGGGAGGAGGTGGCTGAGAGTGTGAGCTCCCATAATGTGGGGCGGCGCACATGGGTCCAGTGCCATGAAAGATTTAATGACCTCCTGCTGATGTTGGCTGTTGTCACCTGTTGGCTGATGTCACTTAATGCAGCCGTCACCCTTTCCTCCCAGCACCCACCCCTCGCCCCCGCAACTCTGAGTACAGTAACGGCACTGAATCCCTCACAGCATGTATCCCTCGCTGGGTGTGCCAGCAGATATTGCCCATGCCTAGTTAACCCTGAGAGGATTGAGCTAGGATGGGTTCTGCACACGCAGCATGTGTGACACTGACACCCAGGGTATAGAATGGGGGTGAAAGTCAAGAGTCTGCACCTAAGCAGAGTGCTGGAACTGCGAAGCATGTCGAAGTCCGGGGGCTAAAAAGCTGGGAGGGGAGCTTCCAGTTGGCGGAGCACCAATCCATCTGCTGGTCTTTGCACTCCACGTGCTTGTGCCTCCTTGCTTAGCAAAGTAACACCTTGTGGTGCCACATGTGAGGGAGGCAGCATTTGGGCAATGGGGGTGGGGTCAGCCCTGGCTTGTTTGGGTGAGTGTGCAGCAGCTGCAGGGTGACGAAGAACTGGAGCCCTGCAATGTCCCACTCTGGCTGGGTTGGCAGGGATGCGAAGAGAATCCAGGTACGGGCTGGACTAATCAATGCTCTTCTCTCCTTTTCAGGAAAAGACTGTGTACAATTCTGCAGAGCGGATGCGGACTGCCAGAGGCCAAGCCCAGTTGGCAATCCTGACACCTTTTGAGCAGCAGCCATGGATCTGGAGAGGCGCCATGCCCCCAGGTCCACCGGTGGCGGTGAGGCTGGGGTGCCAAGGGGAGGTATGTTTGGCAAGCAGTCAGGTCACCATGTCTGTCACAGAAGCCATGGCACTGCAGAATGCTCCGTGATTGAAGTTAGCAACATGGGTTTACCCTTGATTATGGAAGGATGAGTGCATAATGATCCAGGGGAGCGGCTTGCAAATTGACATTGTGTGCACTGTAACTAATCAAATGTCCTTTTTCTTCCTTTCAGCATCACCAGAGCAGGGCCAGGAGGAGGAGGCAGAGGGCCCACCCCTCACCGCTGAGGCCTCAGAGGAAATCCACTCACCAGCGTCGCACCATCTCTGCCTGGCAGGCATCAGCGCAGATACTAGCACCTCGGTGGGAATTGGATATTTGGCTAGTGTCCCGGGGCACGGCGGTGAGGGCACTTCACACTCGTTTGAGGTGCGGGCTGAGACAGAGAGTGCCCAGGGCGCCGGCAGTGGGAGGATTGCTGGGGACCGGGCACATGCTCAGTCCGTGGCTGATGATGTGCCTCTGGAGTCGTCCGTGAGGCAGCAAATGCTGGAAGTGCAGTAGGATATGCAGGAGGATCTGGCAGAGATACATGAGGTATGGCATGGTGCCTGTGCTGGACGAGTCCACACAGAGCATCACCGATGCAAGGACCCTCATGGCTGAGCACCATGCTTCCTCCATGGAGAGAGTGGCGAGTCTCGTGGAGAGGATCTCCCAGGAGAACAATCAGTGACTGCTGGGGTTGTGCTCGGACCTGCAAGCCCTCACAGTGGCATTGACCTCAGCTGGCCATTGCCCATGTGGGAGATGGTTTGGGCAACAAGTATCCTAGCTCGGTGCCCATCCTAGATGGGAGGGAGGTCCGAAGCAACCTCACATTGGCGCAGCAGCTGCCTGTCGTCTCTGCAGGCTCCTCTCAGGGCACTCTGGATGAGGGCAACAGCTCCTCCGCCCCTCTGCCAGTGACCGTAGCATCCGATGAGGCTGCGGTGACTGGGGAGAAGTCAGCTGTGGAACTGGCCGCTCCCTCCCAGGCGGGGCCAGCAAGTGCTCCGCGGGCCAGGGGACGACCGCCAAGGTCATCAAGGCCAACAGACAGCACAGTGAGTAGGCTGTCTCAGATGCCAGTGCCAGCAAGGGGACAGCACATAAACGTAGCACCCATAAGCATAAATTTAAGGCACCTTAGGCACACCACGGGTTTCTCACTGGTGCTTTTATTTTGGCCCATAGTAGTTTATTGGAGACTTGGTGTGATGTTCAACACCTAATTTTTTTGGTTTATGAAGTTACTTGTGTTCTCTCAATAAATTTTGACATGTTGCCATGTCTCAGGGTGATTCCTTACTTCTGCAAGTGGACGGGAACCCATGATGTTATGAGTGAGTTGTTTGACATTGAGCTTTATTGACAAGGACCTTAGTTAATGTTACTATCCAGGCAGATTTAGCACTCAGGGATCGAATGTGGAGCCTGCAGTCCTGGCGTGTGTTGAAGGTCCATCTGTGGTGGGCTAGCTGAACGTTCTTTGGATTAAAGCCTCCTGAGTGTCCCTGCCTCCCTGGAGTATGCCTGGGTCAGCATCTACCCCCTCAGTGTTCTCCTGTGTGTGCTCATCCTCGGTCTCACTGCTAGACTCATCATGTTCATCCAGAGCAACTGCGTCTACGTCTCCCTCATCCACTGCATCACCCCTTTTCAGCACCAGATTGTGGAGAGTGCAGCATGCAACCATTATCAGCAACACATGATCTGGGGGGTACTGGAGTGTGCCCCCTGAGCAGTCCAGGCATCGGAAGCGCATCTTGAGAAGTTTAATGGTTCTCTCCACCACAGCCCTTGTGGAGCCGTGACTCCTATTGTATCGCTGCTCAGCTTCTGTTCTTGGATGACGGAGAGGAGTCATGAGCCATCTTTTGAGGGGATAGCCCTTGTCACCCAGCAGCCATCCATCCAGTCGGGCTGGAGCACTGAAGAGCCCCGGCACCTGGGAGTGTCTGAGGATGTAGGCGCCGTGGGAGCTGCCTGGGTACCTTGCACAGACTTGTAGAATCTCCATCCTGTGATCACACACTATCTGCACGTTCATGGAGTGGAATCCCTGCCTGTTGACGAAGGCACCAGGCTCACCCGCTGGCGCCTTGGTGGCCACACGTGTGCAGTCTATTGCACCCTGGACGCGGGGGAAGCCAACGAAGCCTCTGGCTCGCTTTGTCTGGCTTGCCTGGTCCCTGCGGTAGTGGATGAAGGTCAATGCACGTCTGAACAGAACGTCTGTCACCTGCTTGACACAAGTGTGGACAGCTGATTGGGAGACTCTGCAAAGATCACCCACCGAGCCCTGGAAAGAGCTGGAGGCATAGAAGCTGAGAGCAGCTGTGACCTTAAGTGCCACTGGCATGGGGTGCCCACCCACACAGTTAGGGGAGATCTCAGGGCCTATCATCTGACAAATAGAGGCGACTGTCTCCCTCGAGAGTCGGAGCCTCCTTCGGCACTGCAGCTCAGACATATTGAGGTAGCTGCTTCACCACCTGTATACCCTGGCAGCAGGATAGTGGCATCTTCTGTGGCCCCTTCCGCCTTGGACTTCCTCTTGGCCCTGCATCCCTTGTGCCTGCGCCTTTCCTCCCGAAGGTGGCTCCCCTGGAGACTGAATGTGGACTCCTGGCCTCCTTCCCCTTCTGGCCCTCCCTTCCTCCTCAGAGGAGGTGCCTCCAGTGGAGAGCACAACTCCATTCCCAGGCTAAGGGAAGGCTTCTTGAAAGCTGCAAGCCCCAAAAATTATCTTTACTGTAGAGTCCTGACTTGAAGGCTTTTACTCCTGTCCAAGCAGCTGGTTTTGAGGTATTCCTGCTCACACAGGCAAGTATCAGTAACTTTCACACTTAAATACCTGACAGATAACATTCGCAACCCCACTCACCCCTTTTACCCCGCCAGTGGATGACGTTTTTACAAATGTCTCCTACCCGCCTGCCCATTGTGCCCGTGCAACATCCTGAAGATTGCATGGGCCCCAAAAAATTACAGTCAATTGCTGCCTCAAGGGCATTAAGTACATGATTAATTAATGGCGGGTGCGCATCCGAGAACATCGCGCGCCCGCCCACCTAAATATCGCAATGGAGCACGATGACATCGGGACGCCCGCCCGACGTCACCGCGCGTCATTTTACACGTCGGCGTACTGGGGTGGGGCCCGCATGCCAATGGGAAAACTTTGGCCTTTGTCTCAGAGCCAGAAGGTTGTCGGTAACAAACCTTCTTGTGCGATTTGTTTAAGTATGTGGGAGCTTCAATTTTTTTTCATATAGTTACCCACATGCAGTAAATTAAGGTGACTGACATGTGTGCAGCCTGTGGGAACCTTTGGGTTGCTGCACAGCCCTATGTCTGCTCAGCTTAGAGGGAACATTGTAGATTTAAGTCACACTCCAGGGACTTAAACTCAAATATCTGGGCCGACATTTCGGTACAGTACTAAAGGAACGCTTCACTGTCAAAGGTGCTGTTTTTCAGATGGCTCTCTCATAAAAATCCCACAGCACTATTTTGAAGAACGGAAGGGCTTTATCCCCTGCGTCCTAGCCAATATTTATGCCACAATCAATATCACTAAAGCAAATTATATTTGTTGATTATCACATTGCTATTGTGGTATATTGTTGTGCCTACAGCATTTCCTACATTACAACAGTGGTTCAGGAAACCGGCTCACCACCACCATCTCAAGGGCAATTAAGGATGGACAACAAATGCTGGTCTAGCCAGCGATGGCCACGTCCAATGAACAAATATATATTTTTTAAATTAGGTACTAGACTTCAAAAATACTTTATTGGCTGTAAAGCACTTGGAGACATCCTCTGCTTGTGAAAGACACTATGTAAATGCAAGTCTTTCTTTCTTTCCTTGTTTAGCTGCTTGGCTTCCGAAGGCACAGGGAACCTGGCCAGCAGGTTTAAAACTTGTAACAGACATAAAATCTGAGGCACTCAACCTCTATTTAATATTTCAATGACTAAACTGTCTCCTTGGTGAGCTGATTGCCTGCCATGCCACACCCACCACCACATCTTTTAAAACCCAAAATGGGCAGGTTCAAGGCAGGTAAGGTTTGAGTTTCACCTATTTAAAATGTTCACAGCCCACCTAGTCCAAACACTTCTGTATTTGGAGGTTAAAATTCCCCTCAAAAAGATGGAAGGAAAGGTTGGATGAAGAAAGAGCAAAAAGAGTCAGAAAGGTCACAAAAAATTAACTTTTCCATTTAACATTTTTTAAGACCTAAAGGAATGAGACTCCAAACTTGTAATAGTTAATTTTCTGTACCAGGTAAGTCATTTGGCAGTCATAAACACTTATCACATCATTATAAATGTGCTTAGATGGAAATGGACAAGACTTAACTTCTTGTGGTAAATTTGTTTAATCCAAATCTATCACTCAAATATAGCAACTTCATGCTGTTCAATGCATTTTAATGATGAGCCAACCAGCAAGATGCCATTTACGTGAAGCTAACAGCAGAGCAGCATATCCCACACAACAACTTTTGAACTTCCGCATTTAACCTCTGATCTCCCTTTGTCTGAAGTTTCTGTAGCACTTGTGCATAAATAACAATGAGCGGCATTAACCTCAGCATCATTTTGACAGTAATTAATGGCCCATTGTAAATTTAGTGGTCACTTTAATGGTTCCCATGTATTTATGGGAAGAAATTGTGATCAACGTGAAAATTAGCAGGGATTAAAATTAAAAATCATAGACTGCCATTGGCATATTGCTCAGGAGAAAAACAAAGCACTTTGATTTATTTACAGCTAGTGAAGCGTGTAATTAATGTTTTTTTCTAATTAAAAGAGTATGTGATAAATTGGCTATACAAAGGATAGTGTTAAACTTTATAATTTAACATCCTTCATGAAAAGGAGCTGTGGTCTTTAGTTTGTCAGTCACCTCGGGGCAACACCCTCCCCACTGCGCATGCCACTGTGATTGGCACTGAAGATCTTTGTCACTCCTGCAGATTTGGAGTCGCAGTGGAAGCAGGTGTTTGTCAAGAGTTTAATTCCTATTTTAAAAATATAAACATAAAATACTTTCAAATTTATTAAAATGGTATTTCTTTATAGGTATATTAGCCATGCATTCTACTTGTATTATTACTTATTAGATATGTATACTCTTCCATGCATTCCTGATAAATATTACCCACCAAATAGCCTTTAATAAATAGTGAATATCATTGTTATCTCAAGATTATATTTTACTGAAATTTAAACAAATCAAAATCCTTGCATTTTCTTTATGTCACAACTGAATATTGATCGTTGAGAGCCTCATGAAAATGTTTCATGGCATTACATGCAATTCCACTCCACCAAATGACTTCCAACTCATTTAATCAACCTTGTATCTTATTGCAGAGTTGTAAATCACAGGGCACTAAATTATGATCAGTGATGATACAAGGAAAATATTGTGCTAGAAATTAGTATGTGTTGCACCATGTTTACAGACGTAAAACAAGCATAAAGCTTAACGTTTTTTATTCAATCACAAAATGTGGGCATCGCTGGCAAGGCCAGTATTTATGGAATCATAGAATGGTTACAGCACAGAAAGAGGCCATTTGACCCATCATGTCTGTGCTAACTCTCTGCAAGAGCAATTCACCTAGCGCCACTCTCCCCGCCTTTTTCTTTCCTCTTCAGATAAAGATCTAAACCTTTTGAAAGCCATGATTGAAGTTCCCTCCAGCACACTCAGGCAGTACTATCCAGATCCTAATCACATGTTGCGTAAGAAAGTTTTTTCTCATGTCATCGTTACTTCTTTGCCAATCACCTTAAATTGGTGCCATCTAGTTCTTGATCCTTTCACCGATGGGAACAATTTCTCTCTATCTACTCTGTCCAGATCCCGCATGATTTTGAACACCCCTATCAAATCTTCTCTCAACCTTCTCTTCTCCAAAGAGAACAGCCCTAACTTTTCCAATCTATCCACGTAACTGAAATTCTCATCCCTGGAACCATCTTCTTAAATCTTTTCTGCACTCTCTCTAATACTTTCACATATTCCTAAAGTGTGCTGCTCAGAATGAGACACAATACTCTAGCTGAGGTCAAACCAGTGTTCTTTTTACAGGTTTAGCATCACTTCCTTGCTTTTGTCCTTTTTTTAATTCTTTCACAGGACATTTTTGTTGCCCATCCCTAATTGCACTTGAGAAGGTGGTGGTGAGCTGCCTTCTTGCACAATTGCAGTCCATGTGGTGTAGGTACACCCACAGTGTTGTTTGCTAGTGATTTCCAGTGACAATGAAAGAACAGCGATATAGTTCTAAGTCAGCATCGTGTGTGGCTTGAAGGTGAACTTGCAGGTGGTGGTGTTCCCATGCACCTGCTGCCCTTGTTCTTCTATGTTGTAGAGGTCACTTTTTTAACCGCTCCCTTAACCCATCCTGCCAGCTTCAATAATTTGTGTACATATACTCCTAGGTCCCTCTGCTCCTGGACCCCCTTTAGAATTGTATCCTTTATTTCATATTGTGTCTTCTCATTCTTCCTACCAAAATGAACCACTTCACATTTCTCTGCATTAAATTTCATCTTCCACTTGCCTGCTCATTCCATCAACCTATCTATGTTCTTTGGAAGTTTGACACTATCTTCTTCACAGTTCACAATACTTCCAAATTTCGTATCATGCACAAATTTTGAAATTGTGCCCTATACACCAAAGTCTAGATCATCAATATATATCAAGAAGAGCCGGGTCCAAATAGTGACCTCCGGGGAGTTCCACTATGATCCTTTTTCCAGTCTGAAAAACAACCGTTTGCCTCTATTCCATTTTCTCTCACACATCCAATTTCGGATCCATGTTGCTTCTGTCACTTTTATTCCATGAGGTCTAACTTTGCTCATAAGCCTGTTGTGTGGCACTTAATCAAATGCTTTTTGGAATTCCTTATACACCATGTCAGCTATGCTATCCTCAACCACTCCCTCCATATCTTCATCAAAAATTCAAGCAAAGTAGTTAAACACTATTTGCCTTTAACAAATCCATGCTGGCTTTCCTTAATTAACCTGCATTTGCCCAAGTGACTATTCATTTTGACCCAAATTATCATTTCTAAAACCTTCCCCATCACTGAGATTAAACTGACTTTAGTTGCTGGACTTTTCCTTATAAACATTTTTGAACAAGGGTGTAATATTTGCAATCCTCTAATCCTTTGCCACTACCCTTGTATATAAGGATTGAAAAATTTTGGCCAGTGTCTCCATAATTTCCACCTTACTTTCCTTGGTATTCTTGGATACAGCTTTTATAGTCCTGGTAACTTATCAACTTTAAGTACAGCCTGCCTATCCAATACCTCCTCCTTATCAATTTTAAACCCATCAAAAGTGTCAACCACCTCCTCTTTCACCATGACTTGGGCAGCATCTTCTTCCTTGGTAAAGCCAGATGCAAATTATCCATTTTATACCTCATCCATGCCCCCTGCCTCCATGTATAAGCCACTTTTCAGTCCAGAATCAACCCCACTCCTCCCTTTACCACTGTTTTACTATTTAAATGCCTATTGAAGACTTTTGCTTTCCCTTTTATGTTTCATTGCCCATCCCTACTTTCCCTTGAGAGTGAGTTGCCTTCTTGAATACAACTGGACAGCTTTCTCGGCCATCTCAGAGGCAGTTAAGAGTCAACCATATTGCTGTGGGTCTGGAGTCAAAGGATATTAGTGAACCCAATGGGATTTTACAATAATCCAATAGTTTCATAATTACCATTACTAGCTTTTTATCCCAGATTTATTTAATTAACTGAATTTAAATTCACCAGCTATCAAGATGGGATTTGAACTGATAACTCAAGATCATTAGTCCAAGCCTCTGGGTTACTAGTTAGGCAACATAACCATTATGCTACCATATCAATTTAACAATGGGATGGCCTGAGAGCTAATGGGCAAAAATCTAAAACAGGCACCATTTGAATAATTAAGTTAGGGTGCTACTGCCTGTTAATGATTCCTTTGACAAATTGGTCACCTCATGGGCAAAGGAAGGTTATCAACCTGCTCTGCTCAGGATTCTTCAGTAGCCACCAACCAAAGGTAAGTTTTTGAAATTTAATTTTTTTGAAAACACTTTCCTAAAAAGCCGAGAGGAGCAGAGTGCCCCACGTATTCTGTAAATTCCCCCACCTGCCTCCCATAGCTTGCTCCAACCTCCCCACCTTGTCTGAGGGCCTTGGCTGACAAGGCCCAGAATAAGAAGTATTGCTCTTCTCTCCGACAGGATTTCCGTCTCTCTCTTTTGCCTTGTTGCCAGCTTATATTTTACCTCTTTTCTATTTTTCCTTAGTTCTGTTGAAGAGTCATACAGACTCGAAACGTTAACTGTGTTCCTCTCCGCAGATGCTGTCAGACCTGCTGAGTTTTTCCAGGTATTTTTATTTTTGCTTTGGATTTCCAGCATCTGCAGTTTTTTGCTTTTATCTTAGTATTTAATTGACTGCCACTTCTCTTCAAGGAATGCTTACCTTGAAGAAGTATTGCTCTTCTCTCCGACAGGGTTTCCGTCTCTCTCTTTTGCCTTGTTACCAGCTTATATTTCACCTCTTTTCTATTTTTCCTTAGTTCTGTTGAAGAGTCATACGGACTCGAAACGTTGACTGTGTTCCTCTCCACAGATGCTGTCAGACCTGCTGAGTTTTTCCAGGTATTTTTATTTTTGTTAAGGCCCAGAATTGGTTCCTTGCAGGGAATGAGCTGTTTAAAGGGGCATGACCTATGCCCTTCCTGAATATGCAGATAAGGCCCAAGGACCAATTTCCATCAATCCTTGGGTCTTTTGCTTCAGCTGTGCTAACATATGAGTAATGAAATTAGATTTGGTCTTTGTAAAGTAAAGAATAAAGGGAGCTTTGTTTAAATATATATATATGTTTTATAAATTATAAAAGAAGATACCACACAGAAGTAAAAATGTTTGAGTACAAAGGTTGAAATTATAACATGCTAAATAACATATTGAGATACAATCTTGACAAAGCTTAACATGAACAAGGTTCCAAAGCAATCAAACTCAATTGGCCTTGCAATCACTTCACAGTATCAAGTTACATCTGAGAACATTCCTAGTGCTAGTCTAGGCCAAAAACATTTCTGTCCCATTATGTTTATTAACCATTTCTATGCTTGTCATTACCTTTAGTTTATTGTAGAACGCACTGTATATCAAATGCCTGATAGAGGTATATAACTGCAATCTGCGATGCCGTGAGATCATCCCTAAGTGAAGGAGTTAGGTCAATGCTTCTACTACTCTAACTTGTAAGATAAAGAAATTGAGCAAGGACCCAAGCTTTTATTTGCAGTCAGCTTCCATATACTCCCCTGAGAACATCCATTAATAAAGCACACCCTTCTCCTTCCACTAGATAACAAGAGAGGCCAGGGATCATCCTGACTCCAGCCAAAAATATATTGACTTTTTGATGTAATTGATGGGGCTACCAAGGTGAGGATAGTAGAATTCAGAACCGGAACCTATAATTCATCACATGTAAAGCTCTTCAGATGGAAAAGGGCTAAGTAATTGGATCGAGCTGTCATTTGTCAGTCTGCCATTACAGATTTGAAAAATTCACAAATAGGTTAAACTGAGAGGATTTCCCATTCTGCTGGAGAGAAATGACTTGGCCTTTGACATATTGATGCAATGGTGTATTAGCACAGTCTGTGATTTAGAACCTTGAAAAACTGTAGAAGTGAAAAAAATAGAGTACTTTTTGAATTGCCCTGGCTTCTTCAAAAAAGCATGCTTTGATGTATTAAAATATGTCATGAATTATATTTGAAATAGCCATTAAATGGGAGATTGAATTATGAAGTACCACCACCACCATATTTATCAAAATTTATTACAGCACACCAAAACTGGGGTACTGCGATTGCTCATGCAGTTCATTTCTGACAGTTTTAAAACGCAAGCAATAGGAACTATTTGATCCTTTCAAACTTGCTTTTTGTTTGAGAGAACTGAGTCAGAATTAGCCTAGATTTTCGATATAGTTATTACTTTCTCTTGCGTGGTTCATGAATTTTGCATCTGTTTCTGATACAGTGTGTTAGGGACATAGGGAGATTCTACATTTCAGTGCACAATTTGCACAAAATCATAAAGGAGATTTACCAGTAGATCCGAAAATGTTGTGCCTCCAGATACTTTGTGTAGCCTGCAGCAATTATTTTACCCTGAAGGCTGTGTTAAATTTGGGCATATCTGAGGCTTAGAAGGAAAAACTTTTGTTGCAGTAACAGTACAATATTTTATTGTTTGATAGTATCATGTTTGAGTAAGAGTGTGACAAAAAAATCAATCATGTTTGCTTGAAAATAAGTAAATGATCAATGATCAATCTTTATATATCAATGCGCACACTTTTATTTTTTGGCATGTAAAAAAAGGTTTCCATCATATTTTTTTGAAGTCAACAAGACACCATCAGAAGTTCTCCTCAGGTTGATGTAAATGTTCTTCAGTATTGCTGAAAAAGGAGACATCTTTTTCATCAAATCTTTTCATCTTGTAATCATCAGGACAATTCGCAAGAAAATGCCACTGGAGAATGCCACCAGTTGATGCTGACTAACAGTTAACTGCCAAGCATCGTTTGAAATTTAAACCAGACAGCTTTACTCTGATTGGTGAAGATGTTGCCCTGGGAAATGAACCAGCGAATGGCTGTCACTTATTTTATTTAACCGAAACTGTTTGAAATTTAAACCAGACAGCTTTACTCTGATTGGTGAAGACATTGCCCTGGGGAATGAACCAGCGAATGGCTGTCACTTATTTTATTTATCCGAAACAGGTGCACTGTGTGTACGTGTTCTTTCTGTCTGCAAAGAACAATGCCTTGTGTATTCATATACGTAGCTTCCAGCACACACAACTGCAGAATGCTGCAAACCCGACAAACAATCTTAAATTGGTTGTCAGCATAATTCTTAGCACACTGAGGATTATTTAGCAAGTGTTGTCCAATTGCAGAATCATATCTAATGTTGGACACCGTGTTTTGAATTTTGCAAGCATGGGCTGGTTGGGTACAGTCCGTACCGTGCCTGTTACAAACACTGGAACGTACATACTGTTTTATATGATCCACCAGTCCTTGGGACGTACAGCCTACACACCTAGCATCACACTGGCACTGAAATTCATATACCACATGATTCATTTGTGTGGTAGGCAGAACGTCTTTTTGGCTTGACGGCAACATCCTGTTAGTAGCGAATTTCCGGATGAGTGCAAGGTGTTTGCTGAAAAACTGCTGAGTTTTTCCAGGTATTTTTGTTTTTGTTCTGGACTTCCAGCATCCACAGTATTTTGCTTTTATTTAAATCTTCTCCCTGAGGACAAAATAGATGTTATTTTGAGCAGCATTCCATCAAAAGTGAAAACATGTGCATTTTAAATATATTAATGACTAGTTTAATGTGTTAACTTTTTAAATGTAGAGGATGTTTTGTTGCTCCCTACAAATTCACTGGTCTGATTTTTCACACTGTTCATGTGTAGTGGGGTAGCACTGTGGTGTGGGCTTTCCACGTGTTCAAGTGATACAATTGAACTCCAATTCACCCTCCAGGATACCTATCATGGTGAGCTCTTATCCATATTGGGTTTGGTGTTGTGTGCTCATCAAAGAGGAATTGTTTGCGAGGTCCTTTAAATAGTTGTTGGTAAAACTTAAAGAGATTCAACCTCTTAATGGTAAGTGGACACATCCCTTTTCTTGCTTGCTGTTTTTTGACTATTTTCTTATTTTGCTCAAATCTTATGAATAGTTTAATTACATTGGTTTTCAGGGATTTAACTAAGAATATTTGATACTTTTCTTGCTACCGTGTTCTAACCATATTCTCAGCAAAAACAAAAGTAGGAAAACATAGAAAAAAAAAACAAAATTACAAGTGCCTCTGTCCCTTTAAGAACTCCTTTAAACATGGAGCTCCTATCTTACTTTAGCAAATGGTGAGCTGAGGACACAGTGGTATATCATCACTAACAATGGGAAGTTGCATGCATCCCAATATACAGTAAGCCTTTAATATTAAAATTAGGTAAGGTAATTTGCCACGGTCCACAAAGGACCATTGGCGTTTCTCTCTATTGGACACAGATCATTGGTTATGTATAAATTGAAGGGCACCACTCTGCAAGTGAAGGGCAAGGTGAGGAGGCAGATCTCTATGAACTATCATAGCCAGTACGGAGATCGGTCCTGCACCACTGGTATCATTCTGCATCACATTTTAGCCATCTAAGCTAACCGACCCCACATATTAAAATTAAATTGGCCCAAAATGTGCATCTGTTGTCCATGTGAGCCATCAACCTGAACAAGCAGGATTCGAGTGTGGACCGGGCAGAATTATATGGCAAGCGTTCCCACTTACCTCAACCATGCTGGCAGTAACAATCTTCCCAGCCTGCCTCAATATCCTGATCTGAAATAGTTACCATTTCTTCTTATAAGATGTTTTGCTATTACCTTGGAATTACCTTTTTGTGTTTATGCTAAGGAATGCAGATGATTTTGGGGTTAGTTAAGTGAGACATCTTGTCAGAACTTGGCTCTTTACCTGGATCTAGTACAAATCTATTAGTTCCTGTAAAATTCTTAAGTGAAATTAATTGATGCAATCTAAATTTATATCCTTTAGTTTAAAAGGTGAAGCTGCCCATAAATTGCAAATTGCACCAAATTGACAACCTCACCAATATAAGCTGCTGGTATAAAAACTAGAAATATTGGTGAACTAGGTGCTGCATCAGATAAGATGCTGCCTTGGTACTGTTGGGGTCTTGGTTCAAATCGAGCCCAGAGCCCTGGGAGGAAGGTTTTCTCTATCCATCATAATCCTTTAGGAGGAAATGAGGTTGGGCAGTCTCAATCCACATCCTCATGGGCATCGACCTGCAGCTAAAACTACTCGTAATTTGGCACTATTTAGTCATCTTATTCCAAGAAGTCACTCGATGGCTGGCATGTGAAATCAGACAAAAGTCACACTTGTACAGTAAATCATGATGTGTTGTTGAATTTATGGAATGTTTCTGGGCAGAGTCTAGGGAGTTTTTCTCAGAAGCAAAGCTGATTCTGATGCTGAGTTTGATTCTGAAATGTTAAACACTCCATTTCCGCTAATACGCTTCATCTCGATCAGTGCACAATCTTTCTAAAAAGAGCTATCCAAAGCAGGCTCCATTGTGCACCTATCTTATATAGTTGAGTAGCACACTGCTGGCAGAACTAATTTACATAATTAACATAGGATAGTGTGGGTTAAGCATGGTTACAACAAAGCCTCTTCTCCATCAAAATTACTTGTTGGAAAATCAGATATTTTGCAATTTAGGTGTGTGAGATTGTGGTCCTGACTTCCCAACATCAGCAAGGCTCATTGTGGAAAAAGCCTTGGAGAAACTTGGCTTTCGGGTATTGTAACACTGCTGAAGACTTTGTGAGAACTAGTGTTGAGTTACAGAGATTTGTGACAATACAAGATATATGGGAGATGCAAAAATCCAATTTTCTTTTAAATATCTGTTCCTGTTCTTGACCATGTTAGCCAAACAGTGGCTGGGATTTGATTGACAGATTATTCCATGTGTTCATTTTTATTGTATTTGGCATTGGAGTGAATACATTGCCTGCATACATTCAGCTAGTCAGAGTACAACCATCAATACTGCATGGGTTCATTTCGCTTAAAGGAGAAAGAACCACTGGGTTCAGTATAGAATAAATTGTGACATTTACAAGTTTCTGTTGATTCATTCATGGGATGAGGGCTTCACTGGCTGAGCCAGCATTTATTGCCCACCCCTAGTTGCCCTTGAGAAGGTGGTGGTGAGCTGCTTTCTTGAACCCCTGCAGTCCATGTGATGAACTGAGCTTGAATTAAATTGACATAAAATACCTGCCATTATATACTGAGGAACTGGAAACTCCGTAAAGCCCCTCGGGTGGTATCTTTGTCATTGAATGTATTTAGTAAATATCACTTGTAATTGCAATTGTATTGAGGCACGTCAGAGTGCCAAGTGCTGAACTTGAACTGTATCGCACTTTCCGTAATATCCAATTTGAACTGGTATGAAATGTAATTTTACAATCTTTTTTATGGATAAACTATATTTTGGGAAAAAATAAAACATTCAAATATTTGTCTCGAATGATTTGTTTGATTAAGCCCTGTTTCTAAAGTATGTGAGATTATTTTGTTATGCGTATGTAAAAATAAGACACAGTCTGCTTATGAAAATTTGATCTCATTTTGTGCTAATAAAATGTTGAACTTGTACAATAATTGAATAAAGCAACTTTAGGAATTTTGCATCAAAGTATTGAATTATTAGCTAAATTGAATTAATTTATGTAGATTGCATAAGATCGCTTTTCGTAAACAATTGAGTAAATCCCTTTCAAACTTGTGCACCATGTGTTGACATTATGATAGCTACCAGTTTGAGTTCAGCATGATAATAGTCCAGATGCGCGATGTTTATTATCTTATCTGCTAATTACTTAAACATTACGTCAAATTATCTTTGAAAGGGTTCTACATGTAAGGTTTTATCCATTTTATGTAATGGTGCCTTGCACCAGCAGTGTGGAAAAAATACGTTATTTTAAAAAAATTTGGAAAAAATGATCAAGGTTACCTGTGATAGAAGTGTTGCAACATGTAAGACTGATGTTGACTTTTTATACCTTTGCGATGCTGTTACAGGTACATGCGCACGCTTTCGGAATTAAAAAGCACGTGAAAGATTTTCCTGCAAAGATTGCAGTTAATGAGGTGATTATTCGGTGACTACAGACTGATCATTGGTAGGTATGTCACCAGCATTTAACTTTTGCATTTTATATCTCCTGTATTTTATCTCTCCAACAAAATTGTCAACTGTTATACTTCCTGGGGGAATAATAAATTATTCTTACATTTGGTAATCGGTAATAATTATGCTGAGCACTATGTTGCCTCGAGTTCTTCAGGGGGTAAGAGTGGAGGGAAGTTTATTATTCTTCATGGTTTATGAGCATTCAGTATTGAGGGCTTGAAAAACTTCTAAAATGCCATTTGATTTGAATAGAATTGCCCGGAGGGGAAAAGAAAATAAGAGAAAAAGGTTAAATGGTTCCTTACATAACCTCAGGGCACCCCCATCGCATTTTACAACCGCTGGAGTACTTTGAAGTATAATTCCTGTTGTATAATGTTGATTACAACATAAAGTAATTATGTTTTGCCTCTCGTATTATACTTAGAAGTTATTAAATGCTTCTAAGTAATTTATTTTAGGGTAGCAGTGTGGAAAACAGTGCACCTTTTCACGATGGTAACTCAGTATTTTAAACAGAAACAATTAAATAACTATTGTCATCTCAGCAATCTGTTAAAACTGTTCAGAGCCATCTAGTGGTAAGAGATGGGATTGATAGATAAACAGCTCTGCTCCACGAGTCGGAACAGTCAATCTACATTCCTGAGCCAATTGGAAGACCCAAGTTAGGTGGAGGTTACCTAACTTGTCTGGAGATGGTAGGTAGGTGCCACTCTGTTATAGCCACATCTTGGGCACCCCTAAAGGGACGAAGGGGGAGAAATAGCATTTGTCAACTGTTGTTGTTGTGTTAGCCAACAACATAGCTGAACAAATATTTGTTGATAGTCCAATAATTCTCCGCACCCTTTTATAAGGGGGCAATATTGTTAATTGTGTTGGTGTTCTAATGGGAAGTCCAGGACATGACCTCCAAATGGGCCCCACTTCTGCCGCTTAAACATCTTGTACTGTGGTTCTTTCCAGAAGGCCAAATGTGATGAATGCACAGTAGACCTCAAGATAAATGATACAACTGTCTATTTCAAGCAGCTCACTGGAACTCAGTGTGATGTTGTGCCACAGTCAATTTACACAAAACTAACTACAAAATTGAGCAAGTCTAACGGGAAGTTGGTGATGGCCTCTGACCATAATATTGAGCTGATAGAAAAATCTAACATGACATGTTAATATAAATAAATATAAGTTACTAAAATTTCAACTTCTGGAACAGTGGCTCACAGCCAGTCCTTATATTTCCAGCAGACTAACAGTCAGAATTGATCGAAAGAATTGATGCAGTCATTTACGATAAATGCCCCAAAGTGACAGGGAAATATCCTGATGTATTTACAGGTCTAGGGTATACAATAGAAAAGCAAAGCATGCAACTAAAGCAATGAATTTCAATGAAGGAAATTACAGGTGGCACTTCTTGATGCAATTTGTGTTGAGCTAAGTAATCTGGAAGAACTTGGTATTATGACAAAGTCAAAGAACCAAGCCAGTAGCTCAGCAGTATGACAGTGGTCACCCTATCAGTGAATGAGTGAGAATATTGAAGGCTGTGTTTATTTGTGCTGCAACACCAAGGGGAGCACTTTCTGCACCTGCATAGTTGCTATTTCTGCCTGTCAATACTGCTGCCTGCATTAAAATGAACAAGTTGGCTTGACAGAGACTAACAATAAAGCTCAAGCTAACCAGCTCTACCTGTCCCACCCCCCTCAACCAGCCTATATTTCACCTCATTTCTATATTTTCTTAGTTCTGATGAAAAGTCATACGGACTCGAAACGTTAACTGTATTCCTCTCTGCAGATGCTGTCAGACTTGCTGAGTTTTTCTAGCTATTTTTGTTTTTGTTTCAGATTTCCAGCATCCGCAGTATTTTGCTTTTAACCATTTTTAGGTCTGCAAGTTCTAATATCTAGTTCTAACTATCATTTATCAACTGTTCCCTCTGTAAAACATGATCCTGACAATTCAGTAAATGATGAAGATATATCATCAACAAATTTCAGTGAATGAGATTCCCAACTTCCAATGAACACAGAAGAATTGATCATAATATTTAGCTTAAATTTACTTTTTGTTCTGTCTTTGTGCACAATGTTCCTATGCAGTTGGTTTAGCTCAATTGGTAGAAAATGGGACTGTCAATCCAAAGGTCATGAGCCCCACATTGGGTACTGAGTTTTTCTTAAATATTTTCAAAATACCTTTTATTGATTTTTACCAAAAAGTATTCATAAACTAAAAATGACAGTCAATTCTCCTGTGTTCATTGGAAGTTTGGAATCTCATCTACTGAATTTTCCTGGTGATATATCTTCATTTACTGAATCATCAGAATCTTGTTTTACAGAGGGAACAGTTGATGAATGATAGGTAGACTAGATATAAGAACTTACAGTTGGTTAAGGACTGCACAGACCTAAAAATGGTTAACTTAAACATTCTTGTTCAAGTCTGTCAAACCAACTTGTTTGTTTTAATGCAGGCAGCAGTACTCTGACACTGACAAAGACGGCAATTGCACATGTGCAGGAAGTACTCCCCCTAATGTTGTGGCTGGAAAGGCGTCAGGAACTGTTGCACATGTGCCAGCAGCTGTCGTGTGGGCCAAGTGCACATATGCAACTGTTCCTGACACCTTTCTGGAGGGCAGCAGGAATTACAGTGTTTATCTAATGCAGAAGGAGCAGGAAGTACTGTTGCAGCTATCTAATGGTAAAATTGTTGTAACCAGGTGCAGAATGTTCCACCAATATATGTATACAAGAAATATTGTGATGAAGCCACAAATATTGTAGCATCCCTGAATGAACATCACAAGAAACAGATTATCTAGTCATTATCACATTAGTGTTTGTGGAAGATTGCTGTGTGCAACTTGGCTGCCATTTTTCTACATTACAACAGTGACTACACTTCAAAAAGTACTTCATTGGCTGTAAAGCACTTTGACACGTCCACTGGTCATGAAAAGCGCTTTATAAATGCAAGTCTTTTTCTTCTTTTTGAAGCAGTCTCTTAAACCTATTGAGACATAGCCTAGAAATTTGTTGGTGGCATACCTGATTTTCAGGCTCTAAAGAAATGCCTGAGCCTCCAATATGGTGGGCAGCAGCCCTTAGACTGTCTGCTGCCAAAATGACAAGTTATAAAAATTACTTTCCTGAATGTGGAGCCAGGAAATACAAGATTCATTCCCCCGACTCCAGTGCAATCTCATTGACCGTTGTCTGTCCCAATTGCTTTCATCCCTCTTCCATATCCTGATAGTTTCCCTCCCTCTCCTTGTCACCTCACCCTTGATTGCTCCCATTCCCCTTTAATGGCTTACCTGAGGGCTGCCGGCATGGGACAGCTGGCAGGTGTTTGCAATCCGATGTGGTTCAAGGCCCAATCTCAGGTGCACTTTGGGCCTATCCGCTCTGGCATAAAAGCCTTTCAAGGCCAATCTCTAAGGCTATTACTAAAAGGATACTTCAGAAATCCCACCAAGACCAGAGTATGTTACATAAGTTGCAAACTTAATAATGGTGTGGAAGCACATTTTTTTTGAACAGTTTGGGCCAGGACCGCGTTTATGCTGCTGCAAGGCTCCCCCGCAAAATTCCTCCCCTAACCTAGCTGAAATGAAGCCCTAGTTTGGTGCCATAAAAAGGCACCTGCTTACACCTGGCCCCTGATATGGAAAGGGATTAGGGTCCCACTTACGAATCATGCAGAAGCTCGAATGCGGATCCAGCCCCAAAAATCCTCTCCTGGAATTTCTGGCGACAATTAATCAGAAGTAGGAAACAAGAAGCTTGGATAAAGCTGGAGACATGCTGTAAACAATCTTTGGAATATTCGGAAAATTCAAATAGCCTTACGGTGTCCATGAAATGTTCAACCCGTCAGAAAATATTGAACAGTGTTAATGGAGCATTAGTTCTGGAACAGTCAGAGGCCTAGACCATCATAGCTGAACAAAGAGAGTGTGGAGGTGTGAAAAGTTTAAAAAACACTGGCAATTGATTAAAATACACATGCCATGTGACCTCAGAGTTGTGGGAAGCTCCATGATAAACGGTTTTGCAAAAAATATAATGAACAAGTTAAGAAAAAGTGCATTAAGGTAAGATAATCTGCTGGACGTTGGTGAGAATTAATAAAGCTTTAATTTGGCAAAGCTTTGACTTAGCTCTCGTAGCCGATTGGGACAAATCCATTGTCAGGCTGGAGCTGCGTGCAATTTTAAACGAGTGCGTTGTTGTTTTCGGAGAGTGCTGCTGTTAGCATTTTAGCAAATCACTTAGAGACTTAAAAAATGTATTGATATGATTAACGTAAGAACAGCTCTTACTCCTTGAGCTTTAAGACTAAATATGCAGACATCACATGATTAGGGATAGCGAAGGCAGGGAGAGGAGGAGAAACAGGCAGCATTCAAAATACTGCTGTGATGTACAGCTAGAAATATATTCATACATTATACTTTATTTGCATATCATAACTGTTTATAAATATTTGATTATAATTTGAGATTCTGGTTTGCAGCATTAATAAAACTGGGATGAAAATTTCCAAACTGTCTTTATTAAATACTGGAACAATGAAAAATATTCTGTTTACTGCAAAATGTCTAATTTGAAACAGAAAAGGAGACTTTCAAATGAATTTATATTTGAATGTTGTCTTTAATGAATTAATATGAAAATAATGAAAAAAAAACACGTAATAAAGTTTTGAGTGGTTGCGTAAGATAGCCTTTTGATTATATTAAGGACTAAAAATTTAATAACTTGCGAAGCGTGATTACCTCACGCCCAATCAAAGGGAACATCATGCTGCCTGCTTCTTTTCATAATTGTGAAGTATATTCAGGCTGCAGCAACTCATTCAACTGGCTGGAAAAGACATTAGAAGGAGGATGAAACTGGAGTAATGGAGCAACAGGCTGGAGAGAGGGCTCCTAGATTCTCAGATACAGTGTTAGAGGCCTGAGTGCAGGAGGCTGAAAGAAGCAGAGACGTCATCTTCCAACATAAGGTCAAGAGGCCCTGCAGACAGACACTGTGAAGGCAGTGGGAGTAGGTAGCCAGGGAGGTCAATGCCAGGAGTCTGGCCTCATGAACCTGGGTACAGTGACAGAAGAAATTCAGTGACTTCACATGAGTGGTCAAGGTCAGTGAATACATCTTCAAATGCCATACCATACCGACTACACCAACAATCTCACACACACTGCTCAACGCACCACACCCCCATCACTCACTGATCTCAAACACTCAAGACATTCATATGCTCCATTTTTTCCTCGAATACTTACCACTGCTGCAAGCCTTACACCCACATTTTGCAGCTTCCACATGCTTCCAAGTATTCTGCTGTTTTGGGCACATCACCCAAACTCATTGCAACACACTCATTGTCAAGATGATACATAACAAGAGGCAGCAGAAATGAACTGGTGGGAAACAGGCACAAATGCATGTCCTCACCCCATTGGAGGGGACGATGCTCAGCATGATTGGCATGGCTGCCACTGAAGCCACGGCAACTGGCATCACTGAAGCCATCCAGGATGATGGTTCCTGTAATCTGCACCTTCTGAAATATCACTTCACCATGATTCCACAATTTTGTATGATGTAGAAGCTGTAACTGATGATAACTGTGCACTTCTTGCTTCCCACCCAATCAACGCTTCCCTCATCCCAAACCTCATCTTTGCTTTTATCCTTGATATATCCAAGAACTACAGCCTGATACCTGAGGATAAGGACCCAGAGGAAGAGCAGATGTCTAAGGTAGAAGCACCATCACTTGATCTGACACCCACAGCTACCAGGACAGAAACAACAAGAACAATGCTTGTATTTATATAAAAGCAAAATACTGTGGATGCTGGAAATCTGAAACAAAAACAAAAACTGCTGGAAAAACTCAGCAGGTCTGACAGCATCTGTGGAGAGGAAGACAGAGTTAACGTTTTGAGTCCGAATATATTGCTTGTATTTATACAGCGCGTTTAATGTATTAACATGCCCCAAGGCGATTTACAGAAGTGTTATGAAGCAAAATTGGACATTGAGCACTGATACTAGCACTGTATATACCTTCGAGGTTAGTTTAAATGTGGATTGTGAACCTGGTGAGTCACTTGATACAAGTGGGCTTTGGCCAGGCTTGGGAGGGGGTGTGGTTCAGGATAACATTTGTGCCAGCTCCCCAGAGGGCAGGGTTGCAGAAGTCCTGCTGCAGAGGACTCAGCTGAGGATGTCCATGGGACGTTGTACAGGAGAATGCCGATCGGCATGCAGGTAGAAATGCTTGGATTATTAGCATGCCTGTCATGGAGCCTGTTGTCATTGTCAAGGAGCATGGAGAAGCCTGAAAACAACCTGGCACAGAGCTTCGCACAGTGATTGCAGCCCATCCTTTCCAGTGTGCAAGTGGTGGCCAGCTTCATGAGAACACTTGCAGATCCAGCTATGATTCAGTGTCTCATGGTTGATGGCTCAGATTTTAGCCAAAGGGACGCTGTGATGGTCTGTAATAGAGGGATGGTCTGCACCGCTGTGATGGTCTGTAATAGAGGGATGGTCTGCACCGCTGTAATGGTCTGTAATAGAGGGATGGTCTGCACCACTGTGATGGTCTGTAACAGAGGGATGTTCTGCACAGCTGTGATGGTCTGTAACAGGGATGGTCTGCACCGCTATGATGGTCTGTAACAGAGGGATGGTCTACACCGCTGTGATGGTCTGTAACAGACGGACAGTCTGCACCGCTGTGATGGTCTGTAACAGAGGGATGGTCTGCACTGCTGTGATGGTCTGTAACAGAGGGATGGTAAGGTGGGAACTGTGTTGCAATGGTGATCTGGGAATTTATTCAGGGCATCTGGAGCCTGATTAGTCACTCACAGATAGTCCATCCAGAACATGGATATGCCTTCTCCGCCTCTTCCTCCTCCTTCTGGGGTGGTCGTCAAAGCCCTGATGGCAAGAGCTGCACCCTCATATTGGCCAGTTTGTGGAGGATGCAATAGACCACCACAAATAGTGAGACATGCTCAAATGAGTATGAGAGGCTCCCCCTTGAGCTCCTGAATTGTTGTTTCAGGTACCAATGGCCTGCTCCATTTCGTCCTTTGTTATGGGAGATGGTGGCATAGTGGTAATGTCACTGGACTAATAATCCAGAGACTCAGGCTAATGATCTGGGGATATGGGTTCAAATCCCACCAAGGCAACTGGTGGAATTTAAATTCAATTAATAAATCTGGAATTGAAAGTTAGTCTCAGTGATGGTGACCATGACAGCTGTCACTGATTGTTGTAAAAATCCATCTGGTTCGCCAATGCCCTTTAGGGAAGGAAATATGTAGTCATTGGTGGGTAATGCCTCCCTCTGTGAGCAGCTTGTCTTCTGTGCTGCCTCTGCTCCATTTCACATTGACACCCCCATGACTGCAAATAACTGATGAAGCCAGAGGCCTTTCAAAAGCATCCAACTCCTTCCAGAGGCCCAACCTCACTCCAGTCTAGCTGCCAGCAATAACACAGTATCTGCAGCAACAAATAGATAGTTAAAACACCAACTTGCAAATTGAATGGTGAAGTTTTTACATAGTGTTGGTGGGGGGAATCCCTCGAGCAGCTGAATGCATGTTCAGAACCTGAAAGGTCCAAAATGGCAGTTCGAGCACCAGCTCAGTGTTAGTTGCTGACTGTCTTCACAGTCTGCCCATTCTGCATGCTTCCGGCTCATACATGGGACGCCCACGTTATTTCCCACCACAATATGGTGATCAGCATAGGCCACTCTGGAGGTCATTGGGAGCAGATCCCCTATCGTTTTCCTTCTCTCACCCACTCCTGTGGTGGCAAAATCAGCATCGCTACGGAGATGAATTTTGCGGCCAAAATGTAAACAAAAATAGCCTGAGATTGTGTTGCAAGTTTAAGGTCACTTCTGCACTTCAGCCAACCTTGTGATTCTGACTCATGATCAGTTCATATAATCTTTAAGGTGTGCCCAGTAAAGCCCCTTTAATAAAGGAGGCCAATCTGACTATGTTGCTGCCATTGTTATGGGGTACAGGCCAAGGCCAAGGCCCAGGCCTGGACCCCCACTTGATTCCATTAGTGTCGCTGACCCAATCTTCACAGTGGCTTCATCCTACAGTTCAGGCTGTTGGAAAATAGTGAGAGTGGGATTGAAGTCCCCATCACCTTTGACATGAGGGACCCTGTTTGGTGTGGACAGATGTTTTGCCTGCCCACCTTAGGCCTCACATTTCTCGCAGGAAGAAGCAGAAATCTGAGCAGAGAGCTAGTAATGACAGGATCCAAATTTCTTCCTGCAACAGGCCTCCTGAGCCTGACAGGCACTCTAGGGATTTTCAGCCCCAACAAAATTCACTGTGGGGTTCAAAACGACGCAACCTGCCTTTTAAGTCATTACTACTCGGCAAAATCCTGGAACAAAATCCAAAAGTAGGAGTAAGTCATTCGGTCCCTCGAGCCTGCTCCGCCATTCAACTAGATAATGGCTAATCTTCTACCTCAATGCCATTTTCCCTCATTATCCCATATCCCTTGACATTTTATTAACTAGAAATCTGTTAATCTCTGCCTTGAATATGCTCAATGACTGGGCCTCCAGAGACCTCTGGGGTAGAGAATTCCAAAAATTCACAACCCTTTGAATGAAGAAATACCTTCTCATCTTGGTCCTAAATTTTTAAAAATTTGTTCTTGGGATATGGGTGTCACTGGTGAGGCCAGCATTTATTGCCCATCCCTAATTGCCCTTGTTCAGAGGGCATTTGAGAGTCAACCACATTGTTATGGGTCTAGAGTCACATGTAGGCCAGACCAAGTAATGACGGCTGATTTCCTTCCCTAAAGGACATTAGTGAACCCGATGGGTTTTTATGACAATCGGCAATAGTTTCATGGTCATCATCAGACTTTTAATTCCAGATTTTTACTGAATTCAAATTCTACCATCTGCCATGGTGGGATTCAAACCCAGGTACCCAGAGCATTACCCTGGGTCTCTGGATTACCAGTCCAGTGATAATGCCACTATGCCGCCACCACCACCTCCCCCCTACCCCCTACCCCTTATTCTGAGTGTGTCCCCTGGTTCCAGACCACCCAGCCAGGGAAGCATCCTTCCTGGATCTACCCTGTCAAGCCCCATAAGAATTTTGGCTGTTTCAATGAGATCACCTCTCAATCTTCTAAACTCTAGAGAATGTAGGCCCAGTCTCCTCAATCTCTCCTCATCCCACCATCTCAGGAATCAGTCTGGTGAACAGTTCTTATGAAAGTCACAAATGACATCCTATGTGACTGTGACGAAAATAAACTTTTCTTTCTCAACCTGTCTGCAGCATTTGACACGGTTTACCACACCATCCTCTCCTAGTGCCTTTCCACTGTCATCGAGCTGGGTGGGAATGCTCTCACATGGTTCAATTCTGATCTATCTAATTGTAGCCAGAGAATAATTTGCAATGGTTCCTCTTCCTACTTCCATATTGTTATCTCTGGTGTCTCCCAAGGATCAACCTTTGGCCCCCTCCTATTTCTCACCTGCATGCAGCCCCTTAGCAACATCATCTGAAGGCACGTTGTTAATTTTCACATATACGCTGATGACACCCAGCTCCAGCTCACCACTACCTCTCTTGACTCCTCCAGATGTTAAATTATCAGGCTGCTTATCCAGCCTGGGTGAGCAGAAATGTCCCCCAATTAAATATTGGGAAGACTGAAGCCACTGTTTTCAGTCCCCGTTCCAAACTCCATCCCCTAATTACCGACTCCATCGCTCTCTGGTAACAATCTGAAATTAATCCAATCTATTCGCAACCTCGGTGTAGCATTTGATCCCAAGATGGGCTTCTGACCTCATATTCTTGCCATCCCTAAGGACACCTTTTTCCATCTCCATAAGATATTTGACCTCGCCCCTGCCTCAGCTCATCTGCTGCAGAAACCCTCATCCCTGCCTTTGTTACCTCTAGACTTGACTATTCCAATATTCAGTACTTTGCCTGTCCTGAACAGCTGAGAGGATGTGCTGTTTGATACAATCTGCCATTGAGACCTATCGCTTATACACCTGGCATTAAACTGGCACTGAAATTCATATGCCACATTACTTATTTGTATGATAGGCAAATTGTCTTTTTGGCTTGATGGCAGCATCCTGTTAGTGGAGAACACCACTCGTGTTGTTACAGCATAGTAACAGCGTGCAATGAATAGCTTCACCTGTTGTTCAAATGTTTGAGACAACTTACCTTTCCAGGGTAATCTGAGGTAGACTGGGCACTTTCAGGGCCAAAAGCGGCGATCTTAAGCCCATTCATGAGTTTGTGCAATAAACAGCAAGCAATGATTTGATCAGAGTGGCCATTATCCAGCAGGATGGCTTTGATGCGCCCTCCTTCAGCATCAAGCAAATGGCTCAGGCCATATTTACAAGGTTGCCAATAAGGCCAATCTTATAGCATGTGGAACTGTAGGAATCTCAACGTGTATATTGACCAGTGAAGGTAGGCTTGCAGTAGACAGCAGTAGAGAACCCAATGGCAGATTTCTCAGCTAGCACGTTGAAAGAAAGACTGTTCCATTTCAAAGTGAATTTAAGCACAGGATGGAGCCCATTAAGCTACGTAAGGAAGTTCTTACATGCAGCTGCGGATTCAAATATAGCAAACATTTGAAAGCATTCTCAACTGTGAGGAGGTTAGCAATAGACTTCAAGGCTGACATAGCAAGGCTGGTGCAATGGGCAGACGCATAGCAGATTGAATATAATGCGGAAAAGCATGAAGTATTACATTTTGGTAGGGAGAATAAGGAGAGGAATTATAAAGACAAGGGTGAAACTCTAAAGGGGGTGCAGGAACAGAGAGACCTGTGGGCATCAGTGCACAAATCAGTGACAGGGCAGGTTGAGAAAGTGGTTAAAAGGGTATACAGAATCCTGGTTTTTATAATGAGAGGTATAGAGTACAAAAGCAAAGAGGTTATGATGAACATTTATAAATTCTGGGCACCATGCTACAGGAAGGATGCAAAGGTCTTAGAGAGGGTCAGAAAAGATTTATGAGAATGGTTCTAGGGGTGAGGAACTTAGCTATGTTTGGAGATTGAAAAAATTATTTTTGTACTCCTTAGACAAGAGAAGGTTGAGAGGAGATTTGATAGCAATGCTCAAAATCATGAGGGGTCTAGATGGAGTAGATGGAAAGGAACTGTTCATATAGGCAGAAGGGTTGAGAACTAGAGGACACTTAAATAAGTTGAATGGCAAAAGAACCAAAGGAAAACCTTCTTTATGCAGCAAATGATTAAAATCTGGAATGCACTACTTGAGAGTGTGGTCCAGGCAAATTCAATCATGGCTCTCAGAAGGGAATTGGATAAGAACTTGAAGAGAAAAATTGCAAGGCTAAGGGGAAAGGGCAGGGAAGTGGAACTAGCTCTTTTGGTCTTGCAGAGAGCCAGCACAGACACAAAGAGCCAAATGGCCTCTTTCTCAGCTGTAACCATTCAATGATTCTATCATGCTATGAAATCTTTCCAGGCATTGCTGCGGCTATATCCATGAATTTGACCATTTTATGATTAAAAATGATTAGTATTATATAGCTACAATTCCATGGAGAAAGAACTAGGAGCTGTTCAAAAATACTGGATCCACTTCAAAGGAAGTGAAGGTTATAGCCAGGCGGTTATCTTATGAAGTTGAATTCACTCAATTCAACCATATTTCCATCTAAGAGCAGTGAAGTGTGGGTGTGAATGTATAAAAGAATCATTGAAGGACTCATTTTAAAGATTTAGAGTAGGAACTGTGAGATTCTGGCATATTTTGTCACTTTATAATCAAGAAATAGGTTCTTATAAGCCTAACATTTTTCTGATGGATTAATTTTGCTTCTTATGAATAACTTTCTCTGCAGTTGTTTAGCTCGAAATATAAGGTCTAGTTAATAGCATGTTGTGTTTCTGCCATTGAGGAGGTCAGGAGTGTGAACCGGGCATCTGTAAGTTATTCTGATGCAAAATATTATGACAAAAGGCTAAGCATTAATGCAGCAGCATGCAACCCCTTTCACAACCCATATGGTTATAAGTTTTGCTTCATTGGAGGCTTGGGACTGCCAGTGAAAACTGTTTAGTTGCTGTGTGCATGGATAAAGAGCGGTTAGAGAAATCTTGAATCATAACTATTCAAGGGTAGGAACACACTTCACAAAATTCAATTTGACACCCTATTTCGAATGCAATCTATTGCAGAGTATACACTATATACTTTATATCATTTATCATAAGGCGGGTACCTCATTTCTGCAGTTTGACTAGAACTTAAAATAGCGTGATCGACCAACACAGATTTTAAAGAAACAATGCTGCCTTGGCAATGCTTTGGATCAAAATGGGGTAAGGTTGGGATGAAAGGTTTCATGATTACCTTAATTGAGGTGCTACAAATAAATTGTTGTTCATAAAGCAAAGAGATTTTATGCAATTTGTTTCATGACTGGGACTTGATTTTCCAGACAGATTTCTCATTCGAAACATCAATCTTTATTTACAGGCTGCAACAGTAGTTACATGCTTCCATCAAGCTCCACAACTAGAAGAAGAACTCCCGCTCTAAGGTTCCCCGCGCTTAGAGCTGATTCATTCATACTGTCACTTGATACTATACAGCACAATAAGTCCTAAAGCCACAGTCACTACATTCCTTAAAGCTACAATTACTACATTCCTCTCCCTTTAAATTATTTGTACAGTTTGTATTTACAAGAACATCTACCTTCATGACATTACAAAATATATACACGGGTCATGGAATTATAAGTTCAGTCTCTCAGGTGGTTTCTTGATCTGGGTGGAATGCGTACCTCCACGGCTTTCGAATCTTTAATAGGCTCCACATTATCTGGAACATTAGGTACCTCTTTAGGCACAGGCACTTCAGTGTTATCTACTTGGACAGAAACACCTGGCATGTCTATCCTTGGTTGAACAATTTCAACAAGGACCACAGGTTCTACTATGGTTACAGGTGGAATTTTGTTGGGGTATCTCCCTTCTTCTCAAATGATACATGTGCTTGCGGGTGATCTGACCTTCCACTTCTCTGTGGTACGACAAGGGTCTGGTCACAGAAACTATTACACCAGGTAACCAACTCAATCCACCACCGAATTTCTGGACATATACTGCTTCACCAACAGTAAATTCTCGCTCATGACTATGCAAATCATGAGCCGCTTTTTGATTCCCTTGACTTTTCTCCCCTCCAAATTGGGAAGTATCAGGCTTCATCTTGGTCGAAGGTGTCGCTTCATAAGTAACTCTGAAGGTGTTGAACCTGTAGTAGTGTGGGGGATTATTCATTCTCTTTTCTGAACCATCTTCCATCTTGTCGTCTTCTGTTTACCACAGAGTTGAGTCTCATCCTTTACTTTGACTTCACAGTCAGCCAGACCACTCTCAGGCAAAAATCTCAACTTGATTCCGTTCAGGGGTTGAGCTACCCATGGCCTCATCACCCACTTGCATTTTGGAAAGTTCCACAACTTTTCCTTCTAATGCCTCTTTTGTTTCACTCAGCTGATTCTTCAGCTCTTCTGTCTCCTTCTTGTATCTGTTGGCTTCTTCCTGGAGCCTTGAACATTGCTGCGTCTTCTCTGCCAACTGGTTCTTCAGTTTGTTCAGAATGATGTTAAATTCTTTCTGCTTCTTCTGTAATTTTCCAGAGGTACAAACTTTGACCTGAGGGATCCTTGTAGTGTCTGAAGATCCTTCAACAGGTTTTCCTTTTCTTTGCGGAACTCACTTGCTTCATCTTGAATTCTGTAATTCAGCAGAATCTCCTTTGGTCTCTCCTGTTATTCTCCTACACTGCTGTTTAAGATAGTCTTCATTTCCTCAGATTACTGAATGGCTACGCACTCCTTTCACATCCTGTTAAGGTCCTTGGACTCTCCAGGCTCATTCTGAAGTATCTTGCCTTGTTCCTTTCCCAACTAAGGAACTCTTCTGGCTTCCTTTTGAAATTTCACTGGCCAATCAAGGTTAATTTCTCTCAACCAATTGCGACCTAAAAGACTTGGTCCTTCACCCTCTACTATCACCTGGAGTTGTGCTGTTTGGTGCTTATAATAAACAGGTACAGTGGTAATATCCTTCACTTGAATAGCTTCGGTAGTATAAGTTTTCAATTTGGCTGAAGCCTGCTCCAAATTCAATTGTTAAGTACCTTATTTAAATACTTCAAGGTGTGCTCTCCCATTACAGCAGTTGAAGCACC
Organism: Cetorhinus maximus; assembly: GCF_964194155.1. Lineage (NCBI taxonomy): Eukaryota > Metazoa > Chordata > Chondrichthyes > Lamniformes > Cetorhinidae > Cetorhinus > Cetorhinus maximus. Next base: position 34,948,631 of record NC_135900.1, read on the forward strand.
AGTGTCCACTTCTATCATTAAAGGTTTTCCATTTACTTGCAGAGTAACAGTGATTGGCTCTGTCTTCCCTACTTTTACATTAAATAGGAAGTAAATATCAGAATTGGTGGTTTAAGGTTCTTCCACATTATGTACTTCAATTAACTTCGTTTGCTGCCTGGGAGTCTGTCTTAATCTTGCTTTATAATGCTTCAGCATGTGCCCTCTTTTATGGCAAAAATAGCACTCCACCTCTTTAAAACGGCAAGTTTTAGGAGTATAATTGCTTCCACATTTTCAGATTTGCTACTGAGCTGTTTCCTGCATTTATTTTAAATTTTCGGGTAGCGGGGTCTGCCCCGGCTTTTCGCGCCACACCCGCTCCAACTGGAAAACGGTACCATTTTGTGTACCTTATATAGCCTGTATTATGGTTAAGCATATTAAGCGTTCGGCGCTTTCCATCACAAGCACTATTTCCAATGCTTTTTAAGATTGAGATTTACTTCAGCTAATAATCGTCATTGAATGGCATCATCTTTCACACCGCAGACCAAACGATCCCTGAGCATATTGCTTAGGGTCTCCCTGAAATCACAGTGCTCAGTCAGTTGTTTTAATTTTGCTACATATGTAGCAATGGTCTCCCCTGGGGCTCTAACCCTCAAATTAAACTTCTGCATGGTGACTGAGGGTTTGGTTAAGTGTCCCTTAACGAGGTCTACCAACTCACTGAAGGTCTTCGAATTGGAGCCATCTGGGGCTGACAAACTTTGGATTAAATTATAGGCTTTACTCCCGAAAGCACTTAGAAGAATTGCTCTCCTCTTTTCCTCCCCTGTTATTTCATTTGCCTGGAATTAGAACCCAAGGTGTTCTACGTATTGACACCAGTCCTCTGTGGATGGTTAGTAGGGGTCAATCCTGCCAAAATGTGGCATATCTGGTGAGTATATCCTCCTTTTCTTCTGTTTAAACAAGATACTCACAGTCGCTGGGCGAGGGACAACGCTGAACCTGATTTATTCTTGTTGCCAGTTTATTATGGACTGATTTTCCAGGCAGGTTTCTCATAAGAAGCATCAAACTTTATTTACAGGCTGAAGCAGCAGTAACATGCTTCCATTAAGCTCCACAACTAGAAGAACTCTCACTCTCAGGTTCCCCGCGCTTAGAGCTGATTTGTTCATACTGTCACATGATACTATACAACACAATAAGTCTTAAAGCTACAGTCACTGCATTCCTTAAAGCTACAATTACTACAGAAAACTTTTTTGACAACAGTACAAATAAATCACTAACTAAAGCAATAATCATGTTTTCAAATCTGAATGCTTTCAGCACCTGGAAATTAAAAATGCAATTCCTTCTTGCTAAAGGGCAGCAGAAAGGAATCAAAGGAAGAAATAAAAAGGCACAGAAATTAATTTACATGCAAAAAAATAATGAAATGGAGAATCTTAATAGATCTTCGATAGGTTTTTTGTAAGAAAAAATAGGCTTCATAATCCAAAAATACCTCTTAATATGAAAGCTTTGGTGGGACAGTCTGACCAAATTTTGTAATCAAGTTCTGAATTTCCTTTTCCAGGATAATATTTTTCCATTTGATAACCATCCTCTTAAACAAGTGAAAAGAAATGAAGTGAAACTTTCAATTCTGTAGAGCTTTTCACAATCACAGGGTATCCCAAAATGCTTTACAATCACTTAAGTACTTTTGAAGCATTGTCACATCAAGTTACGACATGACCAGATAATTTGTTCTTGTGATGTTGATTGAGGGATAAATACTGGTCAGGACACTGGAGATAACTCCCCTACTTTTCTTTGAAATAATGTATGGGATCTTTTACATCCACCTGAGAGGGAAAACAGGGTCATAGTGTGGGTGCGGAGAGAGGGGGGAGGAAGGGTGGGGAAAGGAAACCTTGGAGTTGAATTTTACATGCCCCCAATGGGCATGTTTCCCACGGGGAGGCATGTAAAATAGGGTAGGTGCCCACCCTACCACCTTCCTGCCCATCCCCGAGCTCACACCCATAATACAAGGGGGGTGGGAGTGGACGCCTAAATCAGCAGGCCGCTCACCATATTTAATTGAGTAATCAAGGTCAGTTAGGCTTGTCATCAAGCCAGTTGACCTTGATAAAATGCTGCCCACACCATAAAACATTTGGCCTGGGCAGCCGGGCAGGAGCGGGCAGCCCGATGTTTTCACTTATATCTTAATGGAGGGAAGGGAGGGGAGGGTCGCTCTTTGGGAGCTGTCCTTTGCCGATCATGGGGCAGAACATCCCAAAGGTTGAACCCACCCCTTCCTTCCTCCCTACCCCCTCCCTTAAACCCCTTCCGCCCCTCTCTGTAACCTACCCAAACTATCCCGGCCCAAGACCCCAGACTTACCTGCTCCAGGATCCGTAGGTCTTGGCCTTCTTCTTCTTCTGCAGTCCAAGCAATGGACACTGATCCCTCCCTGGCACTGCCGAGACTGATGGAGTTGCCAGCCAATCAGATTGGCCGGCAGATTTAGAGGACGGGACTTCCTCCCCAGTGAGCCCTCATCAATCTGCCCCGCAGTGCTTTATGGCTGCAGGGCAGGTTGGCGAGGGACATGTTGGCTCGGGGTGGGAGGAGGGGGCAGGGACATGCCATCCACCACCTTCCCCCATTTTATCCTGCCCTTGGTTTCAGCATTTGTGCTGTTCACTTGAACAAATATTAAGCACAGAAAATGCTGGAAATCAGTGCACCAGGCAGCATCTGTGGAGGGAAAAACAGAGTTAACATTTCAGGTCAATGACCCATCATCAGAACTGCCCTACAGAAGGTTTCACATTAATAGTTATTTTTGGATTATGGCATTTTTTCCTCGGAAGAACTGGATGTACCAATGCAATCTGGCGAAGTGAGATTGGGAATGAGGAGAGAATTAGCTGGTACAGGTTAAAGTGAGTCATTCCTGACACAGAAGAGTTTTGATATTTTTAATGCAGCTGGCCAACACTTTTTCAAGTGTTTCTTTTTGCCATTCTGTTAAAACACAATTAGCCTTGCTTTTCGTTGCTTCTCACAGTGTGAAGACCACCAGTAATGTTATGGAATCCCAATCCCTTACCCACAACTATGGTTCTCAGGAGCTGGTACAACACTTCTATAGGCATATGTTTGGAGGCAGATGAGCCTAACTAGATGAGCAAAGGATTTAAGTTCTGCATACGACATCACAGAACAAGTCATCACCAAAGACTTTTCCGTGTAATAATATCTAAGTTTGACACCAGCTTACCTCCACCTCCCGAACATTCAAGCACTCTGGTGTTCTCTCAAGCCACTAGCATCAAACCAAATGAGAACGGATCACCTCTCTTTGTCTTATATGACAGTGCCAAACATCATCATCACTGAGTGAAGTGGTTAGGCTGAGAGGGAAATAGAAGTAAGAAATATTTATTATGTCAGCTAGCATGTGGACCAGGAATGGAATTTGTGATCAGTAATTTAGAGAGGATGGAGTCAGGGGATCAGGAGCTAGGTCTCATGGACAAAACAAGTTTGGAGATGGTATGGGAGTTGGGAGGAGGGGTGGGTGATTCAGAGAGAAACTAGAGAGAGACAGGGAATCAGGACTGGGCCAAGTGGGAGACTGAGGGTCATTTTGGCAAGGGGAAGAGGGAAGCTGTCTGTCAGCAGCCCACTCACAGAAAGCTGCCAGGCTACCTGCCTTACCTCTGCCTTCCTCTGATGCATGTAAAATAGCAATGGAGGCAGAATGAGACCCGTGAGTGGCCATTAATTCACCACTTAAGGGCCTCAATAGGCCTCAGGGTTGGTGGGCTGCCTGACGCCTTCTCCATCCACCGTAATATGGGAAATAGGTCAGGGTGGTGGAGGGAAGGCAATGGGAAGGCCACCCACTTTATTTTACCCACCTTTAAATATGCTGACCGTTGGTGGGGTGGGAGGGGTGTGGAGAGCATAAATCCAGCCCCCAGTGGTGCCGGCATTCACCTACTTGTCACCTTTCTTCCTTACTGCAGGGTAATTTGGCAGGGCACCTGGTGCCCATCAGAAAGGAAGAGGATCTCCTTCATGATGACATTGGTTCTATAAGCATTTCCACAATTGCATCAAATAATTGGTGTGTTATACACCATGTCATCATGCTTCAATAACTCAGTCTCCACTGACCACATTTGAAAAGCAGAGCTTGCTTGTCAGGGGATATAGGTTATCTTCAATTAATGCTAGCAGTTCACCTATTCACTGTAAACGAGCCCCAACTATGTGAATTGATAGGGCCTTACCCCAGCTGCATTGGGCAGGCTGAACAGGCGCCCCACCTATTGCTAATCCCAAATCTGTCCAATATATGCTAGAATGAAATCTTGCCCCGCAGTCTCCAGTGTACATATTGATGTAAGACCAATAGATGCACTTCCCCAGATGTTTTCACATATCAAATTACATTTCAGTTCATACAGAACGAGGCTTGCCTTTGGAAGCACAGACACAAGTAGAAGTGTATGGAGTGCTTATGAAACTTGACAGGATCACTGCTCTCTAAATATTAAAGAAAATTATTTCAAAAATGATTTTTTTCTGTGCTTGTTGATAAATGATTTATTGATCATAAGATGAATATCATCTGTCTTCCAATTTCACTTTATCTGGAGAAGAGCCTCAACCAAATGGAGTGGAAATCTTTGCTTTATACTGTTTGCTCATGGGGTTTCAGGCAGAATATCTCCCACATGAGTGAAATTTTGAACAGATGGTATTGATAAATAAGTGATTTATTTTACTTAAAGCTGAGCAAAGCCACTTGTAAGGTAAATACTCTGAAAGGTAGACTGAATTGATCAGTTTTAGTAATGTTGCAGAAACACTAAGAGAGCATACAATGAATCGGGGAAGTAGCAGACGGTTGTTGTATTCAGATAGTGGCTCTGCTATATCAAATTAATTCCCTTTTTTATACTGCTGGTCTAGTTGTGATTTCTCTCATTTTGTATGCTCTCATCATCTCAGCACCACACCCATAGCCCAGGATTTCCGACCCCGTTGGCCTTGGGTATGATGACAGGCGGGGGGGGGGACAATAGGGCGAGAAGGCCAAAAATCAGTTTCATGCCAGCATGAAAGCACAGCAGGTTCAACTGATGGTGTCTGCCATGGCAGAACACCAAACACGCTGGAGGCCAATGTGATTCCGATATGCATTCCGGTAATGGGATTCAAAGTAAGGCCTGACCAAAATTGTACCCCCACGCCAGTTACGCCAGCGGGAAAACACGTCGGCCCAGAACACATCTGGACAAGTGACGTACAGAAGTTGGGACTTATAATTAGGGCTTTGCTCAGATCGCGGACTACCACGGAGCAGAAGATACTGGAGCCCTACAGCTACCAGGCCCTGGAGGAACATGTGCATCACATGCCGGATGGATTCTCATGGACATGTCTCTGCTGTGAAACAGCTCACAAAGGGTGGGAGGTCTCCGTTGATGTCTCGCGTCTGCTTTGGAACGTCACAATCTTGACCATGGGCTGCTACGGATGATCGGTGAGGGTTGGGGCGAGTAAGGTCTTGTTGTCAGTTGAAGAGGAAGGCGTACCAGGCTTGGGTGGAGGCAGGGAGTGAAATTGGGAAGGGAGGACAGAAGAGTCGGGGGGAGTGAAGTTGGAGGGGGTGAAGCGACGGTGTCAGAGGGTGAGGTTGGGAGTGGGGAAGAGGGCGTCCAGCGGCAGGAGGATATAATGGGGAGAATGAAGCAAGTTGGGAGATAGGTGTAAGAGGGGAGGAAAGTGTAAGGGATGGAGTCCGGAGTGGGGAAGGAGTTCGGAGGGGGGATGGAGTCCAGGGGCAGGAAGAGGTCCGGGAAGGAGGAGGGAGTTTGGAGGTAGGAAGGTGCCCAGGCGTTGGGGGGGGGTGGGGAAGGAGTTTGGAGCGGGGAAGTTGTCCAGCGGAGGAAGGAGTAAGGGGGTGGGGTATGTGCAAGGGAGGAGTCTGCGGAGTCAATGACTGCCTCTTGGGGAGCGAACTGAGAGTGGGTGTTGGAAGAGGGAATGGTGAGTATGGGAGGGGGCAGAGTGAGCCAGAAGGGTGGGAGGGTGAGTGTGCATCGGAAGCAGTAGAAGGAACAGTGAGGGTGGTTAGTGGGGACTCAGAGGCAGACATAGTCCCTGGGAGTGGGAAGGAGGAGGTCGGGGAGGTCACTGTGGATGGGGGTGAGATTCTCAGAAAGGTCGGGAACATGCACGTTCGTGTGCACATCCTGGAATGACAAGGGTTTGGGCTGGTTGGTGACGGTGAGGAGGTGGAAGGTGATGCCGGGGGGGCTTGACAGTGAGGGGGTTAAGGATACGGGTGACTGCAGAAGGGGAAAGGACGGGGAAGCTGACGAGATACTTGATTACAACCATTGTCGAAATCAAAAGTGAGCGGAGCCTTGTGTTGGATGGGCACAGGTGTTGCATGGGAGTGTGATCAGTGGGTGGGCGGAGATGCAGGTCAGCTCAGATGGACAACTGAAAGGGAGCCCCAGCAGGTAGCATTGAAAATGCTTGGGACAATAAGATGAGTGTGATGGATGAGGGCTCCACGTGCATGGGAGAGCGCTTGCATGAGGCTCTGAAAGGCCCTGCCACACACAAACACTTCCCCCTCCAGAATCCACTCATGGTCTGGCTGCATGCAGCTGAACTGCTAGTGGGGAGGATGCAGTGAGAAGACTCGTGAAGCCTGCCAATGAGGATGAAAGAGAACATTACACATTATTCAATGAAAGTGAATATATTTTCAGATTATAAAGTGATAAAATGTGTTCACCCATGCAACTACTTGTGATCAGAATTTCTTAACTTTTCTGGGCCTACCACTTCTTCTAGGTGCTGCCCTGACATCCGCAGCAAGGGTGAAGACAGCCTGTGCAATGGTTGGCCCTGTTGCCTCTGATAACTTTGGCATGCATCCTCTGTAGATCCAAGGCCTTGAGGGCCTTGGCTTGCTTTGGCTGTCCTTCTGTGGTCCAGCTGCTCCCTCTGTGGTGACAGAGGAGGAAGTTGTGAGGGCCAGAGGCAAAGGGAGCTCGGAGGAAGCGCAGAGCCTCTGAGATCCCTGAGTGGATGACCCAGGGGTGTCCAGCTGCCACTCTTCCTTCCATCAGGTGCCCAAGGGCCCAGCCTGACTCCTTGAGGGGAAGGAGCACCTGGAGGGCTGTCGAGGTGTTCTGTTTCCCTCTTGTGTTGCCACTGCAGGAACTCACCCATGGCCCCATGGCTACCACAATGGAGTTCATCTCCATGTTCTGCTGGACCAGGGTCTCCATGGCATCCGCCCTCCTTCTCATGGAGACCTCCTTGTGCACACATGTGGACACCACTTCATCAGAGAGCAGGCGGACACACTCCTCTGACTCGTGAGCCACTCTGTTGAGGGATTCCAACAGCTCTGCATGATGTTCCCCCACCTTCTGCTGATTCTCCATGATGAGTTGAGTGGCCAAATCCAGAGGCCTGTCATCTGACGTGGACCTCACAGATGCCTCTTCCCCAGCAGTCCTCCAAGTGCCAGAGAGCTCGGCTGAACCTGCCTTCTCCTGCTGTGAACACATGTTCGTGCGGTGACCACCAGATTGTGAATCCGAGCCTGCTCTAGATCTAGGTCCCACCGAGGTATGTGTCTCTGTGCGGGTGGAGGGTGTGGGTAAGCACTGTGATGGGTCTTCCAGGCTGCTTATTTCTAGCTCTTCAATGGAGGAGGTGTTCCCTTGGCTGGAGGTGAGGGACCTGGATGGAGCTGAGGGACTGGCTGGCTGAGAGAGCGATGATGTGGTGCAGGATCCTCACATGGATGTCCACTGCCGACTTCACCATCGTCACAGGCAGGGTCCACAACCTCACCAGTCAGTTAGATGGCACGCTCCTCAAAGTGAGTGTGGGGCCTAATGTAGGCCACTCCACCCCCAGTCTGGGACCTCTCCCTGTTGTTGTGAGCCAGCTTCTCCTGCATGAAAGCAGATGGAGAGAGTGTGAGCAGGAGGCATGGCACTGTGTGGAATGTTTATGTGGTGAGCGGAGTTATGGACAGGTTGAGGATGTGAGTTCCAGAGGATATGAGCCTGATGGAGATGTGAGGGTGTGTGTGAGAGTTAGTGGTGTTGTCCTTTGAGGTGTGAGATTCCTGTGGATGTGTGATGGGTTTGGGAGGTTTGGGAGTGTGTGAGTTGAGAGTGTAGAGATGGTTGCCTTACACTAGCAGAACGGACTAGAGCATTCATCCTCTTCCTGCAATAGATGGGTGCGAGGGATAGTCCAGAAAATTATAGGCCGGTCAGTCTGACTTCAGTGGTGAGCAAATTGTTGGAAACAATTCTGAGAGGTAGGGTAAACTGTCACTTAGAAAGGCACAGATTTATCAGGTATAGTCAGCATGGTTAGGGGAAGCTCATGTCTACTAACTTAATAGAATTTTTTGAGGAAGTAACAAGGAGGATTGATGAGGGTAGTACAGTGGATGTTGTCTACATGGATTTCAGTAAGGCACTTGACAAGGTCCCACATGGCAGACTGGTCAGGAAAGTGAGATCTCTTGTGATACAGGGAACGGTGGCAGATTGGATCCAAATTGGCTCAGTGACAGGGAACAAAGGGTAATGATCAATGGATGTTTTTGCGAATGGAAATCGGTTTCCAGTGGCGTTCCACAAGGCTCAGGGTTGGTGCCCTTGCTGTTTGTTGTATATATTAATGATTTAGACTTAAATGTGGGAGGCATGATTGGGAAATTTGCAGATGACACAAAAATTGGCTGTGTAGTTGATAGCAAAGCGGATAGCTGTCAATTCCAGAATGATATCAATGGTTTGGTTAAGTGGGCGGAGAAGTGGTAAATGAAAATCCAGGAAAGTGTGGGGTAATGCATTTGGGGAGGGCAAACAAAGCAAGGGAATACTCAATAAATGGGAGGTTATTGAGAGGGTTTGAGGAAGTGGAAGACCTTGGAATGCATTTCCACAGGTCCTTCAAGGTGGCAGGACAGGTGGACAAGGTGGTCAAGAAAGCATACGGAATGCTTTCCTTTATTGGGTTAAATGTTCAAAACAAAAGCAGGGATGCAATGATGCAACTGTATAAAATGCTGGTTGGGCCACAGCTTTAATTTTGTATACAGTTCTGGTCGCCACATTACAGGAAGGACAAAATTGCTTTGGAGAGAGTACAGAGGAGATTTACAGAATCTTGCCAGGACTTGAAAATTGCAGTTATGAGGAAAGATTGGATAGGCTAGGGTCATTTTCCTTAGAACAGAGGAGGCTAATGGGTGACCTAATTAAGGTGTACAAAATTATGAGGGACTAGATAGGGTCGACAGGAAAAACTTGTTTCCCCTAGCTGAGGGATAAATTACCAGGCGGCATAGGTTTAAGGAGATTTGTAGAAGGGTTAGAGAGGTCATGAGGAAAAACTTTTTCACCCAGAAGGTGGTGGGTGTCTGGAATTCACTGCCTAAGTTGGTGGTTGAGGCTGAAACACTCAACTCATTTAAAAGGTACCTGGATCTGCATCTGAGATGCTGTAACCTACAAGGCTATGGACCAGGTGCTGGAAAGCGGGATTAAAATGAGCGGCTAGTTTTTTTCTCTTTTTGGCTGGTACAGACACAATGGGCTGAATGGCCTCTTTCTGCACCATTACTTTTCTATGGTTCTATGGCTGACTTCCTTTGTGCTCTGTCATGAAAATGTTAATGTCGTTAATTTTATTGGATTTTTTTTTAAATAGTGTTTAGTGGCGTCTGTGTCTATGTGTGTCTTCATTGGATTAAAGCTAGCTATTCTGGATGCTTTGATGTATAGTAGTTTTGCGATGTTAACTAGATAAACGTAAGGAGGATACAAGGTAAAGTGTACATTTGCATTTGTTGAATAAAGCCTTCAAGAGTGGGAGTAAAATCTTGCACCTAGTTGCCAAGCAACGTGTTTATATTAGTAATAAAATTAGTGGGATGAAAATATTATTGTCAGAAGATATGAAGAAAAGCCAAGTGATACCATGGGAAATTTACATTCAAAGGAAAAGCTAGGTACAAACAGGAAGGAGTTTGTGTGTGTAAGGCAAAGGCATTTAAGATCTAACCAGCCTGTACGCCTGCAACTGTGTCTGCAAAGGAACCAAATTGCAAGGAACCTCATTTTGAATTCGTAAGGACAAATGTGCTTTGCCTGGGGTCTTTTTAAATCTATGAGTTTTACTGTTTCCTTATTTTTCTCAAGTTGCCAAATCACTGATTTAGGGCCATTATTAGTGCCTTCTGCACAGAGGTCAGTGGTCCTTGATCTATTATTTATAATAGAGTTTAACTGAGAGTCAGATTAATTAGGGGATTTTTCTAGTTACTATAGTAGTAATTTTGTAGGCATATGTATGTGCATACAATTTTTCTTGTATTAATAATTTAGTTTTATTAAAAAAAACCTCATGAAGCTTGGTGATCTTATTCCTGAATTCAGAGCTGCATCTCAAACATACAATTGAGAATATAGGTTATGACAGTTGTTCAAGTTTACCGCTGGGATTTAAACAACTCAGCCTTTACCAACTGCTGTGTCATAACAGTTCCAATGGCACTGACTGTTGCTGTCACTGCCTCCCAAGCCAGATTGGGACTCTGGTGGATGCCCTGCGGCCAGGCCTGGGGTAGAAGGCATTGCAGCGACCTTCCACTGCATCCAGCAGGCGCTCCAGGAAGGCGTCACTAAATTTGGGGGCTGCCACCTTCTTTGTTTTCAGGGCCATCTGTCACCTGGAGCAGTCCCGGGTCTGTAGACATGAAGTAGGCATGTGCTCTGGTGCACTTTAAATGTAGCGCCCAGAGTGAGGAAGCACTGTGGTCATGGTGGAGTGGGAAAATCCAAGCCAGCGATCTGGACTGTTTCCCATGCATGCATTATTAGTGAGGCGGGACCAGGAATGGGCCAATATGGCGCGAAAACCCGCAATTGCAGCCGGAGGGTAAAACAACTTTTTTGCCGCCCACTACCACGCTTAGTGCAAACCTGGGGTGATTCTGCCCATAATATGTAAACTATCACCTGCAGAAATCAGCCTCTGACTTTTACATGTACAAGAAGACAATAACAGACAACCTTAATTTGGGAATGATTGCTGAGCTATAAACCTAGAAACTATTGTGTCAGCAGATTGGTACACATTGCTTCACACATTGGTATGACATTCTGCTGTCAGTTATTTTAATAGGGACATTAACCCATTCAAAATAAATGAATGTTGATATTAAAATAGCAGAGAGGAACAATTGCCTACTGATATAATTATTAGGAATTTCTAACCTATAAAATCATTCAGCCGTACTTCTTTATTGAGCCACAGCTGCCAGCAAATGACAGAAGAATTAAACATAAATAACAACTAGGATTAGGATACTTAGATGTCACAAGCTTTTATTTATAACCACATTTAGTGTTAGCACTTTGCACAATACAATATTCCATTCCTTATGTTGAAACCAAAACTTGTGTGTCAATACTATATTATACTGTGCCATTACATGACAATATTTGTACCTTTAAATTATGAACTGATGTAGCTTCTTGGATTCCAACATGCCACAGTTTGCACTTCTACTGTCAACAACAGGACAGCATGCCAGGTAAGTTTAAGGACTATTCCTGTCATTCTAGAAGAAAAATCTTACCTGTTATTTAGAAGCTATCCTTGCTACATTTTGACCTCGCATTATCACCAATGTAATTATCTAATGTATACCATCTCGAAAATACATTTGCAATATTGAACAGAAAAGGAATCATCCTGTAACTGAACTCCCATTACAGGCAACTGAGAAAATTTCTGGCTTCTTTTCAACCAATCAAATTGTGTGTATTTATTCTAAGGAGCCGGTTAAAAAAAGAGCTCCAGTGAGTAATTTGGTCAACACACAGTATATGCCAAGTCGGCTAATTATGCAGAAGGAGGAGGAAGTAAAGGCCAAAAACTTATCATCCTTGATCAATATATTATAAACAGAGTAAGACGCAAACCCCACAATTGAACACTTGGGAAATATTTCAAACAGCAGCATAGCCGTTATGAGGCAAGGGAAAATGCAAAGTCGTTGACTTCAACTTCAAACAAACAAAAGCCCACTTCTAAGTTTGAAAACAGCTTTGAAATTTATGAATGAAAGTTCAGATGTATGAACAGATATGTTGATATTAAAATAGCAGAAAGTAAATCCCATTACAGTATGATGGTCCACATTTTATGAGAAGCAACAGAGAAGCAACAATGTTCGTCGCTGATCTCAAAGAAAGCCGCACAAAAAGATTTGGTGATCTCTATGGTGTGGATTTCCCTTTTCTGACATTGGTTTGAATTTGGCGTCAGGTCATGGAGATTTCCAGGCGTCCAGCAAGCCGGGTAGGCAACCAATTACATTGATGTATCCTCAGAGACAGTAAACCAGAAAGTAAAAGGTACTGATTATCCTTCACTTTTAATTAAATTTTACAGGGAGCAAAGTAAATGATCGGGACATACACATGTGACTAAGGTAGAAGCTTACATATCATTTAAAAAATTTAAAATGTATTTTAAATATATGTGGAATTTTTAAAAAAAAACATTGTGGAGAATTTGACATTTCACAAATATAAAAAAGTATTTTTTCAGGACCAGGGAGGGGTTTCAACAGTAATTACAAGCTTAGAGCACAATTAAAGATCCAGTTACAGATCATTCAACAAGATGTAACTTTTTCAAAGGATTGTACAGTGAGACTAATAGCATGAAAGGGCAAGTTCTCATTAGTTTGTAATTGATTGTAGTCTGCAAGGACTTCAACAGCGCATCCTATGGAGAAGTATAGAATCATTGACAATGTCTGGATTTTAACTGCATATGTGCCAGATGTTGCAGTTTTTTTAAGAGGAGTAAGGACAGCGATTGCTGACAGTTCCACCTGTCACTGTTATGATCCCGGTAGGCACCGTTAACATTTAAAGAGAAATCCAAACACACTGTAATTAACTGAATGAACTATGCCACAAGATTTCACATTTTTAAACAAAATCAAACTTTATTGGATATGTGAAAGAAAGCAAGTGCTACTAACTTAACACTATAATTTATAACTACGTATATCATGGGGAGAATTTTCTCCCCATTGGGTGGGCCAGTTGGGAGTGGGCATGGGTGGGTGTGGAACCAATCACCGCCTGCGATCGGCTGTGCGCCACCATTTTACGTGGGGGGGCCAATTAAGGTCTGCTCAGCATGACGCGCACCCGGGAGCATTCAGAGCTATCTGTGCAGGCGGGGGGAGGAGGGGGAGGAGGGAGAGCCGGGGCCTGCGCTCTTTCGCGTGAAATCTCCCTGAGGCATGGAGCTGCGTGGATGAGGTTCCACCATCTCCACACGCCAAACAGAAGATTCTGGCCCATGAATCCAGTTTTGCATTTACTCCCCCACCCCGCAAACCACTGCCAAAAGCTTCCTTATCTTAAGAATTCTTAAAGGTTCATTCACTTCTTCAGGGACCAACCCAAAGGTATTCCATACCCTCCAGAATTTACTTTGATTTCTCCTCAGTGTTCCAGCTATTCTTCCGAAGTACAAGATGTCATAGGGATCCTTCCATTAGCTTTTGGCTAAGTAATCCTCCAACTTTTCTGTAAGACCTCACGACTGAGGAGTCCTTAGCTCCAGCTTGGGCCAAACTGCCTTCTTCAGGCTAACTGCTTTCACCACGGGGATTACAGTAGATTTTCTCATGAATTAAAAGTGACCTATATAAGACCAAATCTGCAACTGCCTTCTGTGAGAAACAACCAGTTAGATTAAACAAAATAACCTTCTATTCCACACAGCCCATCTTCATGGCAATGTTCCATGCTTTGGGATACTCCAAACAGAAATGCAAATGAATTACCTTACGTTCCAAACAATCCCTTTGATTCTGTGACCCATATGAATAATTTATAACTCTAATGAACATGATTGCCCTCTCTCCTGACTTGCTGAGTGCATCAAGAAACCCCCATGCCTCAAGCTTCTTTTCATCTGGGAGCTACAGAAACCATTTAAATCTTTTATTGGGACAAGTGTAGACCTCCTGTCTTTACCAAGAGGTCCAGGGAGGGATCATCCATTGTTTAGCGTTTTCACACTTCTAACTTTGACCTTGTAAGATAAACATAGGTTACTTTTTAACTGTAATTAACTCAGGCTTGTTTGATTCGGATTTACATTAGAGTTGTTTATCAGTTTCTTAATCAGATGTTTCTATTTATCTTACATTTAACACTGCAAATCCTAAAACTAAAATTACCTCTAAAATATTAATATAAACCATGAAATCCAGGCCATTATTTCTCCGAAAAGCCCCTCGTAATTTTAATGATCTCCGGTCAACATTTCTTAGTCAATTTTATTGATGTATTGTAAGTAACGTTTGAAAACTTGAAACGTTATCAAGTGTTAGAGCTACAAGAGATCTGTGATGTAATTGGGAACTCAATTATATAAACGTTATCTTCCATCGCTCAATTAGAAGTTCTGCAGGTGAGGAGGCAACACAGAATTTATGTATTGCCTACCTCAAAAAGGACTATTTGTGTGTATAAATGTATGGGCCATTGTTCAAATGTTTCACTCGAGTGTCTGAACATTTTTTAATATTCAGACAGTTTGTTTTGTTCCACAATTATTCATCACTTAATGAAATTTTGGGAAGATACAGCTACAAAATGTTTAATTTTCATAAATGCTATTTCATTAGTGAACCCGTGGGAAATTATGCTCAAAGGAACTGCAGGTTGGAGAATCAAGAGAATCTCAATTCCACGTTTCCTGCAATGTTCTTCCTTGCAGGGAATATGGATTCACAGAATCATCCTTAATGCGCAAGAAGACTCTTTTAGTCATTCTTATTTTGTATGGCTTTCTCTGTTTCATGCTTTCCAATTTAGGTACCTGGACTAAAATTTAATCTTCCTCAGTTTAGGGGTGCAGTGGGATGCAATTCATGACCTGCCTGTGCCAGTTCCCTTTGAGGTAGACAGTACATAGGTTTAGTGCTGCCTTCCCATCTGTATGATTGCAGCGGGGGTCCAAGCATCTGTGGTACTGCTGTTTGGCTGACCGGCCAGCAGCAATGGCGCCTGTGGTATCTGGTGCCACTGATGTTGTTCAGAATCCCTGTAAGTGACAGCCTTATTCCCCTTCTCCTGTCTCCTCACCTTCATCCTGAGATGTGACATGAAGTGAAAGCTGCAAATAGTGTGACCATGGACCTCATGCTTTTGTCCTCACCCCTCTCCGTCACCACCTTCTGCCTTTCTGCTTTCAGATGTCCAAGAACTGCTGCCTGACCAGCCTCAACACGGCTAGGAAGGTGAGAAAGAACAAAGCCATGACAATGATGAGGAGGCACCATCACTTGATCTCACAGTCCCAGTCACCAGCTCAGATATTGCCATTCTGGGTAATGTAGAGGCCAGCAGAGTTGGGATCTGCATGTGGTGAGTTATCTGGCATGCATGGCATTGCTGCCAGGACCAGGAGAAAGTATAGGTTGTGTGCAAGCTCCCCGGAGGACAAGGAAGCAGATGAGTTCTGCTACACTGCACTTAATGAGAACTTCGATGAGGTGGCATGCAGTACAACACTGATGATGGTGCATATTGAGATGCTTGGTGTAATGGCAGGCCTGCCAGACAGCCTTCTGTCATTGTAGAGGAGCATGGAGGAGTCCGACTCCAACATGGCAGAAAGCATCACGCAAGAACTTGGAGCCCACCGTTTCCACCATAGAAGTGGCGGCCAACTCCATGACTGTACTTGCAGACCCAGCAGCAATGGAGCGGCTGGTGGCCATCGTCTCGCTTTCTGCTGCAGCACAGACAGAAACAATGAAATGACTCAGTGCTGCAGTGAAAGCTCAGATTGAAGTCCTGAGATCAATGCTTGGTGCTATGCAGGCTAGGACTGCTGCCATCATGGTGCTCGAAGGGGCAGGCAACACCTCAAGGCAGTCCGGATGCCTCCTCCCGAGATGAGGCATCCGGATCCCTGAAGATGTGGTTGCGCCCTCATAATGGTGAGTTTATGTAGGGTACAGAGACCACCACAAACTTGGAGATACTCTCTGGATTGTACTGGAGTGTCTGCACCACCCTCCACACCACCCCACCCTTCCCCTAGCGGTTGAGGCAGCTGAACCATTGCTTCAGGAGGCCGAATGCATTATGGTTGCTGCCGGGATAGCCGGTGTTCACCAAAATGAAGATGCAGAAAACTTCTTAGTTTCTTAGATTTCTATCTGTATTCTTCAGACATTAGATAATAATTGCTGATAATCAAAGAAAATTACGGTCTGCACTATCAGTAGGTAGTAGTAACATGAGAAAACACCACAAGTATTTTTACATTTAGAGACATTTCACTGTGACATATCGACCAGCTAAGATTTCAGAGTCCTGGATAAAACTATTAACATAATCCTCCTCTTCAAAATTTGAAATGAAGGCCCTGAAACTCTAAGCTCACTTAAGGACTGACTGCTGATATGTGTTTTCTGCCAGTTGGATAGCATGGCAACATTCTTTTTCCCTTTTGTCTGCTTCGTTCTGTTGCTTTTTTGCCATCTGCCAAGTCATGGGGCTGTCTGGGGTAGCTAAAAGAAAGCACCTCTCACTTAGTTCATATTCACATTTTTCAATAGAAAAATTACTAAAGAATCCAAACTGTGAAAGCAGCCCTAACAAAAGTTACGAATGACATTCTCAATGATTGTGATGCATTATCCCTCCTTGCCCTCCTCAATCTCTATATAGCCCTTTTATGTAATTGACCACATCATTCTCTTCCAATTCCTCTCCTTCAACGGCTCCTTCAGTGTGATTGCCTTTACTTGTTACCAATGATTTCTCTTTCCACTCCCAGTCACCAACTCAAGCATTCCTTGAATATTCATCCTTCACCCTTTCCTATTCCTTATCTACTGCTTCTTGGCAACAATTTTTTATTTATGCATTCATAGGATGTGGGTGTGGCTGCCTAAGCCAATGTTAATTGCACATCCACAGTTACCTTTGGGGAGGAGGTAGTGAGCCACCTTATTAAATCACTGCAGTCCATGTGGTGAAGGTACACCTACAATGCTGCCATGAAGACGATGAAGGAATAACAATATAATTCCAAGTCCATTCCTCCTGCAATAAATGCCAACATTCCATTTGCCTCTCTAATCACTTGCTGTACCTGCATACTAACTTTTTGAGCAGAATTTTGCCCTTATCAGGCAGTCGCATGCACGACCTGAATGAGAGCAAAATAGTGCGTGATGACGTCGGGCGAGCGTCCCGACATCACCGCACACTCTCATGATACTTTGCTCGGCAGACATGCGCGGGTGCCGGAGCAGCTCCCGCCATTAATTAACAGGCCACTTAAGGCCCTTAATAATGCAACTGTCTCTGATTTTACATTGCCTGTGCGATTTTCTGCTCGTCGCATGGGCAAAACGGGCAGGCAGCCAGCTGAGATTTCCTCAAACCTCATCCCAGGGAGGGATAAGCAGTGTTAGCATCATTGCCGGTGTGAGTAGTGAGGGGTTTTGGAGGCAGTTTGCAGCTGGTTGCTTATTTAAACTTGACAGCTTCACCTCTGTTTGGGGATTCATTCTTAGCATTTCCGGGTCTCATTTCAGGAGTCATTGCTGTCTGCCAGGACCCCGGAGAATTCAGACCATGTGGACCCTTCCAGGTATCAGACAGCCTCCTGTTACCCTGGTAATGGGGGTTGTGGTCTCCGCTGGAGGCATCTCCTCTGAGAAGGAAGAGAGGGGCAGAAGGGAGAGGAGGTCAGGCTCTTCAGTGCTCCAGCCCGACTGGATGGATGGCTGTTGCGTGACAAGCGCTTTCCTATGAAGAGGCTCATGACACCGCTCCACCACCCAAGAACAGAGGCAGAGAAGCATTACAATACGAGTCATAACTCCACAAGAGCGGTGATTGAGGGGACCATAGGTCTCCTCAAGATGCGCTTCCGATGCCTGGACCATTCAGGGGGAGCACTACAATACTCCCCAGAGAGAGTGTCACTGATCGTGGTTGCATGCTGCGCTCTCCACAATCTGGCACTGGCAAGGGGGGGACCCACTGGAGCAAAAGGATGTTGACGCAGCTGCACAGGCCACAGATGATGGGTGCAGTGGTGAGCCTGAAAAGGAGCTTGGTGAGGAGAACACTGAAGGCATGAAGCTAGACCTCGGTAACCTCCAGGGAGGCAGGGGCACCTTGATCCAACACTCCTTCAGCTAGGCTACCAACGATCAGCTTCAGCCACATGCCAGGGCTGCCGCCTCCATCCCGGGTGTCTGAAAGGACCCTTTCATTTGAATACAAAGACCACTCATTACCTGTGCAATTAAGTTCAGAGCCACCATGTCCAGCATTACATACTGGCAAACCCTACACCACTTACATAAAAAGATGAAGCATCCTCAGGTCATGATGACAAAACCAGCTTTATTTAATTTCTACATGTACAGACTTCAGACATCAACCTCTCTGATCTTATGTCCCAGACCAGGAGACAGTAACTAAAGATAATGAACATAAAATCACCCGTGACCTGTCCCTCTTGTGCTCATGGTGCCTTTAACTTATGCTTGCGAGTTCTATGTCTAGGTGCTCCCCCCTTATTGGCACCAGCTTTGGAGCCAGCCTGCTGACTCTGCTGTCTTGTTGGCCTTGATGATTTTGGTGCTCATCCAGTGGATGCCTATGCTGGCCCTGCCTGGGAGTGAGCGGCCAGTGCCACGGCTGGCAGCTCCCCAGTCATCGCAGCCTCATCAGATGCTATGATCACTGGCAGAAGGGCAGAAGAGTTGCTGCCATCATCCAGAGTACCCGGAGAGGAGCCCGCAGAGATGACAGGCAGCTTGTGCGCTGTGGACCTCTCTGTGCGCCATTGATGGACGGGTACCTAGCTGCGAAACTGGGTGTCTCGCCCATCTTCCACACTGACACTGACCACCTGAAGCCAATGCCTGTGTGGTGGCTTGCAGGTCTGAGCATAATCCCAGGAACACCTCATTCTGTCCATGGAGCTGCCCCTCCCTGAGAGTTGCCACTCTCTCAATGGAGGAGGCATTACGCTCACCCATGGCTGTTAATACAGTAGTCACGCTCCGCATGGACTCATCCATAACGGAGACTATGGCACGCATACCCTCATGGATCTCCGCCAGTTTCTCCCGCACATCTTGCTGGACATCCAGAATCTGCCATCTAATGGACAACTCCAGAGGCTCATCATCAGCCTTTGACTGAGCATTGCCCTGGTCTCCAGCAGTCCTCCAACTGCCGGCGCCCTGGGCACTTTCTGCCTCCGCCTGCACCTCAAGCGAGTGTGAAGTGCCCTCACCAATGTGCACCGAGATACTAGCCGCCGAACTGATGCCTGCCACGATGTCGGTATCTGCGCTGGTGCCTGCTTCAGAGAGCCGGTGTGACGCAGGTGACAGTGACACCCAGTGGTCCTCTAGTGTCAGGGGTGGCCCTTCAGGGTCCAGAGACCGAGTGCATGCTGGTGAACCTAAAAGAGAGAAGGACATGCCATTAGTTACAATCATCACACTGTCACTATGCATGCCAGGCACCCTGGCGAGACAATGGAGATCTGCATCATGGTGCCAACGTCTTCAAATGACCAATGGTGACTCCAGGTGCGAGGCCCCCATCAGTGAGGAGACTGCACTAGAATGGTTGCACAATCCAAAAGTCTCACCTCTGTGCACTGCAGTCTTACCTTTGTCTGGCATCCCCGCCTCTCCACGCCTGGTTGCATGGGGACTGTGCTGGCTCTCAAGCTCCAGGGCATCTTGCTCGAATCTGGTGAGCAGCAGGTTAGTTGGCCCTCCGCCTGTTCATGCCCTCTCGACCTGGTTATGGCTTGTCTTCTCCTGAAAGGATAGAGCAGCATTAATTGGTCCAGTCTCTATCTGCAGCGCCATAGCAGCCTGGCCAACCCCAGCTGAGGGGCACCTTGCAGGGCACATCTGAGTTGTGGCCCTCGAGCCACAAGGCACTCAGTCCAAGCAGCCAGGGCTCACCCCCTTGGCCAGTTGCAGCGTGATTGACAGTTGGCACTCAGAATCTAGCACCGCTGAGGTCTGTGGGAGAACAGCCACACCTTAACATTTCTGCACACTGACCCATGCCAACATGGTACTCACCCTTCCTGAGCACAGCAGGTCATTGAAGCACTTCTGGCACTGCACCCATGGGCACGTACCACATCATGACCGCTCACTCGTGCTGCCACCTTCTCCCATGGCCTCTTGGTGAGGTATGGTGGCCTCCTCCTCCCATCTCTGGGGACAAGGGTGTCCCGCCTGGCAGCCATCTCCTCCAGGAGAATGGCGAGACAATTATCGGAAAACTGGGAGGCCGAGTACCCACGTGACCTGCCCTCCTGCCTGGTGTTTACTGACACAATTGGCTGCATCTTCCATCCAACCGGCATCCAGAGGCCCTTCCCTGGCTGTCCTTCTGGGGCTGCCTGGGCCTTCTTTATACCAGCTGTTGGTTCACCATTGGACCCGCCCCGCTCGGCCCTTCCTAGCCAGTGTGGAGCCGCATTTCACACTGGGTGGGACTTAATTGGCCCACCAGCATGAAATCACAGTCGGGGCCCGCCTGCCCTACAAGGGCAAAATTCTGCCCTTTGTGATTCATGTACCAGGACAACCAGATTCCTCTGTACCAATGAGTTCTGCAATCTCTCTTCATTTATATAGTACACATTTTTGCATATTATACTCCATCTGCCAAATTTTTGCCCACTCACTTAACTTGTCCATATTACTTTGCAGGCACTCTTCCTCCGCTTGACAACTTGTTTTCCTACCTATCTTGGCGTCATCGGCAAATTTAGCTACCATACATCCGGTCCCTACGTCTAAGTCATTGATGTTGATCGTAAATAGTTGAGGCCCCAGCATTGATCCCTGTGGCACTCCACTAGTTACAGCCTGCCAACTCGAAAAAGACCCATTTATCCATACTCTCTGCTTCCTGTTAGCTAACTAATTCTTTGAGACATGCTTGCATATTTTCTTCCAAAAGATACACAGAGAGCTCTGTGATCAGCATCTGAAGGAACAAGATGGCTCAATATTGGCAGCCTGACATCCGGGTTGTATGACATGAAGCCGGCAATGGCACGGGATCTCAGTTCTTCCTGTCCTCTATCACGGAGATCTTAGATGACAGCATACGGAAGAGTCTGGGCAAACCGCTAACTCTAGACAAGCTGACAAAGGTCAGGTCCTTCAAGACAAGTAAAACTCCAGGAAGGGACGGCTTACCAATCGACTTATATTTGACTCTATGGGCAGGATTTTTAGTTCAGCGGGCGCGTGTGATTGGCAGGCCCGGGAGTGGCCGGAGAATGGACTGCCAACTGCAATCGGCCCCCGACTGCGATTTCACGCTGGCTATCCGAAAGGCGTGCTGAAATGCTCAGCGCTGCCGGGGTGGGGGCGGGAGTGGGGGGTGGGAGGAGGGCGGGCGCTGACGTAAGTGCAGGCGTGGGGCAGCGCAGAGTGAAAGCTCCCTGAAGGCAGAGAGCTGCCTCAGGGAGCTGAAGAATTTAAAAGCAATCAATAAAGATTTTAAAATTGAGAAAAAACGTCTACGCATCAGAATCAGTCACCTGAACATACAGGTGATGAAAATTCTGTCCAAACATTTTTTTTAATTTAATAACGGAAACCTCGTCCCGCCCTTGGATGAGGTTTCATCAAAAATGCAAAGTCCGCCTGGCAGATTCGCCCGTCTGCCCAACCATAAGGTTGGACAGATCATGAAAAATCAGAGTCAATTGAATTAATGAGCTTAATTGCCCTCTTAATTGTTGGCGGGTGCGCTTCCAACTTTCGCGCGCGCCCACCAACCGACATATTGCTAGCATGGGATGATGTCGGGACATTTGCCTGATGCCATCACGTGCTATTTTACGCTCGAGCAGGTCGGGTACGTGCCCTGTGAGACTGGATGAGCCCAGACCTGCTGGAAGTGTACGAAAGTATTCTTCTGGCCGGCAGCGTATCAGAATTCATGAGAAAAGGCTCCATTACCCTCATCTACGAGAAGAAGGGGGGAAGGGAGGAAATTAGAAATTGACGGCCCATTTCACTGCTTAATGTGGAGCGCAAAATTCTGTCATCGCCAATCAGGTCAAGGCAGCACTGGAGTCAGTGATCCACCCTGACCAGACCTACGCTGTAGCCAGGGGCAAACAGAGGGCAAACAGGGGAAAAAGCATACCCAATGTCGCCCTCAACCTGATGGTCACCATCACATGTGGCTGCATCAAGATGTGTGTAAACCCTTGGCACGCAAACACCAAGTGTCACTACGTGCTGAGGTTCTATAGAATCATAGATGGTTGTAGTGCAGAAGGAGGCCATGCAGCCCATCGTGTCCCTGCAGCTCTCTGTAAGTGCAGCTCACCTAGTCCTGCTCTCCTGCCTTTTTCCTGCAGCCCTATCTGCCCTCAGTGTTGCGAAAGATGGGTCTGGCCACATTGCTGTAGAATTCTCCATTCATTTGGGCTGTGCTGCACCACTTGGCCATCATGGAAAAGTTTGTGCTAGAAAACACTTTTGATCACAAGTCCATCAAGCAGTGGCCCACACCTAAAGTCCTCGAGACTCTGCAAGAAAAGATGGTGGATCCTGTCGGATTGTTCCCTGAGCAGACTGTCAAAATCATTTGGCAGAATGCCTCCTCACCAGAACTTTCAAACAAGCACCAAGACGTAGCTTGGCTCGTGGTGAGAAGGGCCCTCCCTATCAGACCCTTCATGCACACCCGGAGTCTCCTTACCACCACACATTGCTCTTGAGGTGGCTGCGATGAGGAAGACTTATACCAGTGACTATTCATCCTGTGCTTTAGTTACTTGGTTTCCCCGAGAAACAGACAGGGTTGGATGGTCAATCCATCCTTGTCCATTCTCTGTTCAGATAGCTGGCCAGGCTACCCCCCCTTCCTTGTCCGGTTGCAGCGATGGCCTCATGCTTAACGAACATCATGCTCAGATCGGCCTCTGCTTCCCGCCCTGTCATGTACACACTTGCTGATTGGTTCTTTTCAGAAAGCAACTGTCCATGATTGGTTCCTTTCTCTAATAGCAATGGTCCTTAATTGGCTCATTTTCACCCCCGGCAACCCTTCCTAGAGCAGGAAGGTCCAAATAGCAAGTTTGGCAAATCTCCTCCTAGATCTTTTGTCCTCCATTTATCCTCCTAGATCTGTTAGTTTCAGCACCTCCCCCATCTGTCCCCGGTTCCACCAAGCATAGGACTGATCACAAACTGCCGAAGTTCTACTTATTCAGTGATATTCTAAACAGACAGCAATCGTCAGTTGCATTACATTGAGACATTACTTTTTGACTTTACTTTGAGTTTTAAGCAAACAACTTTACATGATTTTTTTTTTTGCAAAAATATACTTTATTCATAAAATATCTTCAACCACATTCCAAACCATTTCAAAAACACCATTACAAGGGTACAATCCAGTTCAACTTTTACAAAATGTATCACCAGGTGCATCAGTACAAACAATATTACAATCATTTACAGCCTTTCATTTTGAGCTGTACAGCCCGAGGGGATTTAAACAGTTCCCAGTCCCTCGGTGCACCGTGGCAGAAAGGTCTTAGACAGCGACCCTTCCCCATTGCGCCTTTGCGGTGGCTGCCCCAAGCTTTAGTGCGTCCCTCAGCACGTAGTCCTGGACTTTGGATTTAAGCAAACAACTTTACATGATATTTGTAATCAAAAAGGTCACAAACTGGGAAAAACAAACAATTGTTGCCTGGCTTTTAACCATTTGTTGCCTGGCCTTTAACAAGTCACCTTTCGAATATTAGCACA
The DNA here is from genome assembly GCF_964194155.1 of Cetorhinus maximus. Lineage (NCBI taxonomy): Eukaryota > Metazoa > Chordata > Chondrichthyes > Lamniformes > Cetorhinidae > Cetorhinus > Cetorhinus maximus. The sequence goes on from NC_135900.1 coordinate 34,972,593, forward strand.
AAACCCTGAACATAGCATAAAGATGCTCTGTTAACTCATTTGCAGAGGTTAGCCCATTTTAACCTTATAAATAATGTTAAGTAGTAATTATAAGCTTAGCTTTTCCCTGTATCCTTAAAAAACTTCCACAATGTAATGACCCTTTTATTATATTCAAAATGCACCAGATGCCCACAGCTTTAAGTACATTTTAGTCACTCTAGACTCCAAATGTGCTTACAATAATTTCTGCATTTCCAGCTCCTCTTTCCCTTTCCCCTTTAAGGCCTTTTCCTTCAACCTCCTCATTTCCTTGTGTTGGATCCAGTGCCCTTAGGTTTGTAAGGCTAAAGGGTCCAGGTTGCATGCTTATATCGGGGTGACCGAGTTGGTGCGGAGACAGAGAACGTAAGGGGATCGTTGTTAGAATAAACACATGCTGTTTATTTACAAACTAAACTCAGCAGCTATACTTGTGTGCTCACAACATAAAACTCTGTCTTCACTCATCAGTGACTAACTCAAGACTCTCTCACAGAAAGGTAACCCGTGCTACTCTGCTATTGGGTATTAAGATCATGTGACCTTACTTTACAATACTTGTCTTAAATATATATTACATATCAGATTACTACATCCCTCCTCGTTTACCGAAAAATACATTTTACAATTTTCCAATATATCAAGTTATTTACACGGATCACTTATTTATGAATTCAGTCTCTCTGGAGGTTTCCTTATGTGTATAAAACACCTCAGCTCTACCGCTTCTGACGTTTGCTTTGGAGTCTCCCTTACTGAAGTCGTCTGAGCATCTGGTTCTACAGCAGGTACCTGTAAATTTGTTTCTTCGACTCTTTCAGGTACAGTCGGCCCTTCAAACACATTTGCACTTGGTTGAGTTCTTTCAACAAGAAATGTTGATTCAGTCTCGAACACTGGTGGAATCACTTCTGGTGATTTGACTTCTCCTCTTCGTATGTGATCCACACATCTCCTTACTATTCGATCTTCGACTTTCACGTGGTAGGAAAGAGGTCCCGTTACAGCACTAATTTCACCAAACAACTGTGCTGGTCCTTCTCTAAAATTTTTTCACAAATACCTTCTCTCTCACAATACATGTTCAGCCCCAACTGTGACAATCATGTCCCATTTTCTGGCTTTCCTGCTTTCTTTCTACCTTACCCCTGAAGTTTGGCACGATTAGGACCAGTCTCGATCAGAGATGATGCTTCATTAACAATTCCGCTGGTGCGACACCTGTTGTCGAATGAGGGGTGTTTCTATAATGGAATAGAAATTGTGCCGATTTAGTCGCTATCGAATCTCCGGACAATTTCTTCATACCAGATTGGAACGTCTGAACTGCTCTCTCGGCGAGTCCATTTGAAGAAGGGTGGTATGGAGATGTTTTCACATGAACAATACCACTGAGGCTTGTAAATCGGCTAAATTCAGCACTTGTAAATACTGTTCCATTATCTGATACTAGCACTTCAGGTAATCCATTTATAGCAAAACTTTGTCGTAGCTTGTCTATTGTCACTGAGGAGACGGGTGACCTCACTTTGTTTATGTCCATCCACTTTGAATGGGAGTTTAAAGGTCCCACATAGTCGATGTGTACTCGTACCCATGGCCTTCCTGGCCACTCCCAGGGGTGTAACAGGGCTGTTGCAGGTAATTTTTGCACTTGTTGACACTGCACACAACTTCTCACTACGTTTTCTATTTCTCCATCCATTCCTGGCCACCACATATGGCTATGTGTTATCTCCTTCATTTTGGAAATTCCGGGATGTGCACTATGAAGTTCGAATAACAGTGGCTTTCGCCCTTTTGGAGGGACAATCACCCAAGCTCCCCACAATAAAATACCGTCTTGGCTGGTTAACTTGTATCTTCTCTGGAAATACGGTTTCATTTCATCAGAATCATGTGTTTGTGGCCAACCATAAAGAACTTAATTCCTCACTTTGGATAAGACTGGGTCTCGGTTTGTCCAATCTTTAATTTATTTAGCGCTTTTCAGTGATGAGTCCAGGAAGTTCAACAACAAAACGAATTCCTGAGGAATTGGAACATCTTCATCTTTTACTTGCAAAGGTAAACGACTGAGTGCATCTGCATTTGCAATCTGACTTCCAGGTCCATGAATAAAAGTATACTCATACTCTGCTAAGATCAATGTCCATTTTGTACTCTTGCTGAGGCTATACGGGATACAGCCTTGTCTTCACAAAATAGCCCTAATAATGGCTTGTGGTCCGTAATGATAATAAAATGACGACCATGTACAAATTGATTAAACTTTTTAACACCGAAAATGATTGCCAGGCCTTCTTTTTCAATTTATGAGTACTTATTCTCTGCAGTACTGAGTGTTCTCGACACATAAGAACATAAGAAATAGGAGCAGGAGTAGGCCATTTGGCCCCTCAAACCTGTCCCGCCATTCAATAAGATCATGGCTGATCTGCCCCAGGCCTCAACTCCTCTTTCGTGCCAGTCCCTCATAGCTCTCAACTCCCTGATATTTCAAAAATCTATCTACTTCCTCTTTAAATACTTCCAGTGATCTAGCCTCCACAACTCTCTGGGGTAGAGAATTCCAGACATTCACTACCCTCTTAAAGAAGAAATTCCTTATTCTGTAACTTTGTCCCATAGTTCAAGATTTCCCCACTAGTGGAAACATCTACTCAACATTTACCCTGTCAAGCCCCTTTAGAATCTTGTACGTTTCAACAAGATCACCCTTCATGCTTCTAAACTATAATGAATAAAGGCCTAACCTGTTTAGACATTCTTGTTGACCCCTTCATCCCAGGAATCAGCCAAGTAAATCTCTTTTGAACTGCCTCCAATGCCAGTATATCCTTTCTTAAATACGGGGACCAAAACTGTACACAGTACTCCAGCTGCAGCCTCAACAACACCCTGTACAGTCATAACAAGACTTCCCTATTTTTAAACTCCAACCCCCTAGCAATACAGGCCAAAATTCCATTTGCCTTCTTAATTACTTATTGCACCTGCATGCTAACTTTTTGTGTTTCATGCACAAGAACACCCAGATCCCTCTGAGCTGAACTGTTTTTGGAGTCTCTCTCCATTTAAATAATAGTCTGCCTTTTGATTCTTCCTACCAAAGTGCATGACCTCATACTTTCCTACATTAAACTCCATCTGCCAAGTTTTTGCCCACTCACTCAACCTATCTATACCCCCTTGTAGATTCCTTATGTCCTCATCACAACGAGGCCTCCCACCTATTTTTGTATTTTGCCAGCAAGTCTGGATACATTACACTCTGCTCTCTCCTCCAAGTCATTAATATAGATAGTAAATAATTGAGGCCCTAGGACTGATCCTTGTGGCGCTCCATTAGTTACTTCTTTCCAATCTGAAAAAGACCCATTAATCCCGACTCTCTGTCTTATGTGTGTTACCCAATCCTCAATCCATGCTAATACATTACCCCCAATATCATGATCTCCTATCTTGTGCAATAACCTTTTTTGTGGCACCTTATCGAATGCCTTTTGGAAATCCAAATACACTACATCTACTGGTTCCCATTTATCAACTCTGCTTGTTTTATCCTCAAAGAACTCTAGCAAATTTGTCAAACGTTTCACAAAACCATGTTGGCTCAGTTTGATTACGTTAAGCTTTTCTAAATGTCCAGCTATTTCTTCCTTAATAACAGACTCTAGCATTTTCCCAACGACAGATGTTAGGCTGACTGGCCTATAGTTTCCTGCTTTTTGTCTCCCTCCCTTCTTGAACAGGGGCATCGCATTAGCGGTTTTCCAATCTGCTGGGATCCTCCCAGAATCCAGAGAGTTCTGGAATATTTTGACCAATGCCTCCGCTATCTCTGCAGCCACTTCCTTTAGAACCCTTGGATGCACTTGAGGACACTAGTTTGAGACCCAAGTTGCTTGCCCTCAAACTGAATTTGAACTTCTACCATGATGTGATCGCTACGCCCTACAGGATCCTTAACTACAATGTCTCTTATTAATCCCACCTCATTACACATTACTAGATCTAAAATAATCTGTTCCCGGTAGGTTCTGCAAAGTATTTCTCTAAGAAACAACCCCTGATGCACTTTACAAATTCGTCTTCCATTTTACCACTACCAATCTGATTTGTCCAGTCAACATGCAGATTAAAATCACCCATGACAATTGTAGTGCCCTTCTTACATGCCTCCATTATTTCCAGATTTATACTTTGTCCTACAATGAAACAACTTTTCGGGGGCCTTTGGACGACTCCCACCCATGACTTCTTCCCCTTGCTATTCCTTATTTCCACCCAAACTAATTCCACATCATGATCCATTTCAACTATATCACTGCTCACCACCGAACTGACATCCTTTATTAACAAAGTTACCCCACCTCCTTTTCCTTCTTGCCTATTTTTCCGGAATGTCAAATACCCTTGAATGTCCTATATGTCGTTCTGATCCATCACCCATTCAATGGGAAAGCACTGCTCCCACTTCATAAGGTGATGCGTCACATGTTAACATCAACTCTTTCTTTGGGTCAAAATGTACTAGCAGTGTAGAAGATTGTAGCAACTTCTTCACTTTTGTGAAAGCTTCTTCTTGTGGTGTTTGCCATGACCATGTCTGGTTTTTCTTGAGCAAGTAATACAATGGTGCCAGTTCTGTCAACAAATTAGGCAGAAAACATCCATAGTAATTGATCATCCCCAAGAATGATTTCAGTTCAGATGTATTCCTTGGATCTGGGGCTTCTTTAATGCTTTCACTTTTTATTCAACTGGATGTAGGCCTTGTTAATCTACCATATGACCTAGGTAAGTTACTTCTTTTGCCTAGAATGTGCACTTTTCATTTTTCAATCTCACTCAAACCTGCAAAAAATGTTTCAGAACTTCTTCCAAGTTCTTCAAATGTTCCTGTTCAGTGAGTCCAGTCACAAGAACATCATCCAAATAACCTACAACATTGGGCAATCCCTGTAGTAAATTTTCCCATGTTTTTTTGGAACATGGCACAAGCAGAAGATACGCCAAATGATAACTGGTTGTATTGATACAATCCCTTGTGCGTATTTATGGTGACAAACTTCCGGGATGCCTTCTCTAATTCCAATTGCTGGTAGGCATGACTCATATCTAACTTCATGCAGGCCTTTCCACCTGCCAGTTTAGTGTATAATTCTTCTATTTTAAGTATGGGGTGTCTTTCCAATTTTGCCACTTTATTAACTGTTAATTTGCAGTCCCCACATATTCTAATGCTTCCGTCAGTTTTGAGAACAGGTACAATCGGAGCTGCCCACTTTGAAAATTGTACTGGTTGTATCGTTCCCAGCTTTTCTGTCCAGTTCAGCAACCACCTTATCCGCATTGCATAAGGTACTGATCTGGCCTTCATGAATCTTGGTGTTGCCTCTGGATCTACATGAATTTTTGCTTGCAGCCCCTCAATCTTAACAAGTTCTTCGTTGAAAACTGAGGTACATTTTTGTAAAAGCTGAGATAACCCATTAGTTCTCAGTTGGAAGATTTCCGTACATTCCAGTTTAATTTCTTTCAGCCAGTTTCGTCCGAGAAGACTAGGTCCCTCGCCTGCTATTACCATCAAGGGTAATCTTTCTGTTTGACTTCCACAATGTAGATGACTTCACATACACTCTTGACTTGCATGTCTTCTCCTGTGTAGGTTTTTAATTTTTCATCAGTTTCTTCTAAATTCAGCTTATGTTCTCCATGATTCGGGTATTTGAAAGTATGCTCACCAATCACTGTAGTGGCTGCACCAGTATCCACCTCGATTCTGACAGACTTCTCATTCACAATCATGGTTACATAGATAGGCTCCATTCTTCCTACCTGTTCTTCCTACCTTTAAATGATATAGTGAATAGATATCAACATCTATTACTTAAGGCTTTTCAACGCTGTTTATCTCATTGAGTTTTTGCTTTTGTCTGGAAGTCTGCCTGATCCTGTCTTTACAATGTCTCATGAGGTGTCCATTACGATGGCAGAAGAAACTTTCGATCTTTTTAAACTGGGATTCAGTCCAGGGTTGTCTGCTTCCACTTATGTCACTATTATATCATGTTTTTTCTGCTAAGTTATCCCTTTTAATTTGTCTGCTAGTGGTGGCTACTTCCTGCTTCAGAACAAAGCTTTGCACTTACGTGTTCTTCTTAGTTGAGGCTCCACACCCAACATGGAGGATGGCACCATTTTGCGCTCCTCGAACGTCTCCTAAGTCTCGCACTGCACCATCCATTGCTAAAGTGATTTCCAATGCCTTCTGAAAATCTAGATTTGTTTCAGCAAGTGTTCTTTGATGAATTGCATTTTCATTTTACCGACCACCAAACCATCTCTAAGCATATCATTGATAGATGTACCAAACACTCAATATTCAGTTAATTGCTTCAGACTTGCAACATAACAAGCAGCTCCTGCAGCTCTATTTCTCGAGTTAAATTTAAACCGTTGTATCGTCACCGACACCTTAGGCTAATAATGATTCTTTACGAGGTGCACTAAATCATCAAAACTTTTCGAGTCTGGAGCACTGGGCACCAACAATTCCAAGTTCGTCCATATGTCTTACTCTCACACGTGGACAGAAGGATCGCGTGTCTCCTCCTCCCCCGCAATGTCATTCGCTTGGAAGAAGAACGCAAGGTGTTCAACATAGTGAGACCAGTCATCCGAGGTCGGATCGACAGGCTCCACTCTTCCAAATTGCGGCATGCTCTGAGGGGATCACTCAGAAGGAAATTTTTTTTTTACTTATGTCTACCGTGCGAGGTACGGTCCGATTTTGATTCTTCTGGATTCCTTCATTCTTTCATGCTTTTTACCTCGTATTTTCCCATGATTCTTTGTGATTTTACTCTTGTCACCAGTTTGTTGGATCCAGTGCCCTTAGGTTTGTAGGGCTAAAGGATCCAGGTTGTGCACTTATATCAGCGTCATCAAAGTGGTGCAGAGACAGAGAACATCAGGGGATCGTTGTTAGAATAAACACATTCTGTTTACCTACAGACTAAACTCAGCAGCTATACTTGTGTGCTCACAACATAAAATTCTGTCTTCACTCATCAGTGACTTACTCAAGACTCTCTCACAGGGAGGTAGCCCATGCTACTCTGCTATTGGGTATTAAGATCATGTGACTGCCCTTACATTATAATATTGTCTTTAAGGTATATTACATATCAGATTACTACACCTTGTTTTTCTTCCTTCGCTGGAAGGCGCAGGTGAGACAAATCATTTATATCAGCACCACTATTTGGACCATTACCAAAACATGGGAAAATATTCTGATCCAGGGATGAATTTGCACATGAAGCCTCAGTACCACAAGTCATCCCACCAAGTTATGACTTGGATTTCCTCGCTATACTGAGGTACCTGCCCACTCCTCTGTTGGAGGATGTAATCGGTTTTATGCACCCTGTTCAGGCCCTGCCTGATCTCTGTAAAAATGTTCTGGCAGAAGAGGAATGGGATAGGAGAACTGACTAACGTCTTGCGCTAGGTTTTCCCTTAGGTCTTCTGTGGCGTTTGAAACCACTGTCACTCTCTTTTGTAAGTCCACTAGCTCGACCCTTTCCACTCATGATGGGAACTCTGGGATGAAACAAACAGTCCTGTTCAACAGTGGGCATTCCAATGTCCCATGCCCGAGTTAGGTTTGAGAAGTGGTGACACAATATCGCCCTTTGCCCATGTAAGCCAATCGGGTTGGGCTTATGACAGCCTAAACTGCCTCAATGGTACAGTTTACTGTCGCATTGAACCCACATAGACCCTCGTCTGTTACATACATAGGATGAGGGCTGACAATGGTCGATTCCCCCATGCTACATGCCTCCAGGGTTGTCCCAAGCATCACTTCTTTGGTCCTCATAACATAGAGATGGGTGTGATGGTACATCATGTGGTGCCCCTCTCTCATTACTCCCAATATTTTCTACCCTATATATGCCCTTGGGAACGTTATCTGGTGTTATAGTAAGTATGTCCAATACCATTCTTAGTAACATCCCCCTTTACTATACAATCCGTATTAGTAGAATACATCCACATAAGACCTCTGAGTTGGCAACTGGTTATGCTGGAGTTTCCCATAGGTAAGTTACCCAATTGTTCATTACTAATCCATTTGGGCACCACCCCTTGGTGAACCTGTTTCAGGTTTTCCCTGGTTTGCTCTGCTACCCAGGACCTGTAAGTGCTACATGCATCATTTTTGGCAGCCTGCTCAAAAGCCCACTGTTCCTCCTTGATCAAGTTGTTTATTGCTTTGGTATGGTCCTCCAAAACAGTGGCTATCTTCTGCACTTGATCCACAAAATACTGGCTATTACCCAGACTATCAATCTGGATCTTCTGTCCATCTCTTAGGATTTCCTTCAGCTGTGCACTCAGGTTGTGCACCTTTTGGTCCAGATTGGCTATGTCCAAGGTATTTACAACCCCCGTCCCTGTATTAAACCCGGTCATAAAACCATAAGGCCATAAGACATAGGAGCAGAAATTAGGCCATTCGGCCCATCGAGTCTGCTGCGCCATTCAATCATGGCTGATAAGTTTCTCAACCCCATTCTCCCACCTTCTCCCCGTAACCTTTGATCCCCTTACCAATCAAGAACCTATCTATCTCGGTCTTAAATACAGTCAATGACCTAGCCTCCACAGCCTACTGTGGCAATGAATTCCATAGATTCACCACTCTCTGGCTAAAGAAGTTTCTCCTCATCTCTGTTCTAAAAGGTCTTCCCTTTACTCTGAGGCTGTGCCCTCGGGTCCTAGTCTCTCCTACTAATGGAAACATCTTCCCCACGTCCACTCTATCCAGGCCTTTCAGTATTCTGTAAGTTTCAATCAGATCCCCCCTCATCCTTCTAAACTTCATCGAGTGTAGACCCAGAGTCCTCAAATGTTCCTCATATGTTAAGCCTTTCATTCCTGGGATCATTCTCGTCAACCTCCTCTGGACCCTCTCCAGGGCCAGCACATCCTTCCTGAGATACAGGGCCCAAAATTGCTCACAATATTCTAAATGTGGTCTGACCAGAGCCTTATAAAGCCTCAACCAGCATATCCCTGCTTTTATATTCTAGCCCTCTCAAAATAAATGCCAATATTGCATTTGCCTTCCTAACTACCGACTCAACTTGCAAGTTAACCTTAAGAGAATCCTGAGCTAGGACTCCCAAGTCCCTTTGCACTCCAGATTTCTGAATTCTCTCCCCATTTAGAAAATAGACTATGCTTCTATTCTTCCTACCAAAGTGCATGACCTCACACTTCCCCACGTTGTATTCCATCTGCCACTTCTTTGCCCATTCTCCTAACCTGTCTAAATCCTTCTGCAGCCTCCCCGCCTCCTCAATACTACCTGCCCCTCCACCTATCTTTATATCATCTGCAAACTTAGCCAGAATGCCCTCAGTTCCTTCATCTAGATCATTAATGTATAAAGTGAAAAGTTGTGGTCCCAACACTGACCCTTGCGGAACTCCACTAGTCACCGGCTGCCATCCTGAGAAGGACCCCCTTATCCCCACTCTCTGCCTCCTGCCAGACAGCCAATCTTCTATCCATGCTAGTACCTTGCCTCTAACACCATGGGCTCTTATCTTACTGAGCAGCCTCCTGTGCGGCACCTTGTCAAAGGCCTTCTGGAAGTCCAGGTAGATAACATCCATTGGCTCTCCTTTGTCTAATCTGCTCATTACCTCCTCAAAGAATTCTAATAGATTTGTCAGGCATGACCTCCCCTTGATGAAACCATGCTGACTTTGCCCTATTTTACCATGCACTTTCAAGTATTCTGAAATCTCATCCTTAATAATGGACTCTAAAATCTTACCAACGACCGAGGTCAGGCTAATCGGCCTGTAATTTCCCGTCTTTTGCCTCACTCCCTTCTTAAACAGGGGGGTTACATTAGCGATTTTCCAGTCCTCTGGGACCCTCCCTGACTCCAGTGATTCCTGAAAGATCACCACTAATGCCTCCACTATCTCTTCAGCTATCTCCTTCAGAACTCTGGGGTGTAATCCATCTGGTCCAGGTGATTTATCCACCTTCAGACCTTTCAGTTTTCCTAGCACCTTCTCCTTGGTAATGGCCACCATACTCACCTCTGCCCCCCGACTCTCTTGAACTTTGGGGATGTTATTCATGTCTTCCATCGTGAAGACTGATGCAAAGTACCTATTTAGTTCCTCCGTCATTTCTTTGTTCCCCACTACTACTTCTCTAGAGTCATTTTCCAGCGGCCCAATGTCCACTTTTGCCTTTCTCTTACCCTTTATAAATTTTAAAAAAACTCTTGCAATCTTCTTTTATATTACTGGCTAGTTTACCCTCATATTTAATCTTCTCCCTCCTTATTTCTTTTTTAGTTGTCCTCTGTTGGTCTTTGTAGGCTTCCCAATCCTCTGGCTTCCCACTGCTCTTCGCCGCATTGTATGCTTTCTCTTTAGCTTTTATGCTGTCCCTGACTTCCCTTGTCAGCCATGGTTGCCTCGTCCTCCCTTTAGTATGCTTCTTCTTCCTAGGGATGATTTTTTGCTGTGTCTCCCAAATTACTCCCAAAAACTCCTGTCATTGCTGTTCCACTGTCTTTCCTGCTAGGCTCATCTCCCAGTCAATTCTGGCCAGCAACTCCCTCGTGCTTCTGTAGTTGCCTTTATTCAACTGTAATACCGTTACATCTGATTCCAGCTTTTTCCTCACAAATTGCAGGGTAAATTCTATCATATTATGGTCACTTCCTCCTAAGAGTTCCTTCACCTTAAGCTCCCTTATCAAATCTGCCTCATTACACATCACTAAATCTAGAATTGCCTGTTCCCTAGTGGGCTCCACCACAAGCTGCTCCAAAAAGCCATCTCGTAGACATTCTACAAATTCCTTTTCTTGGGATCCACGACCAACCTGATTTTCCCAGTCTACCTGCATATTGAAATCCCCCATGCTCACTGTAACCTTGCCTTTCTTACACACCTTTTCTATCTCCTGGTGTATCTTGTGCCCCACATCCTGAATACTGTTCGGAGGCCTGTACATAACTCTCATTATGGTTTTTTTACCTTTGCGGTTCCTCAACTCTACCCACACAGATTCTACATCATCTGACCCCACGTTATTTCTTGCTTTCGATTTAGTTTCATTTCTTACTAACAAAGCAACCCCACCCCCTCTGCCAACCTGCCTATCTTTTCGATAGGATGTATATCCTTGGATATTTAGTTCCCAGTCCTGATCCCCTTGCAGCCATGTCTCCGTGATGCCCACCACATCATACCTGCCAATTTCAATCTGCGCCACAAGCTCATTTACCTTATTTCGTATACTGCGTGCATTCAGATACAACACCTTCAGTCCTGTATTTCCCATCCCCCTTCTAATTGTCATCCCTTTATCTGATGTGCTTGAAGTTAGATTCCTAGCCCTTTCCAAACACTCTGTCCTATTTTGTGTTCTGGAGACTTTAATAGCCTCTCCTGGGCTCTCCTTTCTTTTCAGTTTTTTCATAATTTTCCATGAAGCTGAATCCCCCCCCCCCGCTGCCCACACGCTAACCTGCTGCTTTGTTTCCCATTAGTCATACTTCTTGGAGTTTTATCCTTCCCTTCCCCCCCACTTTCTCGTTTACCCTATTTACCCTTTTCGCTAGAACATTGGTCCCAGATCGGTTCAGGTGGAGACCGTCCCAACAGTACAGATCCCTCCTGTTCCAATACTGATGCCAGTGCCCCACGAAATGGAACCCCTCTTTCCCGCACCACTCCTTTAGCCATGTGTTTACTTCCCTTATTCTCGCGTCCCTATGCCAATTTGTACATGGCTCAGGTAGTAATCCGGAGATTATAACCCTTGAAGACCTGTTCTTTAATTTAGTTCCTAGTTCCTGATAATCCCCAAACAGGTCCTCTTTCCTAGTCTTACCTATGTTATTTGCCCCGACATGGACCACAACCGCTGGATCCTCCCCTTCCCTCTCCAATATCCTTTCAAGCCGGTCAGAGATGTCCCTCACCCTGGCACCGGGCAGGCAACATGCCATGCGGGACTCTCGATCCTGCTTACAAAGGATGCTATCAATTCCCCTAATTATAGAATCCCCTACAACTACCACTTGTCTTTTTGCTCCCCCCTCTTGAATGGCCTCCTGTGCCACGGTGCCGTGGTCAGCTGGCTCATCCTCCCTACAGCCCTGTTCCTCATCCACACAGGGAACAAGTACCTCGTACCTGTTGGACAAGGTGAAGAGCTGAGGCTCCTCTGTTTCTGAACACAGGATCCCTCTACCTGCCTCACTTGCAGTCACACCCTGCTGACCCTGACCACTGACCGAATTTGAGGTACTTAATCTACCAGGTGTGACCGCCTTCTGAAACAAAGCGTCCACGTAACTCTCCCCCTCCCGGATGTGCCACAGCATCCGGAGCTCGGACTCCAGCTCATCAATTCTGAGCCGGAGTTCCTCCAACAACCAACACTTGCTGCAGATGTGGTCACTGTGGCTCGCAATGGGATCTGCCAGCTCTCACATCATACAGCTACAGCACATCACCTGCCCAGCCATCTTGACTTAGTTAATTAATTTATTAATTAGCTTTGCAGTGTTTTTTTTCAAATTTGGTGCAGATTTCCTACCAACCAATCAGGTCACAGCTTTCCTGTGATGTCACTTTTTCAGTTTTGGCTTCAGTTACTCTGCGCCCTGTGGTCACCGCTCCGGTGCTCCTCCCTCCGAGTCTGCTCCCTGGAGACAAGGCCGCGAATGCCCGAGGTAAGCTAGATTTATACTCACCGCTCCGGTGCTCCTCCCTCCGAGTCTGCTCCCTGGAGACAAGGCCGCGAATGCCCGAGGTAAGCTAGATTTATACTCACCGCTCCGGTGCTCCTCCCTCCAAGTCTGCTCCCTGGAGACAAGGCCACAAATCCCCCAGGAAAGCTAGATTTATACTCACCGCTCCGGTGCTCCTCCCTCCAAGTCTGCTCCCTGGAGACAAGGCCGCAAATCCCCAAGGTAAGCTAGATATATACTCACCGCTCCGGTGCTCCTCCCTCCGAGTCTGCTCCCTGGAGACAAGCTAAATCATTAACCAATCTTCATTTTTTCCCTCTTCAAGCCTCGTTGGGGCTTCAGTTGGTGGGGTCTCCAATTGGGCTCTCCCCCTTCTGATGCTTTCACCTGTGGTCCTAGAGCCTGTGCTTCCTTTTTAATAACATGTTTTACCAACCTTTCATATAATGCCCTGGTCGGATTGGAACACCAGAGGGGGAGTCTGATATGTGAGATGTTCAACGCAACAGGTACCAGCTCACAGTGTACATTGTCATACAAAACCTTATTTTCTTTAATTTACTGGGCCCTTCTTCTAGTTCGGGACATGGGATTGGCTTCGGCGTGGTCACTGTGGTAGTTGGGACTGATGTGGTTGCTGGTGTGGTTGGTGGTGGAGCCCAGCAAATAGGTGTCATTGGGATGTATCCTGTCCCATATGGGTACTCCCGACTGCTACATCTCTGTTGGGTGCCCCTCCTAGGTATTATTGCTGGGGAAATGGGGATGCACATACTCCCCTCTGAGGGCACCTTCCACCACCTGACAGTTTGCATCTGGTCCAAAACTCGGGCCTGCCTTCACATCGGTTTTACACATTAAAGCTCCAGTCTCCACTTGGTTGCGCACAATACGCAAATTATATCCACCCCTCGGACAACGTTGATCCGTCCATCCCGACACGACCCATCCGTTATGTTGAATATTACCCCTGGGTACCCAGCAGGGTGGTTTTTCTGCTTGATTTTATTGCCCCTGGCGACACCGGTAACCGTGACCACCACAACAATCCCCATGATCAGGCACTATTTCACGTCCCTGCAAAACAAAATACTTACAAGTCGCTGAGGCCTTCCCTTTTCAGGGGCCTCGCCTGGAAGGTTAGTTTTTATTTTACCCAGTCCCCTTTTTAGTATTGGTATTCAGGCAGGTGCCGTGGCTTGGGCTTCAACTACCCTGGTGTCTTCGGTGATTAGCCAGGACCCGCCATCTTTGTGTGTCATGCCACATGCAAGGCAATAGGATCCCCTCACAACTGGCCATGGGTACCATCCCCTGTCCCTGATCTTGGATTAGGACGTGTACCCTTTTCATTTGATTGATGTGGAACCATTTTATTCTCTACGGTAACTGGATGGAATAGACCATGGGGCTAGCTTTTTCCACGATGTTGTAGGGACCTCTACACAAGGGTTCAAATACCCCACCCTTGCATAGTTTCGGACCATTACCTGGCCACCAAAGTTCCACTCTTGAGATTTCCCACAATAATGTTTATGCCTTGCAAAAACTGTTGCATTTTGCTGTACATGGCTCCAATATAATTCAGGCACCTTTATGAATAGCTCCTATAAGTCATACGATTTCATAGCAGCTACCCGTCCACCCTTCTGTTGTTGGGCAGAGATCACCAGTATCCCTGATGCCTCCATCAACCGCCCCACCTCCCCACAGGCAATCGTTGGCCATATCGACGGACACACAATGGGCTGTCAACCAGTCCGCTCCCAAAACTCCTTTAGTCTAATCCCCCCATTTGGCTAATATGCATTTCCATTGCATCTCAAATCCCTTAGACCCAATGGCTTAGATACCGCTCCCATTGCCAAGTCACCTGTGAACCCCTCAAGCTGGAAAACCACACCGCTAGATAGGGGCAATTTTCATGGCATGGTCGAGTGGATCACTGTTCTGGAGGCGCCTTTGTCCACCAGGTAGCAACCCACCCTCCCCTCCACACTCATATGGATACAAGGCCTTCCCCATTCATCATAAATTATCGGGCACGGGTACTCGGAATGGGCACGGCCCCTCCATGTCTGGGAGGGGGCTGAGGTGGAGCTCACACCCCCTCTGGTTTATGAGTGGATCTTCCCCATTTGGGCCTTTAACTCTGCCATTTCCCTTTGCAACTCCTCCACATCAGAAGTTCCCTCGTCCAGGCGTCTATCCCTCTCCAGAGGTGGCCTTCTCCCTTTCGGGGACTTTTGACACTCTTGTTTAAAATGTCCCTTTTGTCTACAGTTATAACACTCCAAACTATTGCTGTTACCTTCCTTAAATTTTCCCTCCTGTTTCCATGACTTTGGAGCTGTACTTTTGACCTCACAGACCTTTCCTTTTCGCTTCTGCTCAGACCCAACTTTCTTATCCCACTGACGCCTTTCAAGCCTCAAGGTCATTTTTCTTAACACCCCTGCCTCTGTGTTGCTGGCGGCTTCGCAATCAAAGTCCTCGAAGGCTGCCTGTAAGTACGTCAAAGAATGGGCTAGCAGGGTCCTCAGCTAATGATTCAGGGGATGGCCCTGTAACTGTCCCCAATTCAGGGGTGGCCGCCCATGTGCTGCATCATAGGCGGCCCAGGGATGGTCGGCGTAGGCATTGGGTGATTCTGTGGGTCCCTGTCCAACCCCTTCCAGTGGCTTGTGGAGGTCCCCCCTAGTGGTTCCCATGGCGGCTAAGACATTGTTCTGCAAAGCAGCATATCACCCTCCTCTCCACTTAGCCTCGGTGGGGAGGGCAGCAAAGAGACTACTGCCTTGAACAGTAGTACTTTCTTCTTTTCATCATCATCCAGACCGTGTAATATGGCCAACTGATCCATCTCTAAGAAGTGGCTATTCGGATCCCTTCCCATTTCTAATTTTGGGATCTTTTCAGCCATACCCGCCGCTGATTAGGGGTATATGGAATGACAAATTCCCTGTCCAATGTACCATTGGGCAATCTACATTCTTGCCGCATAAGTGCTATTGAACATCCGCCAGAGTTCTAGGACAGCGGCTATCCACCTGGATGCCCTGTCATCTGCCTGTCTTCATCCTCTGACTCCTCCTCGGTATCCTCCTCTACTTCTCCGACCCCCATTGCATATACTATCTCCCATTTTAACTGTAATTCCCTTTTCAACTTCTCAATCTTGTCCTTACATTCCGTGTGATCTGCTGGTGCCTGTCTGGATCCGGTGATGTTCTCCTACCAAACACTGATCGGCAACCCTTAGATCAACACACTGCCTTTCAGCTTCCTCTGCCCTGCATCTCTGTGCGTGTTCCTTTTCTACCCATGAGTCACACTGCCTTTGGTTATTCATGCACTGGATTTTCACAAATTGTAACCGACCACACCATGCTCCCATTTCTTGTGTTCTTAGCCTAAACTCATGATCCAAATCCTACAAAACAACATAAATCTCCTTTTAAATAGCAGTTTTGATTTATAGCAGCTAAAAATTGGGAGTTACATCTTAACTGTTGATGTTTTCCTCCTAGAAATTTGCCTCCAGACAGCCTTTAACACATAAATAGCTCTGCCAAAGGCTTTCAAGGTCACCTGTACTTTGCTTCTGGCTCAGTACAAGCTGTCACAGGGGCCAATCAGTAATTCCCACTAGTCTCTTGCCAGTGCTAGCTCCAAACTGAGGTGAGAGCTTGCTGTACATAAATAATAAGGCTGATCTTGGAAAATGATCCAAGGTTGGGGCAATGTACTTCCAGCAAACATCTGCTCATTGCTCAGAAGTCCCATGGCTTCAGCACTGGGACTGGAAAAATCCCTAAATGTATGTTAATTAAATAAATTGAAAAATAAATGTCAATGTTTAGCATTTACCTGAATTGCAGTTTAAAACAATCCTTTTAAATATGTTCTCCCACTTTTATACATGACTTAATTCAAATGTAAACAATATTTATTGGCTTAAAGTCAGATTTTAATTCTTATTCTGTTCAATAGTTCTGGAGCTATATATTCACAAAGCATTTTCATGAAAAAGTCAAAGTCCTTAAATGGCTAACCCAATACATAATCATATGTTAGGAAGAACCTGCTATTTTCATTAACAGATTCACTCTTTTCTCCAAAGTATTTGTTTTCATGCAGTGAGGTATGAAGAATATTTTTAATAAGACCTCTGCACTGTTCAGTGCGAGCAGAATAATGGATAAGTTAGAAAGTCACAATGTAGGAATGTAAACAGGGGAAATGATTCAGGTTATATGGATGATAAAGTGTGCTGTGGAAAATGAACTAATATTGCTGGTTGGACTGATATTAGTGTAAACAACTCTGAAGGGCAAATCATGTCTTAAGAACCTAGTTGATTTTATGAGGAGGTAACAAATATGGTAGAAAAGGGAATGTCTATGGATGTTATTGATACAGGCCTCCAGATTTCACATCAGAGACTGTTAACAAAAATAAGAATGCATAGAATTGGAGGCAAACCAGTGGCTTGGATAGGGAATCGGTTAGGAGTTCAAAGACAATGAACAGGAATAATGAGTATATACTCAAATTGGTTTCATGTGACTAGTGGCAACCCCAGTAACTCTTTTGAGTCAAAACAATAAACTAAATTAACAAAAACAAGGGAGAAATCAAGCACAGCCCCTAAGTCAGGTCAGCTGTAAAATCAAGGAAAAACTTTAAAGGAACCTTACAAACATCAAACTAAGATGTGATTAAAGGGGTCAATAAACTGTACTGGGGCCTTTTCATTAGCTTTACAAATGACTTGGATGAATGGATGGAGAGCCGTATATTTAAGTTTGCTGACAACACTAAATTAGTTGACACAGTAAATGGTGTATATTGGAGTAGAAAGATTCAAAGGGATATTGATAGATTAAGTATGTGGACAAACCTGTGGCAAATGGAGGAAAGTTTGTGTAGTAATTATGGTTTTGTTAAATGTTGGACTGTGCCTTTAAGAATAGTCCTGTGATGTAAGATCATATGATCTGTGTAAACCAATGTGTTAGCAGCATGGGCTACCTCCATAGGCAGTGTAGAGATAGAGGTGGAGTTGAATGCTCACGTATAGCTGCTGCTGGCTGTATTATATATAGACCTAATGTTTCCACTTAGAAAGTTGTCTGTAGATCAACTCTAATACAAATAGGTGACAAGACCATACTACAACAATTTGAAATCATTTACTTTAGGCCTAAGAAAGATAGATCAGAGTATTTTCTAAATGACAAGAAGAAAGGAACTGTGAATGTGCAGAGAGATTTAGTGATCAAAGTACAGAAATTACTAAAGGCTGGTGGACAGGTACAAAGACTAATTCAAAAGACTAATTCAAGAGGGGTCTAATACAAAGAAGTGGAAGTTATGTTACAGTTGTACAGAGCTCTGATTAGACCACATCTGGAGTTCAGCATTCAATTCTAAGCATGCACTTCAGGGAGGATATACAAAGAAAGAACAAAGAAGAACAAAGAAAAGTACAGCCCTTCGGCCCTCCAAGCCTGCGCCGATCATATTGCCCGTCAACTAAAACATTTTGCACTTCCGGGGTCCGTATCCCTCTATTCCCATCCTATTCATGTATTTGTCAAGCTGCCTCTTAAACACCACTATTGTACCTGCTTCCACCACCTCCTCTGGCAGCAAATTCCAGACACTCACTACCTTCTGCGTAAAAAACTTGCCCCGCGCATCTCCTCTATAGTTTTCTCCTCTCACCTTAAATCTATGTCCCCTAGTAATTGACTCTTCCACCCTGGGAAAAAGCTTCTGACTATCTGCTCTGTCCATGCCACTCATAATTTTGTAAACTTCTATCAAGTCGCCCCTCAATCTCCGTTGCTCTAGTGAGAACAATCCGAGTTTCTCCTACCTCTCCTCATAGCTAATAACCTCCAGACCAGGCAGCATCCTGGTCTGTGTACACTGTGGATTCACTTGAACTTTATGAGACTCGAGCTCAGCTTGTACATGGACTGTCAGCCTCCTTTACATCAGAGCTATCGGGCGATATTTTAACTCGTTCAAAACACAACCACTTGAACAAAGTTAAAAATCAGGCTCATGGCATGGTGTGCATTGGACACCATGGGTATATGGTCTTTTGTCTTCTAAGCCTGATTTTCAGGGCACTGCCATTGGATTATTGGTCTCTTAAAATGTGCCTGCCCATTCACAAAAGCAATTATTATTGAAAATACATAGCTGCTGTTTTGTAGCCTGACTGCAGCTTCAGTGAGAATCTATCACAAATTCTGGAAACTAGGCCAAGAGACAGTTATTGCAGGACCCAGTCTTCATTCATAGTCTCATCTTTGGCCTATTGAGGCAGTGCTTCACTTTATAGATGTGCAGGCAGGTTGGTGTGGGGTCTTAAAATTTTGAGAAATATCCTAAATATTTTTATGATAACCCAGAAAAAGTTTATTTTCAATTTTCTTTGTGAATTAAATGGACAATTCTTCTGCTAGTTGAGGCACTCCTTTGCCCTTGACAAGTTTTGTCAAACTTGCAGCTGATAAATTAGAACATTTGTTCGTCGAATCTCCAAACTAATTCCAGTCACCTCCATGCCAACTGCAGAGATCTTGTGGTGCAGTGGGGAGTGTCCTTGCCTCTAAGTCAGAAGCTCCTGGTTTAAATCTCAATCCAGTACCTGAAGGCCAAGGAAGGCATGTTCATCATGCGGCCAAACTGGTTGATTATCAACCTGCAAATCCTTCCAACACTGCCAATGACCGGTGTCAAAGACTGGAAGAGGTTTCTCATCAGCCACATGGTGAAAAGAAGTTGGAGCCACTTTCATCATTATTCATAGCTCCAGACATGCAAGTTACCACAGCAGCTTGGACTTCCTGAGTGATCTGTAACACACCACAAGCCAACTTTATCCCACCTCAGGATCTCTGACTTTAACAGGGCTTCTGTTAAGGGATCTGGGTGTCCTCGTGCATGAATTACTGAAAGCTAGTATGCAGGTACAGCAGGTAATAAGGGTACAGCAGGTAATAAGGAAGGCAAATGGAATTTTGGCATTTATTGCTAAAGGAATAGAGTATAAAAATAGGGAAGTGTTGTCGCAACTGTACAAGGCATTGGTGAGAGCACACCTGAAGTACTGTGCGCAGTTTTGGTCCCCTTACTTGAGGAAGGATGTAGTTGCACTTGAGGCGGTTCAGAGGAGGTTTACTAGATTGATTCTAGAGATGCGGAGCTTGTCTTATGAGGAGATATTGAGCAGTTTAGGCCTATACTCGCTAGAGTTTAAAAGGATGAGAGGAGATCTAATTGAGGTATATAAGATGCTAAAGGGGATAGACAAAGTAGAAATTTGGAGCAGATGTTTCCCATTGTGGGGCATTCTAGAACGAGAGGCCGTAGTTTTAGGCTAAGGGGTGGTAGATTTAAATCAGAGATGAGGAGGAATTACTTTTCTCAAAGGGTCGTAAATCTGTGGAATTCACTACCTCAGAATGCAGTGGATGCCGGGACGCTGAATAAATTTAAAGAGGAGATAGACAGATTTTTAATTAGTAATGGGTTGAAAGGTTATGGGGAGAGGGCGGGAAATTGGAGTTGAGGCCGAAATGAGATCAGCCAGGATTATATTGAATGGCGGGGCAGGGGGCTGAATTGCCCACTCCTGCTCCTTGTTCTTATGTTCTCCTGGAAGGCTCTTGCATTTAAAAGCTATTAGCACATTAGCCAACCATTGATCCACAAGAACAACTAGAGATAATTATTAACTAGTCTAATTGTCTATTCTCTGAAGCCAACAAAAATAGCCTGCGGTAGCGCATTTAAATCCTGTGAGCTGTGAACATTAAGAACTAAACAATTTAATAAATCCCATTGAAGGCAAAAGTTTGACTCTCCATTGCAATTCTGAAGGAGTGCTGTAGGAGATATTGTGCTTCAGATGAAATATTAAAGTCAAAATCTATGTGCCTATTTTGATGGTTCAGGTGAACGTTTCATGATGAATGTCAAGGTAATGTATGGCTGATTCTACATAAGCACCTCCAATGCACAATGATATCTGCAGGGAGCAGTAGCTGGAGAAATGTAAATCCATAGGACCTAATTTTCCATTCATTAATTTTATATTTTTTTTTAAAAAAGTACTCTTCCCAACCTATGGAGGAGCAATTGCTCCTCATGTTGCTGAGAGAAATGTCAAATTAAAGCAAGTTTTATTTACATAGATATTAACATTAACTTATTGCGTTAAAGAAAAGAAGCTAATTGGACAATTTTAAGATAACGTTTTTTTTTTGGGGGGGGGGGGAAAGAGGTTAATGCAGGGACCTAATCACATGCACCGAATCTGCCAGTTTTATATTTGTTAGGATCAATGTTGCGTGTTTAAAAAAAGGACGAGGTGAGCGTGCACATTACCCCTGCGGCAATGCTATTTCATTTCATACAGTAAAATAAAAGTGCTTGTAACTAATGGGCCCAATGGGCTTGTTCGATCCGCGCGTCTGTCAAGGTCCCGCCGGTTCAAGCGGCGAAACCCACACACACACAGACACAAACACACGTCAAAGGCTGCGGGGCGGAAGTGCTGGGGCAAATCATCTGATCGCAACAGGGATCCGACTGCCGCGTGCAACATGGCTTGGTGGCGGCCCGGGCAGGCCGTGTGGGTGTGGGTGCTGGCTCTGCTGCCGGTAGCCCAGGCTTTCGATGGAGGAGACGCGGTGGCGCTGCTGCTGGGACTGGCCCTCAGTGCGGTGGGAGTGTGTGCCTGTCTGGGCTGGTACTCGCGGAGGAGAAACCCGCAGCTCTGAAGAGTCCTTCCAGAGGAGCGACAGCGGGGCGGGCGGGGGCCCCCCCCCTGGTCACTAGAGCCTTATCCTTTACAAAACACACACACCCACCCACCCACCACCGAGCCCGGGAGAGGCGAAGCCGAGCATCACCAGGATGGACAGACGCGCCTTCGCTGTTTTGCAGACTTTTTGTGCCGGCGCCGTGAGCCCGGAGAAGCTGCCACTTTGCCATCCCGCCTGTCCCTCTGCATTGCTGGGCCCGACAAACCCGGGTGCCCCCCCGGGCAGGACCACCCCATTCCGGCTACAGGAGCATCTCCGTCCGTCTAACAATCACTACAGCGAGCATGGGGAAGACGGCTTCAAAACGTTCTGCAGCCCTCCGGATGTCTTGTTTAAAGCTTTTAGTGAGATTTTTCCCCCCCCACTCTGTAACATTTTGATTTGGAGCTAAAAGAAAATGAAACGCGGAAGTTAACATCCTTGTTTTCGTTTCCTGGTCTACAGACTGCTGCAAACGCGGTGCTTTTGTTTTTCGATGAGCAATTGTGACATTTCCCCCCTCCTCCCCCCCGCCACAGATATTTGCTCCAATTGATTTGAAGAGTTAGACTTTAGGTTTGGTTTAAATCTTCCACGCTTCTGTTACCGAATTCGCCCCCCGTCCGTTTGATTATTGCCACCTAGTGTCTCCGTTTTTAAAAAAAAGAAATGTATGTCATAAATGCAGTTCCATTATTTGTGCTCTCTTTAACCATTTGTCCCACAGCTCTTTGTGGGCTGCTTGTTTATATCACCGGCGAATGTAAAGGAGCTGAGGGCATTCGTTGTGACCCAACAGACTAATGACTGGAAAACATGAGTTAATGTTGTGCGATTTGTATCAATTTGGATTTTGGTAAAGGCATCATAATAAACCACCTTTGATGTCTTTGTTTTGTGTAAAATTAATTTTAATAGTCAAACAGTATAAAGGACAATATTATCCTTCAATAACTGCAAGGCTTAAAGGTTGATGCCACTTTAATACAGCGCTTTTCACAGTTGGGTTGATTCACTTTTCCAACTTATAATGTGCAGAATCAAAACCAGATCTCCCTTGTATGTTAAGGTAATTCTCAGTTTTGTTCATATAACCCATTTCAGCTTGCACAGGTGCCAAGGTGCAATGATGATGGACTGACCCGTGTGTCTTGCCGGTTCCTTCCTCTCAGCAAAGTAATAAGCATGACCAACATACCACTATACATTGTAAATAAGAAATAGTTTGTTTCAAGCTATGCTTTCAGGGTTAATTAAACATGTGATACCTAAGGACTTTAAAATTTCTAGCAGTTGTTTGAAAACTTTGGCTTTGATATCAATGTGAAACTTTCTCACTGTCCCTACTTCCTGTTTCTTGGCTTCCAGCTTGTTCCACTTCCCACTCCCTAACTGAATATCCAAGCACCTGTGCTTCAGTTGATGTCATTTCTGAACATGGTGTATTGTGAAATTCATATATCCTTCTGGTTATTTGTACCCAATAATGCATTGACTTTGTATACATGATATGCACAACTAGATGTTATGAATTATGTACAGTGTGTAAATCATGCGTTCTAGTAATTGTATGTTCTATGCATGTACATCTTAATCTTGTGCTGTGGATATGCATATACAGAAAGGAATATTTGTTTAGAACATAAACAGATTTTATTTTTGAATTATCAGGCACAGATTATTCCATATGCCAGTCATTAATTCTTCATTGAGGATTCCATTTTATATCAACAAGAGGGCATGTTTTGGCTATCCATCCACCATGATAGATGCTTCTAGTAAAAACTAAATAGAAATACATTATATGCTGGGCCTAGTTTTGTAAAAATGTACTTTGCAATAATTCCTTTTGGTATACTTGGGTCTCCACAGCTTCTCCTCTCAATCCACACTACGCTCTCATAGAATCTAATTCTCTATTTAAACTTTTATTGAATTATTTTTATTATTAAAGGTAATATAGACAATTTCTTCCAGTGTCTAAATAGGAATTCCTGTGGCCAATCATAGTAATTATGTATTGGCATCCTTTCACTATGTTTCCATGGAAAAGTGATTTTAAGTGTTGTGCTTTAAAGTGTAGTGTATTCATACAATTTTTAGAAAGGGCTCTGAGATTAGAAGTAGTTAAGAGCTAATTTTTAATGTTGATCTAGAAATATAAAGTTGAGGTAAAGACCAGCCATGACCTAGTTGATTGGAACATGCTTGAGAGGTAAAAGGCCTACGTCTGCCTGTTCTAGTGTTTCCTCACTGTTGTAAATAATGTACAACTTCCCAGTTTATCTCATTAATTATCAGCTCACACTCACCCCAAGGGCCCAATGTTTGACTGATGGCCTGACAGCCCTATCCTTTCTGGCTGTGAATGGTGAGACACTCCAACAGTGAAAAGATACAAGAAATTTTAAGTGCAGGAGAAAATATTTCAAATTTGTTTTAAGTCCAGCACAACAACCCATTAATGTGGTAAATCATAGCATTTTCAGAATTTTTTATTTTTTTAAAATTCATTCATAGGATGTGGGTGTCACTGGCTAGGCTGGCATTTATTGCCCATCCCTAATTGCCCTTGAGAACTGAGTGGCTTGCTAGGCCATTTCAGGCCCACAGCAATGTGGTTTACTCTGAAATCACATGTAGACCAAACCAGGTAAGGACAGTTTCCTTAAAAGGACACTAGTGAACCAGATGGGTTTTACCATAATCATTTTTGGTCATCATTAGACTTTTAATTCCACATTTTCTTTTTATTGAGTTCAAATTTCACCATCTGCTGTGGTGGAATTTGAACCTGGGTCCCCAGAGCATTATCCTGAGTCTCTGGATTACTAGTCAGCGTAGTTTACCACTAGCTACCACCTCTCCCTTTTGTTAGAAGCAGACAAGTTGCACTAATTGACATGAGCAAATCCAACCATAACTGCTGCTCTGCGTATTCACTCACTGAAATAAAGTAGCTTAATGACTTATATCCAGCTTCATCTAACCAAGTGTTTGCTTAGTTTGCCTCTCTGAATGCAGTGGAAAAGATACAAATATCTAGTTTGGGCCACTAGTGAGTAAGATGGTAGCATTCCTGGGTAGGTAAAGGGCAGAGTCAAGTCCTCTTTGTCCTTTTGTCTATGACATCTTTTGGCTATCTCCACCTATCACTAGCGCTCTA
Organism: Cetorhinus maximus; assembly: GCF_964194155.1. NCBI lineage: Eukaryota > Metazoa > Chordata > Chondrichthyes > Lamniformes > Cetorhinidae > Cetorhinus > Cetorhinus maximus. The sequence goes on from NC_135900.1 coordinate 34,997,422, forward strand.
TCCAGCTCTACCTGTCCCACCTCCCCACCCCCCCTTAAACCAGCTTACATTTCACCTCTTCTATTTTTACTTAGTTCTGTTGAAGAGTCATACGGACTCAAAACGTTAACTGTGTTCCTCTCCGCAGATGCTGCCAGATCTGCTGAGTTTTTCCAGGTATTTTTAATTTTGTTTTGGATTTCCAGCATCCACAGTTTTTTGCTTTTATCCCATAAAATTAAGTCTTGTGGAAAGAGTTAATACCACTGGGCCTAAGAGGTATCTACGGCAGTTCCAAATTTGTGACGGTAATCCCTGAGACTGAATATAAAGTATTTAGAATTTTAGCAGCCTGTTTTTAACAGATTTCTTCACATTTATAGTGACAGATAAATGAGTGCAGGTGTGTGAATAAAATTAAAATGCATATAATGAACGCTTTGCTTTCACCACATTCCGTTTGAAGAAATTCCTACACCAGCAGTTTCTCTTTCTGCTAATTTAGCAGCCAGGTTTTGCAGTTTTTGCTTCCACAAATGAGGTGACCGGTGGGCAATAATGATCAAATGTGTCTGTATAAGCAGGAGGTTTATTTTGGCCGTAGTTCCTTTTATGACAAATGAAGTAAAATGCTGAAACTCCCATTGATGTGCAAGTTCATTTTCTTGCAGCAATTGTTAGAAAAATTACAGTTTAGTCACCTTTAATAATCTTGCATGATAATAGTCATACAGCTGATCATAAACAAACCACCAAAAATTACTCTGCGCAGGAGGATCGAACGTTTTTTTTTTACAAACATTGGTATTGATGCATTATGCATAAAGGACTTTGTTTCATTTTCACAGTCTGATTGTGGTGGTACTAGTTTTGAAATGTTTCTGATATTTGAACACCTATCTCTAATAACTTACGCTTTGTATATATTTTTTGTCTGCCTTTTTATTATTTGCTCTTCCACCAGTTCATTCAGCCTCTTTCAATATGGTGTTGAATTTGAGTGGACTTGGATGTTGATAGATCTGCTGTCTACATCTTCCTATTTCCCAGTGTATTAATATCTTGCCCCGTAGAATCAGAGAATTGTTATGGCACAAAAGGAGGCCATTTGGCCCATTGTGTTTGCACCAAATGAGCAACTCGCCTAGTAACATTCGTCTGCCTTCTCTTGGTAACCATGCGCATTCTTCCTTTTCAGATAACAGTCTAATCCCATTTTGAATGGTTAAATTCAACATGCCTCCACCACCCTCCCAGGCAGGGCGTTCCAGACCGTCACCACCCTCTGGGTAAAAAAGTTTTTCCTCAACCCCCCTAACTTATTCAAATTCAACATAACCTCCTTGCTCTATTAATAAAGCCCAGGATACCAAATGCTTTATTAACTGCTCTCTCAACCTGTCCTGCCACCTTCAATGACTTATGTCCCGATGGCAGGTAGCGATTGTCCGCTCAGCCTGCCAACGGTGGGACATGTTTCCTGCCCACAGTCGTCAGGGAGCAGTAATATATCAGAATACCATTAAAAGGCCACACACACATACACATAATCTGACACGCACGACCTCTTGCCCACACAAACGATCTCTCTTGCGCGCGCAAGACCTCTCTCGCACCTGCGCGACCTCTCGCATGACCTCTTCTGCAGACTCAACCTCTTGCCCGCATGCATGACCTCACACATGACCTGTCTCGTGTGCATGACTTCTCACGCATGACCTCTCGCCCGCGCGCATGACCCCTCGCGCATACGTGACCTCTCTCGTGTGCGCGCACACATTCTCTCACAGGCACGCAATCACGCGCTAACACACACATTCGTGCACACTCACACTCTCACACATGCACTCACTCACGCACTCACTGTCTCTCACACACGCTCTCTCTTTCTCGCGCACATTCTCTTTCTCGCGCACATTCTCTTTCTCGCGCACATTCTCTTTCTCGCACTCTCTCACTCGCACTCTCTCACACTCATGCACCCATGCTCTCTCACTCGCGCGCACTCTCGTGCGCTCTCTCTCACGCGCGCTCTCTCTCACGCACTCTCTCACTCGCGCTCTTGCCCTCATTTGCTCTCTCCCTCACGCGCTCTTTCAAGCGCTCTCTCTCGCACTCTCCACGCACTCTCTCCACGCGCTCTCTCTCCGCGCGCTCTCTCCCCGCGCGCTCTCTCTCCCCGCGCGCTCTCTCTCCCCGCGCGCTGTCTCTCCCCGCACGCTGTCTCTCCCCGCACGCTGTCTCTCCCCGCGCGCTCTCTCTCCCCGCGCGCTCTCTCTCCCCGCGCGCTCTCTCTCCCCGCGCGCTCTCTCTCCCCGCGCGCTCTCTCTCCCCGCGCGCTCTCTCCCCGCGCGCGCTCTCTCCCCGCGCGCTCTCTCTCCCCACGCTCTCTCTCGCTCGTGCACGCGCTCTCACGCACACACGCAATCTCATGCACACGCAATTTCACACACGCAATCGCGCACATGCATGCTCTCTCACGCCCCCCCACGCCCCCCTCTCTCCCTCTCACGCCCCCTATCTCCCTCTCATGCCCCTCCCTCTCTCCCTCTCATGCCCCCCTCTCTCTCTCACGCCCCCCCCTCTCTCTCTCTCTCTCACCCCCTCTCTCTCACACCCCCCTCTTTCTCTCTCATGCCTCCCTCTCTCTCTCTCACGCCTCCCCCTCTCTCTCTCTCATGCCCCCCTCCCTCTCTCTCTCTCTCTCACGTCCCCTCTCTCTCTCTCTCACGCCCCCTCTCTCTCTCTCTCTCATGCCCTCCTTTCTCTCTCTCTCACACCCCCCTCTCTCTCTCTCTCTCATGCCCCCCTCTCTCTCTCTCTCTCACGCCCCCCCTCTCTCTCTCTCTCTCACGCCCCCCCCTCTCTCTCTCACGCCCCCCTCTCTGTTATGCCCCTCTCTCTCTTATGCCCCTCTCTCTCTCTCATGCCCCTCTCTCTCTCTCATGCCCCCTCTCTCTCATGCCCCCTCTCTCTCTCTCATGTCCCCCTCTCTCTCTCTCATGCCCCCCTCTCTCTCTCTCTCTCATGCCCCTCTCTCTCCCTCTCACACCACCCTCTCTCTCTCACGCCCCCCTCTCTCTCTCTCCCTCTCACGCCCCCCTCTCTCCCTCTCACGCTCCCCTCTCTCCCTCTCACGCCCCCTCTCTCCCTCTCACACCCCCTCTCTCCCTCTCACACCCCCTCTCTCCCTCTCACGCCCCTCTCTCTCTCATGCCCCTCTCTCTCTCATGCCCCTCTCTCTCTCATGCCCCTCTCTCTCTCATGCCCCCATCTCTCTCATGCCCCCCTCTCTCTCTCTCTCATGCCCCCCTCTCTCTCTCTCTCATGCCCCCCTCTCTCTCTCTCATGCCCCCCTCTCTCTCTCTCTCATGCCCCCCTCTCTCTCTCATGCCCCCCTCTCTCCCTCTCACGCCCCCCTCTCTCCCTCTCACGCCCCCCTCTCTCCCTCTCACGCCCCCCTCTCTCCCTCTCACGCCCCCCTCTCTCTCTCTCATGCCCCTCTCTCTCTCATGCCCCTCTCTCTTTCATGCCCCCCTCTCTCTCATGCCCCCCTCTCTCTCTCTCATGCCCCCCTCTCTCCCTCTCACGCCCCCCTCTCTCCTCACGCCCCCCTCTCTCCCTCTCACGCCCCCCTCTCTCCCTCTCACGCCCCCCTCTCTCCCTCTCACGCCCCCCTCTCTCTCTCTCATGCCCCTCTCTCTCTCTCATGCCCCTCTCTCTCTCATGCCCCTCTCTCTCTCATGCCCCCCTCTCTCTCATGCCCCCCTCTCTCTCTCTCATGCCCCTCTCTCCCCCTCTCACGCCCCCCTCTCTCTCTCACGCCCTCCTCTCTCTCTCTCTCACGCCCTCCTCTCTCTCTCTCTCACGCCCCCCTCTCTCTCTCTCTCTCTCACGCCCTCCTCTCTCTCTCTCTCACGCCCTCCTCTCTCTCTTTCTCTCACGCCCCCCTATCTCTCTCCCTCTCACGCCCTCCTTTCTCTCTCTCTCTCTCTCACACCCACAATCTCTCTCTCTCTCTCTCTCTCTCTCACACACAATCACACACACAGGGCTGAACTTTTCCCACGTCGGGGGTGAAGTTGAATGGCGGCCGTGCACAGGCACACTTCCGATCGGCACCCTCGATCAGAGGCACGGTGCCATTTTACGTGGCTGGGCTAATTAAATCCCGCCCAGCATGACATCCGCACATAAGCGCTATGCGCTCCCTGTGTGGTTGGGGGGGGGGGGGGATTCCCAAAATCGAGAGTACGCTCTTTCGTGCATGTGCACGGGACAGCGCACTCATCTCCCTGAGGCTAAGTGCAGCCTCCGGGAGATCGGCTGTAAATGCCAAAAAAATAAAAATAGAAAAATAAAATATCCCTAACATGTCCCCTCATGTGACAATGTCACATGAGTTGGGACATGTCCATAATTTTTACAAAACCTTTATTAAAATTTTTAAAAACCTACATGAAACCTCATCTCGCCTGTGGATGTGGTTTCATGCTTTTTCTAGTTCCCGCCGGGGCTCCTGGCCTGCCTGCCAACCTTAAGGGTGGACGGGCAGATCCTTTCATTACTTAATTGACTCTGTCAATGGCCTCAATTGGCCCTTGACAGCTCGGTGGACTCACAGCTGATTTCCTGAAAATTTAAATGGGGCGCGGTGACGTTGGGAGTTCCCCCCGACGTCACTGATCGTCATTTTACATGTCAACGAGCGGACCCCACCTCTGCTCGCTGACGCGTAAAATCCTGCCCACAATCTCTCACACACAATCACACACATACACACATAATGACACACGCTATCACACAGAATCTCACATACACACAATCACACAGAATCTCACACACACAATCACACACACACAATCACACTCACACAAACACACAATCTCACACACACACAATCACACACACACAATCTCTCACACACGCAATCACACACGCACACGCAATCACACACAATCACGCATACTGGCAATCATGCATGCACACACGCACAATCACACACACAATCGTACACACGCACACATGCACAATCGCACACATGCACATGCGCACACATGCACATGCACACACACACAATCATGCACATACATGCACATGCGCACACACAATCACACACTATCACACACATACACAATCTCTCACACACACAATTACAGCAACACATGCACAATCTCTCACACACACTATCACACACATGCGCATGCACACACGCACAATCACACACTATCACACAATCTCACACACATGCACAATCTCTCACACACACAATCTCACACACGCACAATCGCACATGTGCAATCGCACACGCACAGTCACACGCGCACAATCACACATGCACACACGCACAATCACACACACACATGCACAATCTCTCCACACACACGCACACATAATCTCATACACAGACACATGATCGCACACACACACACGCACAATCTCACACACATGCACACAATCTCACACACATGCACACAATTTCACACACACGCAAACAACCTCACACGCACGCACAATCTCTCACACGCACGCACAATCTCTCACACGCACGCACAATCTCTCTCACGCACGCACAATCTCTCTCACGCACGCACAATCTCTCTCACGCACGCACAATCTCTCTCACGCACGCACAATCTCTCTCACGCACGCACAATCTCTCTCACGCACGCACAATCTCTCACACGCACGTACAATCTGACACACATGCACAATCTGACACACGCACAATCTGACACACACAGGCATAATCTGACACACACGCACAATCTGACACACACGCACAATCTCACGAACACACAATCTCACGCACACACGCACAATCACACACACGCACAATCTCACGCACACACAATCTGACACACACGCACAATCTGACACACGCACAATCTGACACACACACGCACAATCTCACGCACAAACAATCTTACGCACACACGCACAATCACACACACGTGCACAATCTCTCACACACGCACAATCACACGCACACACACACAATCTCTCACACACGCACAATCTCACACACACACATGGCCTCAATTGGCCATTGACAGGCCAGCGGGTGCGCAGCTGATTTCCTGAAAATTTAAATGGGGTGCGGTGACGGGAGTTCCCCCCGACGTTACCGCTCGTCATTTTACGTGTCGCTGAGTGGGCCCCTGCCCACAATTTCACACACACACACATAATGACACACACAAACTCACACACACATGCAATCACACACAATCACACAGACACATACACAATCACACACACACAATCTCTCACACAATCACACACACACATACACACAATCTCACATACAAGCAATCACGCACATGCACAATCACACACACAAGCACAATCGCACATGCACAATCACGCACGCACACATGCACAATCGCACACGAGCACACAATCACACACTATCACACACACCCACATGCACAATCACACACTATCACACATGCACAATCTCACACACATGCACAATTACCGCAACACATGCACAATCTCTCACACACACACACGCACAATCTCTCACACACACACATGCACAATCTCTCACACACACACGCACAATCTCTCACAAACACACGCACAATCTCATGCACAAACAATCTCACGCACACACGCACAATCTGACACACACGCACAATCTCACACACACAATCTGACACACACGCACAATCTGACACACACGCATACAATCTCACGCACACACGCACAATTACACACACAATCTCTCACACAACACGCATAATCTCTCACACACACGCACAATCTCTCACACACATGCACAATCTCACACACACATGCACACTCTCACACACACATGCACAATCTCACACACACATGCACAATCTCACACACACACGCACAATCTCTCACACACACACGCACAATCTCTCACACACACACACACAATCTCACACACACGCACAATCTCTCACACACGCACAATCTCTCACAATCTCGCACACACGCACAATCTCGCACGCACGCACAATCTCTCACACATGCACAATCTCACACATGCACAATCTCACACACACACGCACAATCTCACACACACACGCACAATCTCACACACACGCGCACAATCTCACGCACAATCTCACGCACACACGCACAATCTCACGCACACACGCACAATCTCACACACGCAAACAATCTCACACAGGCGCACAATCTCATGCACACGCACACGCACAATCTCTCACACTCATGCATAATCGCACACGTACAATCACATACGCACACACGCACAATCACACATGCACAATCTCACGCACATGCACAAACTCATGCACACGCACACGCACAATCTCTCAGACAAACAATTGCACAAGCACAATCGCATATGCACAATCACACACGCACAATCACACACGCACAATCTCATGCACACGCACAATCTCACGTGCACACACGCACAATCTCACGCACACACGCACAATCTCACGCACACACGCACAATCTCACGCACACACGCACAATCTCACGCACATGCACAATCTCACGCACAATCTCACGCACACGCACAATCTCACGCACACGCACAATATCACACACACACACACACAATCTCACACACGCACAATCTCTCACACACACGCACAATCTCTCACACACACGCACAATCTCACACACACATGCACAATCTCACACACACACGCACAATCTCACACACACACACACGCACAATCTCACACACACGCACAATCTGACACACACACGCACAATCTCACGCACAAACAATCTTACGCACACACGCACAATCACACACACGTGCACAATCTCTCACACACGCACAATCACACGCACACACACACAATCTCTCACACACGCACAATCTCACACACACACATGGCCTCAATTGGCCATTGACAGGCCAGCGGGTGCGCAGCTGATTTCCTGAAAATTTAAATGGGGTGCGGTGACGGGAGTTCCCCCCGACGTTACCGCTCGTCATTTTACGTGTCGCTGAGTGGGCCCCTGCCCACAATTTCACACACACACACATAATGACACACACAAACTCACACACACATGCAATCACACACAATCACACAGACACATACACAATCACACACACACAATCTCTCACACAATCACACACACACATACACACAATCTCACATACAAGCAATCACGCACATGCACAATCACACACACAAGCACAATCGCACATGCACAATCACGCACGCACACATGCACAATCGCACACGAGCACACAATCACACACTATCACACACACCCACATGCACAATCACACACTATCACACATGCACAATCTCACACACATGCACAATTACCGCAACACATGCACAATCTCTCACACACACACACGCACAATCTCTCACACACACACATGCACAATCTCTCACACACACACGCACAATCTCTCACAAACACACGCACAATCTCATGCACAAACAATCTCACGCACACACGCACAATCTGACACACACGCACAATCTCACACACACAATCTGACACACACGCACAATCTGACACACACGCATACAATCTCACGCACACACGCACAATTACACACACAATCTCTCACACAACACGCATAATCTCTCACACACACGCACAATCTCTCACACACATGCACAATCTCACACACACATGCACACTCTCACACACACATGCACAATCTCACACACACATGCACAATCTCACACACACACGCACAATCTCTCACACACACACGCACAATCTCTCACACACACACACACAATCTCACACACACGCACAATCTCTCACACACGCACAATCTCTCACAATCTCGCACACACGCACAATCTCGCACGCACGCACAATCTCTCACACATGCACAATCTCACACATGCACAATCTCACACACACACGCACAATCTCACACACACACGCACAATCTCACACACACGCGCACAATCTCACGCACAATCTCACGCACACACGCACAATCTCACGCACACACGCACAATCTCACACACGCAAACAATCTCACACAGGCGCACAATCTCATGCACACGCACACGCACAATCTCTCACACTCATGCATAATCGCACACGTACAATCACATACGCACACACGCACAATCACACATGCACAATCTCACGCACATGCACAAACTCATGCACACGCACACGCACAATCTCTCAGACAAACAATTGCACAAGCACAATCGCATATGCACAATCACACACGCACAATCACACACGCACAATCTCATGCACACGCACAATCTCACGTGCACACACGCACAATCTCACGCACACACGCACAATCTCACGCACACACGCACAATCTCACGCACACACGCACAATCTCACGCACATGCACAATCTCACGCACAATCTCACGCACACGCACAATCTCACGCACACGCACAATATCACACACACACACACACAATCTCACACACGCACAATCTCTCACACACACGCACAATCTCTCACACACACGCACAATCTCACACACACATGCACAATCTCACACACACACGCACAATCTCACACACACACACACGCACAATCTCACACACACGCACAATCTCACACACACGCACAATCTCTCACACACGCACAATCTCTCACACACGCACAATCGCACACACGCACAATCTCACACACGCACAATCTCTCTCACACATGCACAATCTCACACATGCACAATCTCACACACACACGCACAATCTCACACACAATCTCACGCACACACGCACAATCTCACGCACACACGCACAATCTCACACACACGCGCACAATCTCATACACGCAAACAATCTCACACAGGCGCACAATCTCATGCACACGCACACGCACAATCTCTCACACTCATGCATAATCGCACACGCACAATCACATACGCACACACGCACAATCACACACGCACAATCTCACGCACACACACAAACTCATGCACACGCACAATCTCTCAGACAAACACAATCGCACAAGCACAATCGCATATGCACAATCACACACGCACAATCACACACGCACAATCTCATGCACACGCACAATCTCATGCACACGCACAATCTCACGTGCACACATGCACAATCTCACGCACACACGCACAATCTTACGCACACACGCACAATCTCACGCACATGCACAATCTCACGCACACGCACAATATCACACACACGCACACAAACACACACGCACAATCTCACACACACGCACAATCTCACACACACACGCACAATCTCACACACACACGCACAATCTCACACACACACGCACAATCTCACACACACACGCACAATCTCACACACATGCACACAATCTCTCACACATGCACAATCTCTCGCGCACACGCACAATCTCACACACACACATAGCCTCAATTGGCCATTGACAGGTCGGCAGGTGCGCAGCTGATTTCCTGAAAATTTAAATGGGGCGCAGTGACGTTGGGCGTTCCCCCCGACGTCACCACTTGTTACTTTACGTGTCGGTGAGCGGTCCCCGTCTCTGCTCGCTGACGCGTAAAACCCTGCCCACAGTTTCACACACACACACATAATGACACACACACACACACACAATCACACACAATCACACAGACACATACACAATCACACACACTCACACAGTCGCACAGACACATACACAATCACACACACAATCACACACACACTCACACATACACACACACACAAACACACAATCTCACATACAAGCAATCACACACACGCACAATCACGCGCACACACAATCACGCATGCACATGCACAATCACACACACAAGCATGATCGCACATGCACAATCATGCACACATGCACAATCGCACACAAGCACACTATCACACGCACCCACATGCACCATCACACACTATCACACACACACATGCACAATCTCACATATATGCACAATTACAGCAACACATGCACAATCTCACACACACACACACGCACACAATCTCTCACACACACAATCTCTCACACACGCACAGTCACACATGCTCACACATGCACAATCACACGCACAATCTCACGCACACGCACACGCACAATCTCACGCACACGCACAATCTCACGCACACACACAATCTCACGCACACGCACAATCTCACGCACACGCACAATCTCTAATGCACATGCTCAATCTCATGCACACGCACAATCTCTCACACACACGCACAATCGCACACGCACAATCGCATACGCACAATCACACACACAATCACACACACAATCTCACACACAATCACACACACAATCTCTCACACACACACACGCACAATCTCACACACACACAATCTCTCATGTGCGCACAATCTCTCACACACACACATGGCCTCAATTGGCCATTGACAGGTCGGCGGGCATGCAGCTGATTTCCTGAAAATCTAAATGGGGCGCGGTGACGTTGGGAGCTCCCCCCGATGTCACCACTCGTCAGTTTACGTGGCGGTGAGCGGGCCCCGCCTCTGCTCGCTGACGCGTAAAATCCTGCCCACAATTTCACACACACACACATAATGACACACACACACACGCAATCACACACAATCACACAGACACATACTCAATCACACACACACTCACACAATCACACACACACACAATCGCACACACTCACATACACACACATACACACAATCTCACATACAAGCAATCACACACACATGCAATCACACACAATCACGCACACACACAATCACGCATGCACATGCACAAGCACACACACATGCACAATCGCACACTATCTCACACACACACATGCACAATCTCACACACATGCACAATTACAGCAACACATGCACAATCTCTCACACACACATGCACAATCTCACACACATGCACAATTACAGCAACACATGCACAATCTCTCACACACACACGCACAATCTCTCACACACACGCACAATCTCTCACACACGCACAATCTCTCACACACGCACAATCTCTCACACGCACAATCTCTCACACAGACGCACAATCTCTCACACACACGCACAATCTCTCACACACACGCACAATCTCTCTCACACACACACGCACAATCTCTCACACACACACGCACAATCTCTCACACACACGCACAGTCTCTCACACACACACGCACAATCTCCCTCACACACACGCGCACAATCTCACACATGCACAATCTCACACACACACACGCACAATCTCACACACGCACAATCTCACACACATGCACAATCTCTCACACATGCGCACAATCTCACACACACATGCACAATCTCTCACACACGCGCACAATCACACACACACACGCACAATCGCACACGCACAATCGCATACGCACAATCACACACACAATCACACACACAATCACACACACAATCACACACACAATCACACACACAATCACACACACAATCTCTCACACACACACGCACAATCTCACACACACACAATCTCTCATGTGCGCACAATCTCACACACACACACATGGCCTCAATTGGCCATTGACAGGTCGGCGGGCACGCAGCTGATTTCCTGAAAATCTAAATGGGGCGCGGTGACGTTGGGAGCTCCCCCCGATGTCACCACTCGTCAGTTTACGTGGCGGTGAGCGGGCCCCGCCTCTGCTCGCTGACGCGTAAAATCCTGCCCACAATTTCACACACACACACATAATGACACACACACACACGCAATCACACACAATCACACAGACACATACTCAATCACACACACACACAATCACACACACACACAATCGCACACACTCACATACACACAATCTCACATACAAGCAATCACACACACATGCAATCACGCACACACACAATCACGCATGCACATGCACAAGCACACACACATGCACAATCGCACACTATCTCACACACACACATGCACAATCTCACACACATGCACAATTACAGCAACACATGCACAATCTCATACACACACATGCACAATCTCACACACACACGCACAATCTCTCACACACACACAATCTCTCACACACACACGCACAATCTCTCACACACGCACAATCTCTCACACACGCACAATCTCTCACACACGCACAATCTCTCACACACGCACAATCTCTCACACAGACGCACAATCTCTCACACAGACGCACAATCTCTCATACAGACGCACAATCTCTCACACACACGCACAATCTCTCTCACACACACACGCACAATCTCTCACACACACACGCACAATCTCTCACACACACACGCACAATCTCTCACACACACACGCACAATCTCTCACACACACACGCACAATCTCTCACACACACGCACAGTCTCTCACACACACACGCACAATCTCCCTCACACACACGCGCACAATCTCACACACGCACAATCTCACACACACACACGCACAATCTCACACACGCACAATCTCACACACACACATGCACAATCTCTCTCACACGCGCACAATCTCACACACACATGCACAATCTCTCACACACGCGCACAATCTCACACACACACACGCACAATCTCACACACGCACAATCTCACACACACACATGCACAATCTCTCACACACGCGCACAATCTCACACACACGCAATCACACACAATCACGCACATACACAATCACCACACGTGCACAATCACACACACACTCACACAATCACACACACACGCAATCACACACAATCACGCACATACACAATCACCACACGTGCACAATCGCACACAAGCACACAATCACACACTACCACACACACCCAAATGCACAATCACACACTATCACACACACACACATGCACAATCTCACACACATGCACAATTACAGCAACCCATGCACAATCTCATACACACACAATCTCACACACACACGCACAATCTCACACACACACACGCACAACCTGACACACGTACAATCTCTCACACACACGCGCACAATCTCACACACACACACGCACAATCTCATACACACACAATCTCACACACACACGCACAATCTCACACACACACACGCACAACCTGACACACGTACAATCTCTCACACACACACGCACAATCTCTCACACACACACGCACAATCTCTCACCCACACGCACAATCTCTCACACACACGCACAATCGCACACACGCGCACAATCGCACACACACGCACAATCTCTCACACACACGCACAATCGCACACGGACAATCGCACACGGACAATCGCACACGGACAATCGCACACGCACACACGCACAATCGCACACGCACAATCGCACACGCACAATCTCACGCACACGCACACGCACAATCTCTCGCACACGCACACGCACAATCGCCTATGCACAATCACACACGCACACACGCACAATCTCATGCACACGCACAATCTCATGCACACACACGCACACACACGCACAAACTCATGCACACACACGCACAATCTCACGCACACATGCACAATCTCACACACACACGCACAATCTCACGCGCACACACGCACAATCTCACGCACACACACGCAAAATCTCACACACACACATGCACAATCTCACATGTACAATCTCACACACACACGCACAATCTCTCACACACACGCACAATCTCACACACACACACGGCCCCAATTGGCCATTGACCGGTCGGCAGGCGCGCAGCTGATTTCCTGAAAATTTAAATGGGGTGCGGTGACATTGGGAGTTCCCCCCGACGTTACTGCTCGTCATTTTACGTGTCGGTGAGCGGGCCCCGCCTCTGCTCACTGACGCATAAAATCCTGCCCACAATTTCACACACACACACATAATGACACACACACACACACACACACGCGCAATTACACACAATCACACAGACACATACACAATCACACACACTCACACAATTACACACACACTCACACAATCACACACACACGTAATCACACACAATCACACACATACACAATCACCACACATGCACAATCGCACACAAGCACACAATCACACTATCACACACACCCAAATGCACAATCACACACTATCACACACACACACATGCACAATCTCACACACATGCACAATTACAGCAACACATGCACAATCTCATACACACACACAATCTCACACACACACGCACAATCTCACACACACACACGCACAACCTGACACACGTACAATCTCTCACACACACGCAAACTCTCTCACATACACGCACAATCTCTCACACAGACGCACAATCTCTCACACACACGCACAATCTCTCTCACACACACACGCACAATCTCTCACACACACACGCACAATCTCTCACACACACGCACAGTCTCTCACACACACACGCACAATCTCCCTCACACACACGCGCACAATCTCACACACGCACAATCTCACACACACACACGCACAATCTCACACACGCACAATCTCACACACATGCACAATCTCTCACACATGCGCACAATCTCACACACACATGCACAATCTCTCACACACGCGCACAATCACACACACACACGCACAATCGCACACGCACAATCGCATACGCACAATCACACACACAATCACACACACAATCACACACACAATCTCTCACACACACACGCACAATCTCACACACACACAATCTCTCATGTGCGCACAATCTCACACACACACACATGGCCTCAATTGGCCATTGACAGGTCGGCGGGCACGCAGCTGATTTCCTGAAAATCTAAATGGGGCGCGGTGACGTTGGGAGCTCCCCCCGATGTCACCACTCGTCAGTTTACGTGGCGGTGAGCGGGCCCCGCCTCTGCTCGCTGACGCGTAAAATCCTGCCCACAATTTCACACACACACACATAATGACACACACACACACGCAATCACACACAATCACACAGTCACATACTCAATCACACACACACACAATCACACACACACACAATCGCACACACTCACATACACACACATACACACAATCTCACATACAAGCAATCACACACACATGCAATCACACACAATCACGCACACACACAATCACGCATGCACATGCACAAGCACACACACATGCACAATCGCACACTATCTCACACACACACATGCACAATCTCACACACATGCACAATTACAGCAACACATGCACAATCTCATACACACACATGCACAATCTCACACACACACGCACAATCTCTCACACACACACAATCTCTCACACACACACGCACAATCTCTCACACACGCACAATCTCTCACACACGCACAATCTCTCACACATGCACAATCTCTCACACAGACGCACAATCTCTCACACAGACGCACAATCTCTCATACAGACGCACAATCTCTCACACACACGCACAATCTCTCTCACACACACACGCACAATCTCTCACACACACACGCACAATCTCTCACACACACACGCACAATCTCTCACACACACACGCACAATCTCTCACACACACACGCACAATCTCTCACACACACGCACAGTCTCTCACACACACACGCACAATCTCCCTCACACACACGCGCACAATCTCACACACGCACAATCTCACACACACACACGCACAATCTCACACACGCACAATCTCACACACACACATGCACAATCTCTCTCACACGCGCACAATCTCACACACACATGCACAATCTCTCACACACGCGCACAATCTCACACACACACACGCACAATCTCACACACGCACAATCTCACACACACACATGCACAATC
Source organism: Cetorhinus maximus (assembly GCF_964194155.1). Lineage (NCBI taxonomy): Eukaryota > Metazoa > Chordata > Chondrichthyes > Lamniformes > Cetorhinidae > Cetorhinus > Cetorhinus maximus. The sequence goes on from NC_135900.1 coordinate 35,013,983, forward strand.
TCTCACACACGCGCACAATCTCACACACACGCAATCACACACAATCACGCACATACACAATCACCACACGTGCACAATCACACACACACTCACACAATCACACACACACGCAATCACACACAATCACGCACATACACAATCACCACACGTGCACAATCGCACACAAGCACACAATCACACACTATCACACACACCCAAATGCACAATCACACACTATCACACACATACACATGCACAATCTCACACACATGCACAATTACAGCAACCCATGCACAATCTCATACACACACAATCTCACACACACACGCACAATCTCACACACACACACGCACAACCTGACACACGTACAATCTCTCACACACACGCGCACAATCTCACACACACACACGCACAATCTCATACACACACAATCTCACACACACACGCACAATCTCACACACACGCACAACCTGACACACGTACAATCTCTCACACACACACGCACAATCTCTCACACACACACGCACAATCTCTCACCCACACGCACAATCTCTCACACACACGCACAATCGCACACACGCGCACAATCGCACACACACGCACAATCTCTCACACACACGCACAATCGCACACGGACAATCGCACACGGACAATCGCACACGCACACACGCACAATCGCACACGCACAATCGCACACGCACAATCTCACGCACACGCACACGCACAATCTCTCGCACACGCACACGCACAATCGCACACGCACAATCGCCTATGCACAATCACACACGCACACACGCACAATCTCATGCACACGCACAATCTCATGCACACACACGCACACACACGCACAAACTCACGCACAATCTCACGCACACATGCACAATCTCACACACACACGCACAATCTCACGCGCACACACGCACAATCTCACGCACACACACGCAAAATCTCACACACACACATGCACAATCTCACATGTACAATCTCACACACACACGCACAATCTCTCACACACACGCACAATCTCACACACACACACGGCCCCAATTGGCCATTGACCGGTCGGCAGGCGCGCAGCTGATTTCCTGAAAATTTAAATGGGGTGCGGTGACATTGGGAGTTCCCCCCGACGTTACTGCTCGTCATTTTACGTGTCGGTGAGCGGGCCCCGCCTCTGCTCACTGACGCATAAAATCCTGCCCACAATTTCACACACACACACATAATGACACACACACACACACACACACACACACGCAATTACACACAATCACACAGACACATACACAATCACACACACTCACACAATTACACACACACTCACACAATCACACACACACGTAATCACACACAATCACACACATACACAATCACCACACATGCACAATCGCACACAAGCACACAATCACACTATCACACACACCCAAATGCACAATCACACACTATCACACACACACACATGCACAATCTCACACACATGCACAATTACAGCAACACATGCACAATCTCATACACACACACAATCTCACACACACACGCACAATCTCACACACACACACGCACAACCTGACACACGTACAATCTCTCACACACACGCAAACTCTCTCACATACACGCACAATCTCTCACACACACACGCACAACCTGACACACACACAATCTCTCACACACACACGCAAACTCTCTCACACACACACACGCACAATCTCACAGACACACATGCACAACCTGACACACGCACAATCTCTCACACACACGCAAACTCTCTCACACACACACACACGCACGCACATTCTCTCACACACAGACGCAAACTCTCTCGCACACACACGCAAACTCTCTCACACACACACACATAATCTCTCACACACGCATGCACAATCTCTCACACACACGCACAATCTCTCACACACACACGCACAATCTCTCACACACACGCACAATCTCTCACACACACACGCACAATCTCTCACACATGCACAATCTCTCACACACACGCACAATCTCTCACACACACGCACAATCTCTCACACACATGCACAATCTCTCACACACACGCACAATCTCTCACACACACACATCTCACACACACGCACAATCTCACACACACGCACAATCTCTCACACACACGCACAATCTCTCACACACACGCACAATCTCTCACACACATGCACAATCGCACACGCACAATCGCACACGCACAATAACACACGCACAATCTCACGCACACGCACAATCTCATGCACACACACGCACAATCTCTCGCACACACGCACAATCGCCTATGCACAATCACACACGCACACACACACAATCTCATGCACACACGCACAATCTCACGCACACACACGCACAATCTCACACACACACATGCACAATCTCACACACATGCACAATCTCACGCACACACGCACAATCTCACATGCACACACGCACAATCTCATGCACACACACGCAAAATCTCACGCACACACACGGCCCCAATTGGCCATTGACCGGTTGGCAGGCGCGCAGCTGATTTCCTGAAAATTTAAATGGGGCGCAGTGACGTTGGGAGTTCCGCCCGATGTTACCGCTCGTCATTTTACGTGTCGGTGAGCGGGCCCCACCTCTGCTCGCTGACAAGTAAAATCCTGCCCACAATTTCACACACACACACATAATGACACACACACACACACACACGCGCGCAATTACACATAATCACACACACACTCACAATCACACACACACTCACACAATCACACACACACGCAATCACACACAGTCACGCACATACACAATCACCACACATGCACAATCGCACACAATCACATACTATCACACACACCCAAATGCACAATCACACACTATCACACACACACACATGCACAATCTCACACACATGCACAATTACAGCAACACATGCACAATCTCATACACACACACAATCTCTCACACACACGCACAATCTCACACACACACACGCACAACCTGACACACGTACAATCTCTCACACACACACGCACAATCTCTCACACACACACGCACAATCTCGCACACACACGCACAATCTCTCACACACACGCACAATCGCACACACACGCACAATCGCACACACACGCACAATCTCTCACACACGCACAATCGCACACGCACAATCGCACACGGACAATCGCACACGGACAATCGCACACGCACAATCGCACACACACAATCGCACACGCACAATCGCAAACGCACAATCGCACACGCACAATCTCACGCACACACACACGCACAATCTCTCGCACACGCGCACAATCGCACACGCACAATCGCCTATGCACAATCACACACACACAATCTCATGCACACGCACAATCTCATGCACACACACGCACAAACTCACGCACACACATGCACAATCTCACGCGCACACACGCAAAATCTCACACACACACACGCACAATCTCACATGTACAATCTCACACACACACGCACAATCTCTCGCACACACACACAATCGCACACGCACAATCGCCTATGCACAATCACACACGCACAATCTCATGCACACGCACAATCTCATGTACACACACGCACAATCTCACGCGCACACATGCACAATCTCACGCACACACACGCAAAATCTCACACACACGCACAATCTCACATGTACAATCTCACACACACACGCACAATCTCTCACACACACGCACAATCTCACACACACACACGGCCCCAATTGGCCATTGACCGGTCGGCAGGCGCACAGCTGATTTCCTGAAAATTTAAATGGGGCGCGGTGACGTTGGGAGTTCCCCCCGACGTTACCGCTCGTCATTTTACGTGTCGGTGAGCGGGCCCCGCCTCTGCTCGCTGACGCATAAAATCCTGCCCACAATTTCACACACACACACATAATGACACACACACACACACACGCGCAATTACACACAATCACACAGACACATACACAATCACACACACTCACACAATTACACACACACTCACACAATCACACACACACGCAATCACACACAATCATGCACATACACAATCACCACACATGCACAATCGCACACAAGCACACAATCACACACTATCACACACACCCAAATGCACAATCACACACACATGCACAATTACAGCAACACATGCACAATCTCATACACACACACAATCTCACACACACACGCACAATCTCACACACACACACGCACAACCTGACACACGTACAATCTCTCACACACACGCAAACTCTCTCACACACACACGCACAATCTTACACACACACGCACAACCTGACACACACACAATCTCTCACACACACACGCAAACTCTCTCACACACACGCGCACAATCTCACAGACACACATGCACAACCTGACACACGCACAATCTCTCACACACACGAAAACTCTCACACACACGCACAATCTCTCACACACACATCTCTCACACACACATGCACAATCTCTCACACACACATGCACAATCTCTCACACACACATGCACAATCTCTCACACACACATGCACAATCTCACATACACACGCACAATCTCACACACACACGCACAATCTCACACATAGACACGCACAATCTCACACACACACGCACAATCACTCACACACACGCACAATCTCATGCACACGCACAATCTCATGCACACGCACAATCTCATGCACACGCACAATCTCATGCACACGCACAATCTCTCACACACACGCACAATCACACACGCACAATCGCATATGCACAATCACACACGCACACACGCACAATCTCATGCACATGCACAATCTCACGCACACGCACGCACAAACTCATGCACACACACGCAGAATCTCACGCACACACACGCAGAATCTCACACGCACAATCTCACACGCACACACGCACAATCTCACACACACACACACGCACAATCTCACGCACACACACACGCACAATCTCACGCACACACACACGCACAATCTCACGCACACACACACGCACAATCTCACACACGCACAATCTCACACACGCACAATCTCACACACGCACAATCTCACACACGCACAATCTCACACACGCACAATCTCACACACGCACAATCTCACACATGCACAATCTCTCACACACAAACTCTCTCACACACACACACGCACAATCTTACACACACGCGCACAACCTGACACACACACAATCTCTCACACACACACGCAAACTCTCTCACACACACACGCACAATCTCACAGACACACATGCACAACCTGACACACGCACAATCTCTCACACACACGCAAACTCTCACACACACACACGCACAATCTCTCACACACACATCTCTCACACACACACGCACAATCTCTCACACACACATGCACAATCTCTCACACACACATGCACAATCTCACATACACACGCACAATCTCACACACACACGCACAATCTCACACATAGACACGCACAATCTCACACACACACGCACAATCACTCACACACACGCACAGTCGCACAATCTCATGCACACGCACAATCTCATGCACACGCACAATCTCATGCACACGCACAATCTCATGCACACGCACAATCTCTCACACACACGCACAATCTCTCACACACACGCACAATCACACACGCACAATCGCATATGCACAATCACACACGCACACACGCACAATCTCATGCACATGCACAATGTCACGCACACGCACGCACAAACTCATGCACACACATGCAGAATCTCACGCACACATGCACAATCTCACACGCACACACGCACACTCTCACACGCACACACGCACAATCTCACACACACACACACGCACAATCTCACGCACACACACACGCACAATCTCACGCACACACACACGCACAATCTCACGCACACACACACGCACAATCTCACGCACACACACACACAATCTCACGCACACACACACGCACAATCTCACACACACGCACAATCTCACACACACACGCACAATCTCACACACGCACAATCTCACACACGCACAATCTCACACATGCACAATCTCTCACACACACATACACACATACACAAACACACAATCTCACATACAAGCAATCTCACACACACACGCACAATCTCACACACGCGCATAATCTCACACATACACACACGCACAATATCACACACACACACAACCTCTCACACACACACAATCTCTCACACACACGCACAATCGCATACACACAATCACACACGCTCACACGCGCACAATCACACATGCACAATCTCATGCACACACACACGCACAATCTCTCACACACACGCACAATCACACACGCACAATCGCATACACACAATCACACATGCTCACACGCGCACAATCACACACGCACAATCTCACGCACACGCGCAATTCCACGAACACACACAATCTCACGCACAGGCACAATCTCTCACGCACACGCACAATCTCATGCACACGCACACGCACAATCTCTCACACACACGCACAATCACACACGCACAATCGCATATGCACAATCACACGCACACACGCAATCACACACGCACACACGCACAATAACACACGCACAATCTCATGCACATGCACAATCACACGCACACATAAGCACAATCTCATGCACACACGCACAATCTCACGCACACACACGCACAATCTGTGTGTGTGAGATTGTGCGTGTGTGTGTGTGAGATTGTGTGTGTGTGTGAGATTGTGCGTGTGTGTGTGCATGAGATTGTGCGTGTGTGTGTGCGTGAGATTGTGCGTGTGTGTGTGCGTGAGATTGTGCGTGTGTGTGTGCGTGAGATTGTGCACATGCACAATCTCTCGCACACACGCACAATCTCACACACACACATGGCCTCAATTGGCCATTGACAGGTCGGCGGGCGCGCAGCTGATTTCCTGAAAATTTAAATGGGGTGCGGTGATGTCGGGAGTTCCCGACGTTTACGCTGACGCGTAAAATCCTGCCCACAATTTCACACACACGCACATAATGACACACACACACACGCAATCTCACACACTCAGACACATACACAATCACACACTCACACAATCACACACACACTCACACAATCACACCCACACTCACACAATCACACACACACTCACATACACACACATACACACAATCACACACAATCACGCACACACAATCACGCATGCACATGCACAATCACACACAAGCACAATCGCACATACACAATCACACATGCACAATCGCACACAAGCACACACTATCACACACACACAGATGCCCAATCTCACACACATGCACAATTACAGCAACACGTGCACAATCTCATACACACACATGCACAATCTCACACACACACACACACAATCTCTCTCACACATGCACAATTACAGCAACACGTGCACAATCTCATACACACGCACACGCACAATCTCTCACACACACAATCGCACACGCACAATCGCGCATGCACGCACACACGCACAATCACATACGCACAATCACACACGCACAATCTCACGCACATACGCACAATCTCTCACACACACGCACACACATGCACAATCACTCACAAGCCATCTCTCTCTCTCTCTCACACGCCATCACTCACACGCCAGCCCCTTCCCCACACTTCCCCGCAACCCTGGGCTCCACAGCACCTCACTCCTGGGCCTCACAGCCAGCCCCTTATCCCAGAGCCTCTGGCATTGTATTTGCCCCCCACTGCCCACGGCACTCCCTTTTTCTCTCTCTCTCTCTCTCTCCCTCTCTCGTCCTTCCCCTAGCTGGGGTAAGTAGAACAGGATGGCACAGTGTCAGCATAAGGGACAGATCATTTAGGACTAAAATGAAGAGAAGTTTCTTCACTCAAAAGGTTGTGAACCTTTGGAATTCTCTAACCCTGATGGCTGCTCCATCATTGAATATATTTAAAACTGAGGTAATAGACATGAAAATGGAGCTGAAGCTGAGGATCACCTCCCCTTCCCGCCTCTGGCACGAGCAGGGTGACCTACCTGGTTTCTGCCACCCCTGATCTCCTCCTATCAGCCTCAAAATTGAGGCAGACGGGACGTGACTCTTAAGTGACCAAGGGCGTTAATTGGGGTGAGGGCCGGTGAGCCGCTCTAGGACTCACCCACCACACTTAAAATCACAGACAGGTCAGGGGTGGACAGGAGAGCAGCAGGAAGGGCACCTGGGGAATTTTCCAGGGCCCACCTGCAAACCCGCCACTGGCAGATTGTAAAATTCTGCTCATGCATCTTTTCTACACCGTCTCTAAAGCCTTCACATCCTTCTTAAAGTATATCCAGGATCGGATACAATGTTCCAGTTGAGGCAGAAACAGTGCTTTGGTAAAGGTCCATCATAATTTCCTTGCTTTTGTATTCTACACTTACATTTATAAAGCCTAGGATCTTGTGTGCCTTATTAAAAACTTCCTTAACCTGCCCAGCTAACTTCATTGATTTGTGCACATATACCCCCAGGTCTCCCTTTTCAGGGGCTGACAATTTAATAAGTTAATGTGTTTATTTTGCTTTATTGGTTTTGTTATGATCCTTGGCCAGACCCCTGGTTGTGGGGGGAGATCCAGTTAGGGACCAATAACATTTAGACAAAGTTTGAGATTTAAGACACCTGCTAATAGAACAATCCATAAGATTTCATTGGTTTTGAACAAACAAAAATAAACTTTACGAGGTTAGAAAGATAAAACAATTTACAATATCTATCTTATACTCTAACATAGAGAGTAAGTATGAGGTACATGTGAATTAACAGGCAAACTGTGGTCAAACACACCACACTACAGAATAAATGCCAAATGCAACCAAACCCGATTCCATGGATTTCTCAAAAACCCACCCCGACATTTGTCACATTGTGAGCCAACCAATCTCACTGAAACTTCGTCTTCCTCATGAGGCTTTCCAATCTCCACGTTCAAGGATCCCGCCTTGGAATTCTCTCCAAAAGTTGCTCCCGCTTGGACGGCTTCAACGACAGGCCTACCTCGCAGGGTTCAATCCCCTGGATTTCTGAGTACACTCAAGCATCAACTTACAAGAACAATTTCAGATCTTTGGCTGTGCCAAGCAGAACACCACGGCTGCAAAGGGGCCCCCTTTACCTTAAAACCTGCTCCATGCAGCCCTTTCTCTAACTTGGAGCCTCTTTCTCCACTCCTTTCTTTTTTCTTAACTTAGCTAGGACCCGCTTTTGTCTCTTGTCTTTGTCCCTTACCTGGGACTTCCTTTTGGAACCTCTCCCTGTCCTTCTCCTGTGACACTTCTTTTCTGATTATGACTTACTGACTGACTTACTGACTCACTCACTCACTCACTCCCCAATAACTGCTGTTCACTGACCCTTGGACTGATCTGGTGACCAACACAACATTCCAAGGGGATCCTATCCTTGTTACTAGGCAGGAACAAATGAAACAAGCAGTGGAACATCCTGTACCTTAAATGTTATAATCTACATAAGAACTTATGAACTAGAAGCAGGAGTAGGCCACTTGTGCCCTAGAGCCTGCTTCATCATTCAATAAGATCATGGCTGATCTGACTGTAACCTCAACTTCACATTCCTGCCTACCCGCAATAACCTTTCACCCCCTTGCATATCAAGAATCTACCTACCTCTGCTTAAAAATATTTAAAGATTCTGCTTCCACTGCCTTTTGAGAAAGAGAGTTCCAAAGACTCACGACCCTCTGAGAGCAAAACATTTCTCCTCACCTCTGTCTTAAATGTGGGACCCCTTTATTTTTAAACAGTGACTCCTAGTTCTAGACTCTCCCACAAGGGGAAACATCCTCTCCACATCCACCCTGTCAAGACCCCTCAGGATCTCATGTTTCAATCAAGTCACCTCTTATTCTTCTAAAATCCAGTAGATACAAGCCTAGTCTGTCCAACCTTTCCTCATAAGACAACCTGCCCATTCCATGTATCAGTCTAGTAAACCTTCTCTGAATTGCTTCCAATGCATTTACATCCTTCCTTAAATAGGGAGACCAATACTATACACAATACTCCAAGTGTGGTCTCACCAATGTTCTTTATAACTGAGGCCATAACCTCCCTACTTTTGTAATCAATTCTCCTCATAATATACGATAACATTCTATTAGCTTTCCATTTACTTGCTGTACCTGCATACTAACCTTCTGCAATCCATGCACTAGGGCACCCAGATCCCTCTGCATCTCAAGAGTTCTGCAGTCTCTCACCATTTAGGTAATATGGTTCTTTTTTATTCTTCCTGTGAAAATGGACAATTTCACATTTTCCCACATTATAATCCATTTGCCAGATCTTTGCCCACTCACTTAACCTATCTATATCGCTTTGAAGCCTCCTCATGTTCTCTTCATAACTTCCTTTTCTACCTATCTTTGTGTAGTCAGCAAATTTAGCAATCATACCTTCGGTCCCTTCACGCAAGTCATTTATATAAATTGTAAAACATTGAGGGCCCCAGACTAATCCTTGTGGCACACCACTCATTACTCCACAGACTATAAGGTTACATAGCACACAGAGACACAGAATGAATGGATTTCACAACAATTTCAAAAAGAGGATGTAAAAGGGGATAGTGCCCCTTTAAGGGGGTTATAATTTGTTCATTAGTTTATTTATTAGTTAGTTTATTTTATTGATTTACAAAAGAGCATATACCCTGAGGTCTCTGCACGCCACTTAAAATTACACTCTCTCATTTAAATTGCTTCTCCTTGTTGTATCACCTCTCACCTTCCAAATCTTCAACCTCAACCATTTAGAAGGACAAGGTCAGCAGGTGCATGGAAACATCATCGCCTCCAATTTCCCCTCAAAGCCATGCACCATCCTGACTTGGACATATATTGGGATCCCATCATTGCCAGGAAGCCAAATTCCTGGAACTTCCCACCTAACAGCATTTTGGAAGTACTGTCATTGTACAGACTGCAGTGAGTCAAGAGAAGGTCCACCATTATCTCCTCAAGGGCAACTAGGGATGGGCAATAAATGTCATCCTTGACGACAACACCCAAATTCAAGAATGAATTATTAAAAATGCATCAGTAATCTGATATGTCATGAGCTTGCTCCTGGTATTGGTAGATATGTGAATAGTATCTTCACGTACTGAGGGGCTGGTGAATTTTTATTACCCATCCCTAATTGCCTTTGAGAAGATGATGGTGAGTGCCTTTCTTGAACCACTACAGTCCTTGTGGCGTAGATACAGCTACAGTGCCATTAGGGATGGAGTTTCAAAAGTGAAGGAACTACCCAGATGTTTCCAAATAAGGATAGTGTGTAGCTTGGGGGAAACTTGCAGATTTCATTTTTCCCATGCACCTTCAGCTTTTGTCCTTCTAGGTCATAGAGGTCACAGGTTTGGAAGGTGCTGTCGAAGGAGCCTTGGTGAGTTGCTGCAGTGCATCTTGTGGATGGTACACACTACTGCCACTGTACATCGGTGGTGGAGGGAGTGAATGTTTAGGGTGGTGGCTGGGGTGTCAACCAAGAGAGCTGCTATGTCCTGGATGGTGTGGAGTGTCTTGAGTGTTGTTGCAGGCACACCTATCCAGGCAAGTGAAGAATACTCCCTAACTCTCCTGACTTGTGCCTTGCAGATGGTGGACAGGATTTGGGGAGTCAGGAGGTGAATTACTCACTGCAGAATTCCCAGCCTCTGATTTGCTCTTGTGGTCACAATAATTGTGCAGTTAAGTTTTTGGTCAATGGTAACCACTAGGATGTTGATGGTGGGGGATTCAATGAAGGTACTCTAATTACGCCCCTTCTGGAGGAGCCAACATAAGCTTGTGTACTTGTTACATGTGTAAGGGTTAGTGCTGAGGATGTAGTCAAATCCATGAAAAAAATCGATGTTGGTGATGACTACCAGCTTAAAATGAAGAAGACGTTCATAATATTAAAAACAATTGTATCGAAATGCGGTCTTTCACAAACGTGGGTCCCTCCCAAATCATTTCACATCCTCTCAATACTTTTTGAAGACTAATCACTGTTGCAATAGTGGCAAGTGTGGCAGCCAACTTTTTGCTGCGAGGCTTTATAATTAATTAAAAACTATAATGAAGAACTTCAAAAATACCAACATCCTGAAAAGTGAGGGGAAGAATAAAATAACTCTTGTTTGGAAATAGATAATGAATTAATATAGTCAAAATGACCAGTTTAGCCCGCGAGAGTTGCTCATGTGTGTTCGGTTCAGGTTATGTGCAATGATAACTGGGTGTGTGAAGACGCATGTGATCATTATGCATTCACACACATTTTGCATACTAATATATCTACAGAAAATATATGGTAAAGGCCGATTTTGTTAAATGGCTGTGTATAAGTTTTTCAATATAATGTGTAGCAACAAATTGACAGGGAAGAACTCGTGAAATGAAAATATTTGACAACGGAGCGATGCACTAAAGGTTATTTTTTTTTTGGCCAGATCCAGCCGTCTGTGAAGCTTTCCAATGCCTGGCTGGGCTGAAGTAACATAAATTAGCGTTAATCGTGTCCCCGATGGAGTTGACGTGTTGCATATAAGCGTCCTTGCCTTTGCTGTGTGTGTGTGTGTGTGCGTGTCTGTGGAAGAGAGAGGGAGATGCGACAGGGGGAAGACGCGGCAGGGATTACAAATAGGCTCGGTGCGCAGTCTCGGCTTCAGCCACTTGCAATCCACTCACTCCCAGCGAGCAAACCGGCAGCAGAGACAGCAACTCCTGCTAACACAACAGCCCTATAGAAAAAAAAAACACAGGTACGTGTGTTTTTTTTCTCCCTTCTCCTCTGCGAATACTATGTATTTTTGCTCAAGACAAAAAAAAAGTCGATAAAATAACATTTCGCTGATGCTAATTGTATGCTTTTTTTTGCTTAAAATAAGAGACTGTTTTTGAAATATATGATGATTCATTTTACAGGGTCCTCACTGTAAATGATTGAGCCGATAACCCGATGGGGTGGATATTATAGATGTCTATAATGAGAATGGTGCCCGGGTAGGGCCGGACATACTATCGCTATATGTTTTTTTTTCCCCATCTACATCTCTCCATTTACATAGAGGAGCTGGACTGGGAGCTGAATTTTCATTTTTAACTGCCGCTTCCCCCTCCATCATGATACTTCGCCACCGTGGCTGAGGCTATTCCCAGATATCTATTGACAGTATCTATGGCGAACTACAGCCATGCAGCTACTGGGAGCAGCGAGAACCTTTTGCAAAATGTGTCTCCTTTGGCGACGTTCTTCAAGCTGACATCCCTGGGTTTCATCATTGGGGTCGGGGTGCTAGGGAACCTTCTCATTTCCTTCCTCCTGGTCAAAGACAAGACCCTGCACCGGGCTCCCTATTACTTCTTGCTGGATCTCTGCTCCTCCGATATCATCCGTTCGGCGGTGTGTTTCCCCTTTGTGTTTCTCTCGGTGAAAAACGGCTCCTCCTGGCCCTATGGGTCCCTCAGCTGCAAAGTGATCGCCTTCGTCGGGGTCCTGTCTTGCTTCCATGCCGTGTTCATGCTTTTCTGTGTGAGTGTCACCCGGTACATCGCCATCGCCCACCACCGTTTCTACTCTAAGAGGTTGACTTTCTGGACCTGCCTGGCGGTGATCTGCATGGTCTGGACCCTGTCAGTGGCCATGGCTTTCCCTCCAGTCTTCGACGTGGGAACCTACACATTCATCCGGGAGGAAGAGCAGTGCATCTTTGAACACAGGTACTTCAAAGTCAACGACTCCCTGGGCTTCATGCTCATGTTCGTGGTGATCGTCCTGGCCACTCACATCGTCTACCTGAAGCTGATTTTCTTCGTTTACGATCGGCGCAAGATGAAGCCCGTCCAGCTGGTGCCAGCGGTCAGCCAGAACTGGACTTTCCACGGACCAGGGGCCACTGGGCAGGCGGCTGCCAACTGGATCGCTGGCTTTGGCCGGGGACCAACTCCCCCGACTCTGTTGGGGATCAGGCAAAACCCCCAGGGCCAGGGCATGAGGAGGAGGCTGCTGGTCATGGACGAGTTCAAAACAGAGAAGAGAATAGGCAGGATGTTCTACCTGATCACCTTCTTCTTCGTAGCTCTCTGGTGCCCATACCTGGTAGCTTGTTACTGGCGTGTTTTTGTGAAAGGTCCTGCTGTTCCACGTGGTTACCTGACGGCTGCTGTCTGGATGACTTTTGCCCAGGCTGGTGTCAACCCATTTATCTGCATCTTCTCCAACCGGGAGCTAAGACGTTGTTTCAGCACCAACATCCTTTACTGTCGAAAATCTAGGTTACCAAGGGAACCTTACTGCGTTATATGACCATTTATACTGTTTGTGTCTGAGATTTATTCGACGGAAATTACCCTGATTTTATCAGGCAACAGGCGAAGCAGTAATTGTCATGGTCTTGCAGGAGTGGAGCCCCTTCTGGAAAAGGGCGGTTCATGAAGAAGTGATGGATCAACCTCCGCAGAATGGTCCTTAATTTATTTCTGCTACTCTTGTTTTAACGTTGAAGGTATTTTCAATACAATTTACGTAAAAGAAAATAATACTATTACCATAAAGTCTGCACATTATTTTACATTTGGCTTTGTTTCTGAAGTAACCAATGCAGAAATCATAGACTGCAACCTTAGAATATATATTGAGAGCATTAGACTCCTTTTGTATTTTTTAAAAAGAAACCTTTTGAATCCATTGATTAACACCAGACAAAACATGTTTACATCTTTTTTGAGTTAATCGAAAGTGACAGAATACATATATCAGTTGAGTGGTGGGAATGCATGAAAGAGTTAATGTTTGAACATGTACAAATTAGTCCTTTCAACTTTCCCTTTAACCCCACATTGGATCCTGGTTTATTCCAACTTGATCTAGATACAGTATTTTGTTTTCACCCTGAATAAGTATTTATTTCTCTGCCCAATCACATTTCTGCAGAACAGCACACACTGGATATCTGTTTCTATATTATTAGACAGCTGTCATGTCCAGAACAGAACAAGTTAGTATCAAACCCTGCACAATTTGTGAAATATTTATTCTATGGATGCATATTGTTTAATCCTGTCTTTCATGTCCCAGCTGTGAGTTTCTTGTCCTATTAAGTACTCATTTTCTCTGGTTTCTGAAAAGGTGAAATAATTTAACCAATTCCCTTACTGTTAGGAGGTTGGGGTGTGTGCAAAATGAAATGCAACTGCATCTGACAAAATAAATGTGTGGGATTTCATCAACATTTTGGAAATAAAATGTATGTCATATTATATAGTTACCAATTGAAATTAATCCAACTGCTCTTTCTTGAAATTGAAAATAATTATTTTTTAGAAGTTTACGAGTATGCATAAAATGTCAACCTGATGATTCTTTGTAATTAGTCTAAAAGAGTTAACATCTGATGGAACAAATGAATGATTGAAAGGAACCATAAGATTGATTGAAGGCATAATACCAAAGAACCCCTGTGTACTTTATCGTCATTAATGTTTAAATTAAGTAACATTCTTTGTATGTGTCTGTGTTAATATAAAATAATTTTATCATTGCAAAATCAGAGACAAAAAATGTAAAGTTGCTTGTGGGTATTGTGTGTGTAATGACATAATAGTGAAACTAATTGAACCTAAAACGTATTAAATACAAAGCCATATAATTCATGACCTTTGACCTTTTCATAATAAAATTTTTTAAAATTCTGTTTCCATTTTAAGTTGTTTTTGTTCCTTTATTCCCCCATCTCTCATATTTTTTTGTTTCTTTAAAGCTTAATTCAACTTCCATTTGTCTTTCTTGCGCTTTTCACATTTTCATTTTTGTTTTTAATCAATCCTTTCATATAAACTCAAAATAGTCGACCTCCCTTCCCATTTTTATATTTGCTTATTTCTTCCTATCATTGTGTTTTTAATTTCTTATTTTCCTTTTTCCTTTTTATAGTTTTCCTCTTTTTGAATCTCTCATTCATTACGCTAATTCTTTCCTCACCCATTTTCTGCTCCTTCTTTGTTGTATTTTCCAGTTCAAATTTGTTTGTTTTCTTCACAATATTTTTAATTTCATACTTCCACTTTCTATTATCACTGTTGGCCTTCACTATGTTATTTTCAAGACTTTTCTATAGCACTATAAGATTAAAGCGAGAAGCCAAGTACCTTAATTTTTAATATCATCTACGAGATTAGTGTTCAGGAAATAGCAATCTTTCAGTGACTAAAGTCATTGATCAATAAAAAGAAAGTGACTCAAAATTAACAATACTTTACCAGCTATAATTTAAATATGTTGCCTTTACAGCAATTCTTTATTTTCATTTCTTAAAATATAACAGAATGTTCTAGGTGTAGGCACACAGTAGGTGTCATTTGCTTGATTAAGAAGACCTAATGGAAGAGTGGAATTCAAGTCCCAGTTTCGGCTGCATCCAACTTGCTTCTTACTGAGTTGTGAGTTGCTTATCTCAGGTAGGTTATCACAGCAGCAAAGAAGCAAAGCACTGGCCTAACAGGAGTCACAATGCCCCATATACTGCCATTGTTTCTGTTAGTGGTCATAGCTAATTATAAAGAATAAAAATAAATTACATTCATTAAGATCTAACTCTCAGGAAGCAGAACTGGTGTATTGGATATGTAACAAAGATCTCTGGATAATTTTCTCCTTTTTTGTTAGTAAAATTCATTTGAGGGTCAAAGGCTCTGAATTAGGTTTGTTTTTGCTTTAGTATCATTTTCATAATTTAAGCATCCAGCCTAATCAGTGATCTCTGTGTACTTTGGTTGAGTTAGACATATGAGTGTCGGTAGATGGATAGCATTACAAAACTATGATGGAGTAACAAAATAAAGTTGAAGAAAGCATTTTTATCTTCCTTTGATATATATTTTATTGATTTCATAATCTTGCCACAAATACCTAGCAGAAAATAACTCCATTGTTAATTTGACCCATGTTTAGGGCCTGATTTTATTCTGGAGAAGTGAACGGGTTTTGAGTGAGTTAAAATCAGGCCCTTAGAATCTAAAATTGTAACGCAACGAAACATGTTGATTTGTATTTTGTTTCTGGTTTCATTCATTTGCAATTTGAATCGCTCACATATCTGAACCCACAGCCTTAGCAGTTTCTCATTCTGTTATAGTTAAGTATATAACATATGCTTGATACAGAACAATATTGGTGTTTGATTACCTTGCAGCTACTGTTTGGAAGTGCAGCACAGACTTTGAGATTTCACTGATAAGCCTATAAAATATCATGACAAGCTGTACGGAGGCTGGCTGCACATTCTTTTTAATATTTCTATTGTGATTGACGTATATTTTACTGGTTTTATGATATGTTGTGATTTCAATTAATTATCAACAGATGGTTTACACTATTCCTTTGTGAAAACATTTCATCACTGTAATTTCCTGTTTGATACGTTTCAATCATCATAATTTAACAAATTGCATTGTTTCATTTTTGGCTGTTTAGCAGGAGAATGCACTTTTCTCTCACCACAAGACATTGCACTGAAAACTGCTGCTGTTAGATCATCTGTTGTATACCAGTGCCATCAGGCAATTATCTATATTTGCAAATTACTGATTAAACAATGCAACCTTGTTATACTGTAAAGACTGCTCAACAAAGAGCATGTGAATATTTGTTGAAATCTTTTGTTCATAATAATATGGTACCACTGATATATATGCTATACAAGAGCTATAAAAATGGAACGATATTTTCACATTTTTATTTACTCCAGTAATATATACATTCCCCGAGGAAATGTTCTCTTCATAGCTTTGGGGGCTTTTTTTAATTTTTGTAAAAATTGAGCCTATGCAACTTTCTTGGTGAGCTACTTGAGTCACATGATAATATTTAGGGAACTATAAGCAAAAGCAACTCCAATAAGAAACAAGTCTTATCTATCACTATAAACAGCTAGGTCACTCAATAAAAGAAAAATGATTTTGAACGTGAAGGTCGGGTTCAAGTTCTCTGTCCTTTGGGGTTTCAACACCTTATAACTAAAATTACAGAAGCCTATAAATCTACTGCCAAACAATCAATATATATATAATTTTAAATGACTGTGGATTAATATTCAATATTTTCCTTTCATTCTCTTTCAGTTGGGAGAGTAAATTAGTTATCTATTTTCCCAAGTAATCTTATTCAGCTCCCACAGAAAACTCCAATCCTTTCCTCCATCTTAATGCCCAACCAAGATGCTTGCTCAGGTTAAGTTAATGGATGTGCAACCTGAGTGTGCTGTCTAAGCAAGAACTGAGCATCAACCCATAACTGATTTGTCATAATACCACATACATCCACTTGCCCAACATTCTCCAGCTTTGTCCCTGCCCCTGCTGAAAATCTTTCTCTTGCTTTTGTTACTTTAAGATTTGATTTCATGAAAGCTCCCTTTATTGACTTCTAGAGTAGTCGCTGCACTAAATTAAGCCTGTTGAAAACTCCAACTGCTTGCATCCTGTCCATCACTAGGCCCCACATGCCCATCACTCAGTAAGCACTTTTAAATATCACTTCAATAAGAATTTAATTTATGTGAGATGCTTTGGAATACTTTGAGGGCGTGAAAGCTGCTTTCTAATGGCAATTTCTTTATTTCCTTCTTTTTTCTTCTTAATTTCCATTGACTCCTTTCAAAAATTCAAAATCCTTCTATGGCCCTATTGGTTGGCCACAGCTAGAGTATTGCATCCAGCTCTGATCACCACTCTTAGGAAGGATTTGATGGTTCTTGAGAGGGTGCAGAGGAGATTTATCAGAATGGTTTCAGGGGTGAGGAATTTTAACTACAAGGTCAGGTTGGAGAAGCTGTTTGTTCTCCTTGGAGCACAAGAGGTTGAGGGGAGATTTGATAGAGGTGTACAAGATCAGGACAGATTTGGATAAGATAGACAAAGATAAGCTGTTCCCATTAACTGATGGTACAAGGACTAGGGGACACAGATTTATGGTTTTGGCCAAGAGATACAGGGGGAAATGTGAGGAAAAACTTTGTACTCAGCGGTAAAGCGAAGACAGCCAATGATTTTAAAAGGAAATTGGATGGGTATTTAAGGGAAATAAATTAGGAAGGCTATGGGAATATAGCAGGGAAATGGAACTGACTAAGTTGCTCTACAGAGAGTCAGCATGAGTTGAAGGGCTGAATGGCCTCCTTCTGTGCCGTAATAATTCTTTAACTGTGTGATTCTGTAACTCTATATCATGTCACATCTCTACAATCTCCTCCAGTCCTACAGCCAGTCACAACCTATGCTCTCCCAACTTCAGCTTACTGTGCACCATTCCCTCTTTCTCTCCCCCCACATCCACTCCTCCCACCCCACAGCCCCACCAAGTCACCGAGGTTTTAGTTATTGAGATCCAGGACTCTGGAATTCTATTCCTCAAGCTCTTTGCCTTGCAATTTCATTCTCCATCTTTAAATGTCTCCTCAACCAGTCTTTACAACCATGCTCCTGGCCAGCTGTCATAATTCTCCAATCTCCACTCTAACAGCCTGTACTTTCATATATAAAATGCCTCGAGTCTATTAATATATTAAAGACACTATACAAATCCAAACTTTATTGTCTCCAATACCTATAACTTTTAGGCAAAGGTATTAAGGATTATGAAATTAAGTTGGGTAGTTAAGATACAGATCAGCCATGATCTAATTGAATGGTGGAACAAGCTCAAAGGGCTGAATGACCTACTTCTGTTCCTACGTCTTTATGCTTTCTTGAGAGAAATAACCTGAGTTTGCCTGGTCTTTCATCACAGTTCAGTTCCTTAATTGCAGATATAATCTTAATGATTCATAGCTATACTTTCTCCAAGATCCCAAGGTGGGACATTCAAAAATGAACACAATATTCCAAATGCGGTGTGACTAAAGTTTTATACAATAATGGTAGCATTTGTTTATTCCATTGTGTGATCAATTCCTGCATCCACTTGGTACATTTGGTACTGGCAAACAAGATTTTAATGACTTCTATACATTTTTTGTTGAGCCATCACAATGGTTCTCAATTTGCATTTTACGCTTATCTGCCATTCTTACATCTGTAATGTACTACCTTACACGTTATGTTAAACAGCATCTGTCTTTGTTCTGCCATTCGGCTAATTTACTTACATATTTCTGCAATTCTCTGCTTTCTTTGCAATTCACCTAACCTAGTTTCTTCTGCTATAGCTTATTATATCCAGCAGTGCACTTGACTTGCAAAAATATAGAGAAAGTGTCCATTTATTTCAGAAATTGGGTGATATGGTGATTTTGGATCTATGATCACAATGTGAACAAGAGAATTTAACTATTGCCATCAGTTCACTTGGTACTTTTAGTAAGGTTGTTCTGTTAATAATTACCTGCCCTAGCTTGTGTTTTTGTTGAATGCAACTAATATTAATAAACTGAAATAAATTGCAACTTGATGGATCAAATATTCATTCCATATTTATTTAAATGTAAATAATTAATGTTATTGGTCTTCATATAGGTCAGTAGTGACACTCTCTACCCATTTCCTTAAGCTACCAAATGACTTTTGCTGAAATAATGATAACCGAGAAATTAAAGTGACTGGAAATTTTAGGCCTAAATCACCCAGTAATTTATGTAATGTATATCATATAACTAAGCAGACCACTGTAGTCCTTTGAATCATGCATGATTTGAGCTTGGATAGAGAAATCTATCAATTGTTGCTTATAAAATTGAAAATGGAATTATGCAACATATTGAATTAATTTCAATTTTGAGCAACAGAAAATTAAATAATCATATATGCATAATTATCTTATCATGAATCCACCTGGTATGACCAATATGTATTTTGATGTGTGGATTTGATCTTTCAGATCCTAATCCAACCAAAAAATGTATTTTCAGTAACAAAACATTGACATTTGTTTGTTGATTTTAGTTTTTAAGTTTGATAATCATCTTTAAAAATATCCATTTTTACTTAACTTTATAAAAGTATATTTTCATATATGTTTATTATTAAATGTTATAATATAGATCGAAAAAAAATCAGAATTGAAGAATATTTAATTTGCAATATTCTGAGCATAAACCAAAATATTAGTCTTTTGTTGGATAAGTGTGACCACAATGAGGCAACACATTTAAACCTTAATATCCTACACCACAGAATAATTGAGTATGAGTTTGCACCCCTCTGCCCCCAATTGTGCCACTATTAAGTTCCAAAGCCATTCACAAACTATTTAGTGGCAGAACAATGAGCGCTCCAAAGCAAGTCAATTACCAGTCCCCTCAGACAAGCAATGTACATTTTGGAGGTCCAAACAATAAAGAGAGAAAATAAGTGAGAGAAAAATGAAGACTCTCAGTCTTAAATGTATATATAGAATGTTGTATTTTGTCTTTATTAGGGCAAAGAATGTCAGTGTTGGGAAATTAGGCACTTTCCTTTTAACCCCAGATCAAGGATAATATAGCTTATAAGCAATGTTAAAAACTTGCACTTGTACAACACCTTTCACTTTCCCAGTACATCATAAAAGTGCAACACAGCCAATGAACTGTTATTTGGCAACTTGAACAGTTGTTTGCCATACAGCAAGGTCCCACAAACAGCAAATGAGATAAATGACTAGTTAATCTGTTTTTGATGATGTTAGTTGAAAAAGTAACATTGGTCAGGATGCAAGGAGAACTCTTTGCTCTTCTTTAGGGTCTTTGTTTAATGGTAATCTGAAAGACAGCACTCCCTAAATATTGATGAATTGCACTGAGGTGTCTGCCCTAGATTACATGCTCAGAACCTGAAGTGGAGCTTGAACCTTTAAGTGTCTGACTCTGGCAAGAGTGCTGCTACTGAGCCAAATTAACAAATTTTTAAAAATCCTTTGCTGTGTTTTAGCAGTGTGTTTTCATGACAATATCAAAACTCCATACTAGTCTTTATTTTTTAAATGATACATATTTATAATGTTATTTTGAACTGAAATAGCTTGGGGTGAGACTTTGGGTCAATGCCAATGTTAGCATCTGCTTCAGAGCATTCACAATCAAAGCCAAATTTTAAATATTAAATTAACAACGCACTATGACAAAATGACAAGGTTTCTAAGCATGCTACCTAGCATCAGTAAAATCACTCTATAAGATTAGAGAATGGTTTTAATTTTGCTCAGGAGTATGGCTAATTGAATTGCATATTGTAAATCAGATTAATACATTATCACAAAGCCAAATTTTCTTTCTCCACTAGAAACTGCACCAGATACCTTACTTTTCATAATCACCTTGTTGTACAGTACCGTACATTTCACAAATTTACCAAAAGTAGCTTGGTTGAGACTGATCAACTTTATTTAAGAAATGCAGCTTTTGTTCTGACACATAGTCATGTTTATGGGTGTTAACTTTAATTACTAGCATTGATTGTTTGTGTTTGCAAACCTTTAAAATCAAATACAGCCAGAATTGAACGCGAGAATGACATATTATGAATTCCAAGAAAATACACTACAGATGATAGGGTACAGAATCCTCTTAGGATTCACCACACATTCCGCTCTTAATCAGAGCTGAGGCTATATGAAAAGATCATGTCCTGGAAGAAGATGGAGCTGTAGATGATGAGTAGTGACAGAAGTCTGAGAATAAATTGTTTATTGGTCTAGTTGTTTGACGAACATGGCAACTAATTAAATAGGCACAACATTTTACTAGATGAAGAAATATAATTTGAACAAACTCAGTTCCTGAAAACATAACATAGGCCTATAATAGTTTTTATTATTCTATTTTAAATTGGGTATATTTTTAAAAAGCCAAACAGAAGTGAAATGAACTCACTGAAAAATTGAGAGAAAGCTGCTACACAGTGACAAGTTATACATCAAGTATGAAACTGCATGACACTCTACAGTTATCATCATTAAATACTTGATGCTTACCAATATATTCATAGCATCAATTTCAATCACACCGCTGTAATTCAACTATTCCCGAATGAAATGTGATCATCTTTTATTTCAGTTCCTAACATAATCTTGCCTACACACAGTATGCAGTACAATGATGTCATATTGCAGAATTCCAGGATCAAGGCAATTATTAAAAGCATATTTAAAAGGCAAATAAACTGATTGTAATATTTTTTTAAAAAACAGAGGAGGATTGAAGAATGCTCTTCCACCAGAAAGATTTACTTAAAATTCTGAGTATTATTTATATATAGCCATGCTTGCACTGAAAAGTAGCTGGCAGATTGTGAGGTTAATAATACATTGGCCCAGATTTTTTGGTCAGGGGAAAAATGCCCAAAAAGATCTGGTGGTGGGGGGGTGGGGGCGGGTGCGTGGGCAGCGTGTTGGTGGTAATTGGTCTACACTAGCAGCATAAAATGGGCTTATAGTGAATTGGCAGCTGATTATTTACTGTGCCTGAACTTCTTTCCGCTGAATTTCGCAGGACAATGGTTCAAATGCTCTTTGGAGTCTTGTTTCCTAGTTACACTGTTACTTCTGCTTAGATTGAAATTAAAAATTTTGTCAATATTTTCCAAGTCAATGAAAAATAAAAACTGGGTTAAAAAACAGCTACTGATGCACTACTAGCCCATTTTGCATTGTTGGTGTACCCCTGTTTCACCCACCACCATCCTCCATCTCCACCCCACCCCCTCCCCCTACCCCCCACCCCCACATCCCTAGCAACCTCTGTGACGTGGTTTCACTTCTCCTGATATTGATGTAATTCTGACATCAACTATAGGGATCTTTGACATCCAGCAACAGTGGTGTCATCAAAGAGTGTTGAACAGCCAATCACTTTGAAGAATTCTCAGACAGCAAACCAGGAAGCAAAAAGGTCAACATTCTCTCTTCTTGTGGGTCCTGGTGACGATCATCTCCTTGAAACATTAACGTTGGATTGTCTCTTCACAGATGCTGCCAAACCTGCTGAGTATTTCCTGCATTTTCTGTTTCATTTCAAATTTCCACCATTTGCCCTATTTTGCTTTTCTGATGAGCAAGTAAAAAGCTCTAGTCATCATTCACTTCTAAATCATTTTACAGAGGGCTATAAAGATTGACATATACATATGGGATTAAGGTAGAAACTGGAAGATAATTAAAACATTTTTTAATTATATTAAAAAAACTTTTTTTATCATAATGAGATATTGACATTCCACAAACACTACTGAAGTGTTGCTCATTCATTTGGCATAACTATGATTTCAGATTTTGTAATAATTTTTATGAATCTAATTTACAAAGGATGCTGTAAATACAGTTTTTTCAATAGGCTGCTGTGAAAAGTTCAGCTGATCTATGCCTCTGACTTGAAAGCTTATTCCTAGATGTCACTGGGGCAAGGCCTGGTTTGCTCAATGTTGATGATGGTGCGTATCTGGTTCTTTCTTTTGTTAATATTCTAGAAGATGGGCACTAAACAGCGGAGAAAGGAAATGAAAACGTTGCTGATATTCAGCAAAGATAGCATAGTTTTGCACTGAAAACATTACTCACAGTTCATCACAAGCTCTGGTTTCAACTACATTGCTTCAAGAAACTTCTTTCACAAAAACCTGCGCACGGGTCTCATTCAGATTTCTCCCCTTCAATGATACAATAACAACTTTTGGCAAGCAATCAGTTTACTTATTTTTAAATATTTCTATACTTGCTCACTGGTAAGTTAGTTTTAAGAGAATTTTTCTTGTATTTTTTAAAAGTCTATTAATAGAACACATTTAGAGTGCAAACTTGTAAAGTGTTTTGCTAATTCACAGGCCTGGAATTTGCTTTTTCATGTTTCTGCTGACACATGTCTTATGTTCTACTCTCCATATTATGTGCTATTTCTGCCCTTTGACAATTAAAATAAACCAAGCGTAATAAAATAAAATCAAGATCTAAAGTAGTGTACCAATCAGAATTCATCTCTACTTGCGAATTGTCTGGTTATTGACTTGTCAAAAGGAAAATGGCTGTTATCCTTTTCTCTATCATTCTTGGGAAGCCACTGAATATTACCTTACTTTCAAGAAGTACTGGTGATTTGGTCTACGTGAAGAAGGGCAAATCTGTCACCATTTATGATCTCAGGAGATCCCAGCTTTCCAAAACATATGGCAGCAAAATAATTTACTTCGTTCTATATCAAACTGAACCTATTGGCAACAAGCAAAAATGTAAATATTTCAATTTCATTTAAAAAGGAAGTAATGCATTTAATAAAGTGATGGTATCCATAAGAATCCAGTTGTAATGTTATGGTCCATTCTTCGGCAGTTTAATGAAGTATTTCAAAGTGATGGGGTTGCAAAGTTACATCAATAAGATTTTTTTTTCTTTAAATGCAGGTTAACAAAAATAAACATTGCATTTTTTTAACTTAAATATGTTTGATTGAAAAAGTGGTGTTGAAATGAAAATATCATCAATGTCCCAGATTGTGTGGTCAGTGGTGAACTGGCAATGCTCACTGCTGACCTCAAAGAAAGCTGTCCATAAAGCTCTAGTGATTCCTATGGTATAGATTTCCTTTTCCTGATGTGAATTTGAACTTGTCACCAAGTCAAGGGAATCTCCAGGCATCCAGCAACATTGATGTCATCAAGCAGGATAAGCAGCCAATCACATTGAAAAATTCTCACAGACAGAAAACGAGGAAATAAACTGCACTGATTATCCTTCATTGTTTTACATTTTTCAGATATTGAAATAAAAATAGGAGAAGCAGAAATGTCATTTTCTTTTTTATTATATTAGTAAACTTTTAATTTTTTTATCACAATGGAAAAAATTAAGAGAGAAGGGGTTACTGAGTCACCAGTGAGGAGATGCACTTCCTTTGCCATCCTAGCTTGTGGGTCACACTTGGGTAAGGTGTAGTACCTGCTAAGCCCCCTGAGCCAAGGGTTATGAGCAGGTTAATGACTGCTCTTGGAGGATGAGCCCATCAAAAACCAATGGCAAGACAGCTGGATGAACCAATCTCAAAGGTGAACAGCTGATCTTTCAGCAGATCTGGTGAAAGCACCCTTCAGAAGAGAGAAAATGATCTGGGAAGAGGATTAGGGCCCTCATTTTGTACTATCCTAGGAATATTAAGGCAAAGTCAACAACACAGCACCAGATAATAGCACGAAGGATACCAACAACAATGTAGAAGGTATTTTGCTCAGTAGTGGTATGTGCAGTAGGTATCACCTGACAGTCAAGCTGTTGGCTGCTATCAGGGACTGTGAAAGTTGGAGAGCCATGATCGCCAACATTGTAAAACATGGCATCTGAAGAAGAAGAAGAAAAATTTGCCATTGGACAAATGTAAAAGTAATTTTCCAGGGCCAGAGAGGTTCTCCAGCAGTATTTATGTCTTAGTACACCATTAGAAACCCAATTACACCTCATTAACAAGACCTAACTTTTTCAGGAGTTTTTAACAGCGATATTACATCATAAAATGGGAAGTTCTCAATAATTTCTAGCAGGTTGTTGACTGCAAGAACTTCAATAGCTCACCCTGTGGAGGTGCAGGAAATCATTGACAGCAGCTTCTGTGGGTGGAATCTTGTGTCCTTGCTGGCGGTGAGCTTGGAGGTGGGAAGGGCATGTAATTCGGTGGGATGGTGCCGTGTTCCTGCCTCCACCAGAATTAAGTTCGACTTTCCCACCCTGCTGCCTATTGAGGCCCTTAAGTGGCTAATTAATGACCACATAAGGGCCTCATCCTATCACCACTGTTTTTAACCCATTGGCAGGCAGGCCTGTCGACATGCAGTGTGTACAACAGGTAAAACTGTGCGGCTAGCTCATCACCTCTGGTGGGGAGGGGGTCCCTTGATCAAACACGCTCAGTGCCAGATTGAGGGACTTGATACATCAGGAAGGGGGGGGGGGCACTGAGAGCCATCCCACTGCTCTTGCTGTTGACTGCCCTACACCCCTCCCTCAGTGACACCCACCCACGACGCCGCCACACCCCCCCCCCCCCCCCCAACCAAACACACATTACTTACTTACTTGTGGCCTGGGTCGCCCTGCGATCCTGGGTTTCCAGTTGACATTTTTCCTGCAGGAGCCACCACTTCCCCCGAGCACAAGAGCTGCTGGCCTCAGATTGGCTGGCAGCTTTTGGTAGGTGTGATGACCTGGGGTCTTGATTCCAGGGGAAGGCCCACCTCTGGCCTCACCACTGCCTGATTGGCTTGTGGCTCAGTGGGCCTCCCTGAAAAGAGGCAGCACAGATCTTTCATTGGCACTTCAGCCCCTGCACCTCAAGATTTCGTTATGCGGCAGAAAGCAACAGCAAACAACTGCAGTACTTTGCCAAGCATAATCATGGACTGATCCACTGGAAGTCCATAGTTGCCAATGCCCTCTCAAGGCATGGTACCTGAAGGAGGAGGAGGAGGGGGAGGAGCAGCAAGGGACCCAGCACCAAGCCCTGAGGAACTCCATTGGAAACAGCCTTCCAGTCACAAAAGCACCCGATGAACCATTACTCTTTGTTTCCTGCTACTGAGCCAATTTTGGATCCAGATATAAGACCTGTGTGAGAAATGGAATAGTAGGTAATGGAAGTTGCTTTTAATGTGAAGTTAAATTCAAGCATTTGGTTTATGTATCATGCTGTCCCCTGAAGACCAAATCATGTTATTGAAATAAGAACTAGTTTTATTTTCAACAGATCTATATCTTTGCTTTATAAAGAAAAGAAAAAGCCACAGAACCCACCTTCTGATTGCTACAAGTTCAATTGTAAATGTTTATATTTCATATCAGATTTTAAGGCCTTCAAAAATATCTAGTGTCAAAATGCTCAACATCCTTTTTTATGAGTTTGCAATTTAAATAGGTATAAGTGGATTTTATATGACCATCAAAGGACTGCATTTTATGTGCCCCCACTGGGTGCATTTTCAGCAGGGTGGGGGGGGGGGGTCATGTAAAATAGGGCAGGTGCCCACCCCACTACTGCCCACCCACTCCTCAGCTCACCCCCCAAAACAATAGGGGGGGGTGATGGGAGGTGGTGAGTAAGCGCCAATACCGGCAGCCCACCTGCCATGTTTAAATAGATAATCAGGGGCCAATTAGGCTTGTTACCAAGCCAATTGACCCTGATAACACACTGCCCATAAAACATTTGGCGTGGGCGGTTGGGTGGGAACGGGCAGCCCAATTTTTAAAATAATCTCTTCAAAGGACAGGAAGGAAGTGGAAGGCTGGGGTTCTATTTTCGGGTGCTACCGTTTGCCGATTGGCAATCCGTCTAAGATTTTACATGTGAAAAGCGTTTTACTTGTACAGCAAAATTTCTATTCGCTCATAGGATGTCGCTGGCTAGGCCAGCATTTCTTGTCCATCCCTAATCGTTCAGAGGGCATTTAAAATACCAACCACATTTCTGAAGTCACATGTAGGCTAGCAGATTTCCTTCCCTAAAGGGCATTGTTGGGTTTTTACAACAATCACTTCATGGTCAATATCAGACTTTTAATTCCAGATTTTTACTGAACTCAAATTTCACCATCTGCCATGGTGGGATTTGAACCCAGGTCCCCAGAGCCCAGACCCTGGGTCTCTAGAATATTAACCCAGTGACAATACCACTATGCCACCACCTCCCCACACATTATGGATATATTATTTTAATGTGGTGTTTCTGGGACGCTTTGCACAGCCTAAAACTAACATATAAATTTGGGATTGACCACATGCAATGTGCCTCATTGATTTAATTAAGGGTTAGCCTCTTACTTCTCAGTCAAAAGGTTGTAGGTTTAAGCCTCACTCCAGAGACATGAGGACATGATCCAGGCTGACACACCAGTGCAGAGGTGCTATCTTTCAGATTAGATGTTAAACCAAGGCCCTGTCTGCCTTCCTCACTGCTCACTTGCACCATTCATATGATCAACTCAGCATTTAAACACTAATGTCATACAACTTTAAATCAGTTTAAAAGACAATGCAAAGTGTGGAAAATAATAAACTGCATGTAGACAGCTCATCATCTATGCCTATTCCGACTGTGCAGTGAATTTTTAAAAATTAAAGTTAAAAATTGAAAGAGCACACTTTCAAGGTTTGTTTATTACACATAAATCGCATTCAGTTTGAATAGTGAACAGGGTCATGTTGCAATAAATGAGATTTACTTCTTGTACTTCTCCTTGAAAATCATTTGAACAAGTAGCTGCAGGAATCTGCTCTAGTGAAGAAAGTACCCTTTTTAAAATTAGTAGTGTTTGAGGATGAGTCTTCTTACTTTTGAGTTATTCATCAAAACAATAGCATTCATACCATTTCATGTCAGATATTCACAGATTTATTAAGCACACAATAATAATTATGATTGACAATAATTAAATTGTACAGGTAATAGCAACAATTAAGACAAAACCATCGAATTTTTGGTCGGGACATTCAAACATTACGTTTGCATATTTCAGCATATTTCGTTGGCCAAACCTTTGAATTCCAAAGTAGGTAGGGTAGAAGTTGGTCTGCACTCATTTTTGGGGATAGAGGTTGCATTTCACGACTTGCCACACCCATTGCTGTAGAGACAGGAAGCATGCAAATTTAATGCTCCCTCCTCCTTAGAATTATTTCAGCATGTAGCCCAGTATGACCTACTGGCTAGCTGCATTCTCAACAGGGAGTTTAATAGTGTGTGAGGCTAGCACGCATTCCAGCTGCTCTCCTGCTCTTAAAGTCAGTCTGTCCCTCCTAAAGGGAAACTGCATTGGATCACAGGAGGCTGTAATTGAATTATGTGACTGCAATTCTGAACATGGGAAATGGAAGGCCAGGGTAGGGAGATGGCTCCCAGGTTCACCAATGCAGCCCTGGAGGCCATAGTGATGGACATGGAAAGTGGCAATGTTTAAAAGGAGCCAGGAGGTCCTCAGGACAGACCTTTCAAAGGGAGTGGGAGCAGGTGGCAATGGAGGTCAATGCCCAGAGTCTGGCCCCAAGGACTTAGCAGCAGCGCTGGAAGAAGTTCAATGACCTCACATGCATAGTCAAGGTTAGTGAATGCATCTTCATATGATATCTCATAGCCACCAAGCCAACATCCTCTCACACTGCTCAATGCACTACACCCATCACTCACCTAGCAATAGTCCCTAACACTCAGGACTCATGCCTAGCATTCATATATTCCACATCACCCACAAACACCTTCCAATGATGCCAACCTCAAATTTACATCTTGCTGCTTCCACATTGCTCTAGGTATTCAGCTATAGCAGGCACATCACCCAACACTGTGCAACAGAATCATTGACATTCTGCCCTCTCTCTTGCAGGACAAGGCCACCCATAACAGGAGGGAGCAGCAGGGAACTGATGAGGGGAGCTAACATGACTTCATTGACTTAGCCAGGGGGAGAAAATGGTGCTTCACGTCATGAAGTCAGCTGCAAAGAGCCCATTGCAACTGGAGTCATCAAGACACTTCAGGATGATGGTAGGTTACTGCCTTATTCCCCTTCTCAACTGCCTTCTCATCCTGCTCTCTGGCATGATGTGAAAACTGCAGATGGTGTGACCATAGACCTCATGTTTTCCACACCACCCCCACCCACCCACACTGCCTCAGCTCCATCCTCCCCTACTGCTTTTATGCTTTTTGATATCCAAGAAATGCCACCTGCCTAACCACAGCATGCTCAGTTGGAAGACAGTGAGAGAGCAAGCCCACACCGGTATCCAGGGAGCACTGCCACTTGATCTGACACTCATAGCTACCAGCTGAGGGTAATACAGAGTCAGGATCTGCAAGTGGCAAATCACCAAGCACACTTGCAGTCAGAACAGGAGGAAAGGGTAGCACCCTAGAGGGTGAAGTCAGAGACAAGGGACTCAGATGAAGACATTGATGGGGCAGTATACAGGAGAATGCTAATGAGCATGCACACAGAGATGGTTGATGCATTGCCGAGACTGCCAGGGAGCATTGTCTCCATCAAGAAACCAGGAGGGGCCTGGTTCTAACGTGGCACCGGCATCACAGGGAGCTTAGAGCCTATTATAGAAGTGGTGGTCAATTCCATGACAGTATTAGCAGACCCTCTCATGGTGGATTTTCTAGTTGGCTCAGCTTCCTTTGCAGCATAGGTGGAAGTGAGCCAACATCTGAATGCTGCAGTGGTAGCTCAGACTGAGGTCATGAGATCCAAAATATAAATAGGAAATGCTGAAAAAACTCAGCAGGTCTGACAGCATCTGTGGAGAGAGAAACATTTAATGTTTCAAGTTGAATTATGACTCTTCTTCAGAACCATGAGATCCATGCTTGCTGACAGGCTGGCTCAGACTGCTGCCATCATGACTGAGGATCTTAGTACCTAAAGGGGCATGTAGGCTCTCACAACAACCCATCAAACTACCATCCAATAGACTACTAGCATTGGTGAGGTGCAGTCCCATGGGAGTGGCAATGGCTCTGTGATGCACAAGCCTGCCGCTCTCTCTCAGGACGACAGTATTTGCACTCCCATCATTGCCATTCTTCCAGTGCCCTTCTCGCTCCTTCTCAGCTATTTAACCCAGTCTGCTGTCACTCATGCCAAGGTGATGCAATCTGAAACTAGGCCCGCAGGGCCCAGACCTGCTCAAGAGGGTACTGTATGGCTATATGCAAATTTCCCCAGTGAAAGTCAGCACCCTTCCACCAGCCATTCTGCAGACATTGGAAGAACACTGCATAGGTGCACTGGGACAGACAATGGAACCCGCAAGACAGGCACTAAGGGATTGCACAAGGGTTAATAGTTCATTTCTATTTGTATATTTGGATGTGTTGCTGGATAATCTTCTGAGAAGCTATTTTTGGATGGCTTCTATTTTCAGATGGTTGCCCAGGGAATGTTTTAACAGGACATCTCAGGTGGATGTGATGGTGGGTTGGTGAGTCCTTGGTGGTCAGGGGAAGTTGTTCAATTGATAGCAGAATCTATGAATGCGCTCTCTGACAGCATGTCTGGAGTGAAGAGATCCAGAATGCATCCTTCCCGCCACCCCTTCCCGAAGATGGATGAATATATCATGGCTCCTGCCAGCATAGCACACATTCGTCAACATGATGTTGGCATGGCTGCACAAAAACTGCATATTTATAAAATGGAAGCCCTTGTTGTTCCTGTACCTTTTCCTTGTCGTGGGGGACCCGCAGAGTTACATGTTGCATGCGATGGCATCCAGCCCCTGGTGATAGGTTAGGAGGTATTAAGACTGCTTCCCAATGCAATCCTGCCACCAACAAGTTTCACAGTGCTGGGAACAGCAGCAGCCCAGCCAATTGGCATGTGGTCAGTTTAAGCAATTATAAAGGCCCAATTGAGGGCCATCGTTCAAGATCCCTGGCTCTTTGCTGGCAGTGGAGCAGCCCCTTTCTGCCTGAGGCGGCCACTACCTGCTTCCCTGGACACAGACACGGCTTCCAGGGGGATGCACCTTTAGAACCAGAGGCTCCAAGGCACAATAAGGGGGCCCCTGGCTGCAATAACCACCCCCACCGCCTCGGACACCATGGAGGAAGAGGTTCCCTTGTGAACACTGAGGCCTGCATTAAAACAGAAAATGCTGGAAAATGCCTGCATGTTTGGTGCTGGCAAAAAGTGAAGTGCCCTCCTCCCCTGTGAGCGCGCCTCAAATTGGACATGTCCCCTCATTATCGTTGCTCCCTCAGCAGTGGCCACCTCACTCGATGGAGCTGCTGAGGCTTCTGAGCTGCCAGTCCTCAGGTTGGACTGACAGCATTGAGTGTCCACCTGCCATCCTTAATTGGGTGGCAGGCCCAGCGGTGGCCAATTAAGAGGCCAAGTCCGGGAAGATTGCCACTGCAGTCCCAATGCCACCCATGCGGTCTCAGGACCCACATATCGCCCCAACATCAAGACTTAGTTGTTTACCAAGAAAATCCCAGCATAGAATCCCACTATTCTGGAAAACCCACTCATCCTGCTTGTTTGTGATGAGGAAGAAGACAATGCATTCTCCTGTTCAGGAGTAGATGGCCTCAATGACCTCTTGATGGGTGACATACTGAGATATGTTGGAGATGTCTCCCACACTCTACTGGAGTTAAAAGCTCTTTGCTACAGTGCTACTGGTGGCTACTTGCTGCACCATCCTCGCCCTGGTGTGAGGCTCCAGGTCGGGTTGTAGGAATTGGTCCAATTCAGTGACCAGCTCCTTGTTGAACCTGAGTCACCTCAGGCACTGCTCTAGAGTCAGGTGGAGGTTTCTTTATTCAATCACGGGATGTGGGCTTTGCTGGCTGGGCCAGCATTTATTGCCCATCCCTAATTGCCCCTTGAGAAGGTGGTGGTGGGCTGCCTTTTTGAACTGCTGCAGTCCATGTGATGTAGGTACACCCACAGTGCTGTTAGGAAGGGAGTTCCAGGATTTTGACCCAGCGACAGTGAAGGAACAGCAATAAATTTCAAGTCAGGGTGGTGAGTGACTTGGAGGGGAACTTCTAGGTGGTGGTTTTCCCATCGATCTGTTGCCCTTGTCCTTCTAGATGGTAGTGGTCGTGGGTTTGGAAGGCGCTGTCAACGGAGCCTTGGTGAATTCCTGCAGTGCATCTTGTAGATGGTAACACTGCTGTTATTCTGCGTCAGTGGTGGAGGGAGTGAACGTTTGTGGATGTGGTGCTAATCAAGTGAGCTGCTTTGTCCTGAATCGTATCAAGCTTCTTGAGTGCTGTGGGAGCTGCACTCATCCAGGCAAGTGGGGAGTATTCCATCATACTCCTAACTTGTGCCTTATAGATGGTGGACAGGCTTTGGGGAGTCAGGGGGTAAGTTACTCATCGCACAATTCCTAGCCTTTGACCTGTTCTTGTAGCCACAGTATTTATATGGCTAGTCCAGTTCAGTTTCTGGTCAATGGTATCCCCCAGGATGTTGATAGTGGGGGATTCAGTGATGGTAATGCCATTGAGCATCATGGGGCGATGGTTGGATTCTCTCTTGTTGGAGATGGTCATTGCCTGACACTTGTGTGGTGCGAATGTTACTTGCCACTTGTCAGCCCAAGCCTGGATATTGTCTAGGTCTTAATGCATTTGGATATAGACTCTTGTATCTGAGTATCAGTATCTGAGGAGTCGCAAATGGTGCAAAACATTATGCAATCATCAGCGAACATCCTCACTCCCGACCTTATGATGGAAGGAAGGTCATTGATGAAGCAGCTGAAGATGGTTGGGCCGAGGACACTACCCAGAGGAGAAGTGCTCCCAAAAAACCCTTGGTGGGTAAGGCCTTCTGAAGGTAGTCCTCCTCCTCCTCCTCCCTCTGCAGAGCTTCTCCTCACTGCAGTTTCTGCTCCAACTGCTGGTCATGTTACTGCCCAAAAGGCACTGCAACCACAGGCCCCTTACCACGGTCATCAAATCCTAAGCCTTTCCTGATTCTAAGCACTAGCTATCCAAGACACCTCCAAAAATAAGACACAATATTTTCACAGCCTTAGCAGAAGTAAGTCAAAAGCACCTTGCCTGCAGCCTGGTGCTAGCCCTTTCAATGCTGCTGCTGAACACCTAATCAACTGGGAATAATCAATACATGCATTGTTTGGACATGTGCAGGCAGGCAAAGCTCCTGAAACTAATGTCAAATCAGAATGGCTGCTTGACATCATGAGAGCGCCAGTTCTGAGCTACCAAACTTCCTAGCATGGGGCACCACCCAGATCATGCCACAGGTGCTCAAAGCACAGGCAGCACCATTTTCTTGCCTCAGAGCTTCTGTAGCACTAGTAATAGCCACGATACAGAACCCAAAAACAAGCCCTCTATCTGTACAACCACACTTTATAACCTTTTCACAACTAATACATGACAATTTACATGTTCCATTACATAACCTAATACACCATTTCATTCAACACTGATTTGCCTGTTCATAAAGCTATAGATCTGTGCTAACTGCCTAATTTGACTTACACTCTCTAACTTTCCAGATCAATGGTCTTTCTCAGGCATGTTCTTCTTCATGGTCTTCCTCACAAAAGAAGCTTTCTGCCTGTTCTGTGTCTCTGCAATGACTTTTTATCAACTAAACCTTTCTGACTGGAATGTCTTCTAAGTTTAACTGTATAAATTGATTATTTATTATGATAAAATACAGAAGGCCTGCCTTATGATTACATTTTCGTTCTTCCAAGATTTTCTCTGTAAACAGGCAAAAGGCTAAAGGTTAGTATTTCTACAATATAAAGATTAACCCTTTCCTTACAGTGATATGATCTACTTTCATATTTAAAAAAACAAAATTGGTTCTAAACAACTATATGTTCAAAGCTAAAAGTCTCATGACCGAAAATTCACATCCCTTTTGGCATACTACTATTATAACTTCAGCAGGAGTTCATCAATAGGATCAGTGACCTGAATACATGTGCCCCAGCCTAATGTCAACTCTCCTATGGCCTTTGTATGGTGGTGTATGTCTACCCATTACAAGGGCCAGCATTACAAGCCAAACTGGCTTACAACACAGTGAATTCTCACATCCTTGGTTCTCAAAGGGATCTAACAAGCCATAAAATGATGGAAATGGACCTCATCTGAGATCCAAACAGTGACTGTGGTCTGAACTGCATAACACCCCTTCCCCCCACAAAAAAAACTGTACTTTTTTAAAGTTTCAATTCTCAATTGTGGCCCTTTTTGCAAAAGGTGCTGCTGGGGGGAATTAGCAGTTATTTCCAGGAGGGTTCAAGACATTCCCAAATGGACATGGTCCCATTCGCAAATTACAGCCCTAGCTAGCAGCATGAGATGCTCCCATTTTGCATTCAAATCCAAGCATACAAACCTTTTTCATTCTGTTTCACTTTGAAGTCAGTTCAGGTTGGTCTTTAATTTACACTTCACTTTACACCAACAATAGACCTGGAAAAGAATAGCAAAATCATTCTGTGATTCTAAATCGGAGTAGATTCCTTTTGTAATTTTTTTCCATTAATTATTTATTTTAATGTAAGAAGATTTGAAACGTTTTAATTATCAAAGTCATTCTGATACAATCAACTTGAAGAATTATTGAATTTTCAAAGAAAGCGGTAAACATTTGCACTGATAAATCCTGATCCAATTGAATACTTTGTTACTACAATTGCAAAATATTTCAATATTATTTTTTCAATTTTTAAAATAAATTAATACTGCAATTATTTTCTCATTTGTACATAATGTGATGCTTTTAAACAATTTAATAAGAAACAAATTTAAAAAACAGTATAAGTGTTCACACCTTAATTCTGTTATGACTACCATAGATGTTGGTGTGTAAGTCGACCTTTGAAGCCTCAAAATCCCTCCAAATACAGGGGTCAACGTACGCACTGAGTATAAAAGTAGATTGGCGATGTGGGTGTGGGTGGTCGCTATTTTGAAATGTCATCAGCATCCACAAAGAGTGGGTGTGTCTTAAACTTCTGCACATTTTTGCAACACGGTCCATATCACCTGCTTAACGCCTTGCGTCCAGTTATAGGGTACCAGTAAATAAAACATGCATTTGTGGGGTGAAAAATTGAGGCTAATTACTATTCCAAGTATAGTATATCATGGCTTAAAAAGGGGGTGGGGGGGGAGGTGGAATTATATGCCAGTTCAACATATATGCCATGAATTCCAATATGTGCTTTGTGGAATTCAATAGAACAATAATGCAAATGAGAAGTTCGAAAACAGTGTGTAAAATACACTTCCTGTCAAAATCCTGTCAGCGATCTGGAACAGAACTTTCTCTGTTACATGTGTCCTTTGTGATGTCAGCTAAACAGACAATGTTATGGCTTCTCACTGTCTCTAGTGACCAGCATGCTGACATCAGTGAAAGGCTGAATAAATTATTTTTGAGAAGATCATAGAGGTCACTTTTGACTGAATAAATCCAGCATGAAGGCTGCTTAAATAAGGTATTAGACAAAACTGTTACAGAAGTTTAATTAAACTATCGATCAATTAATTAAAGCTAATGCAATATCCACGAATCTTCTGCTTTGCATTTACCACAGAAATAATGCCAAAATTTATGCCAATGTCAAAGATAAATTCAGTGCAAATCCCCATCAGCGTGACTGGTGCATGAACTGGCATAACGTGGTACAATGTCTATCTCAATGCAACACAGGAAATTTGGGAGGTATAGATGAAGTTAATTGGAAACACAATTTAAAGGTATGGCAATACTAAAACAAGGAAACATAAATTTAAACTGATGAAGAAAAGTAGGAGCCAGACAGTCATTGGGCCCATTGAGTCCATGCTGGCTGTCTGCAGAGTAATGCAGTTCATTCCATTCCCTCACTCAATCCCCAAAGCTCTTCAAGTTTATTTCCCTCATGTGCCCATCCAATTTTGTTTTGAAATCATTCATCATCTCTGCCTCCATCACTCTCATAGGCAGCAAATTGCAGGTCATCACTGCTCACTCCATAAAAAAGTTCTTTCTCACATCCCCCTTGTTTCTCTTGCCCAAAACCTTAAACCTGTGTCCTCTTGTCCTTGTATGATCAGCTAAGAGAAACAGCTTAACTTTGGTGAGCTTATCTAAACCTGTCATAATCTTGTGTGCGACTACCAAACCTCCCCTCAATCTCCTTTGCTCCAAGGAAGACAACCCCAGGTTCTCCAGCCTAACCTTGTAGCTAAAATCCCATGTCCTTGGAACCATCCTAGTAAATCTCCTCTCTACTCTCTCAAGAACCATCACATCCTTCCTAAAGTGTGGTGACCAGAACTGGACGTAATACTCTAGCTGTGGCCTAACCAGTGCTTTATAAGGTTCAGTGTAATTTCCTTGTTTTTATACTTAATACTTTTATTTATGAAGCTGAATATCCCGTTTTCTTTTCTAATCATTCTCTCAATATACCTTGCTACTTTCAAAGAGCTATGCACATGAACCCTCAGGCCCCTCTGTCCCTGCACACTCTTATGAACTGAGCCATTAAGCCTGTATTACCTCTTGCTATCCCTTCTGCCAGACTGCATCACTGTCAGGAAGAACATTCCTGCAGAATGAACAATGAACTTCCAGATTGGGTGGTGGAAGTGAAAGCATGAATTTATTCATGAGATAAATAACAGATAAAGTCTCCACTGGCTGGAGGCATACTGAGCACAAAGGAAAATGATTGTGGTTGTTGAAGGCCCCAGGACATTGTCTCAGCCCTAGGACATCGTTGCAGGAATTTCTGAGGTAGTATTCTAGGCCAAACCTCCTTCAGCTGATTCACCAATGACCTTTCCTCCTTAATAAGGTCAAAAGTGGGGATGTTTGCTGATGATTGCATAAGGTTCAGCACCATTCGCAACTCCTTAGATACTGAAGCAGTCCATGTCATTATGCAGCAAGACCTGGACAACATCCAGGCTTGTGCTTCTAATTAGCAAGTAACATTTGCATCACACAAGTGCCAGGCAGTGACCATCTCCAACAAAAGAGAATCTAACCAGTTCCCTTTGAAATTCAATGGCATTACCATCACTGAATCCCCTATCATCAACATCTTGGGGGGTTATCATTGACCAGAAACTTAACTGGACCAGCAATATAAATACTGCGGTGACAAGAGCAGGTCAGGGGCTGGGAATTCAGATACAAGTCACTTTCCGCTTGACTCCCCAAAGCCTGTCTGCCTGTCTACAAGGCACAAGTCAGGAAAGTGATGAAATACTCCCCACTTGCTTAGGTGAGTGCAGCTCCAACAACACTGAAGAAACTCAACACAATCCAGGTCAAAACAGTTTGCTCGATCAGCACTCCATCCGCCACCTTAAACATTCACTCCCTCCTGCACCAACACATAGTGGCAGCAGTGTACATATACAACATGCACTGCAGCAACTCATCAAAACTCCTTTCATAGCACCTTCCAAACCGGCGACCTCTACCACCTAGAAGGACAAGGGCAGCAGACTCAAGGGAACACCACCACCTGCAAGTTCCCCTCCAAGCCACACACCATCCTGACTTGGAAATATATTACCGTTCTTTCACTTTTGCTGGGTTGAAATCTTGGAACCCCCTTCCTAACAGCATTGTAGGTGTAACTACACCAGATGGACTGTGGCGGTTCAAGAAGGTGGCTCACCGCCACCTTCTCAAGGGGCAATTAGGGATGGGCAATAAATGCTGGCCCAGCCAGCAAAGCCTACATCCCATGAATGAATAAAAAAAAGCCTCCAGCAACGCCCACATCCCACAAAATAATTGAGAGATATGCCAAAGAAATTATGACTTTAAAGATTCCAATGGAATACAAATCTCTGCTGCTGCTGTTGATGGCCCACTGCGTCTCATAGATATCCAGTTTTGAACTGTTAGACCTGTTGTGGATTTATCTCATATACAATAACAACAACAACTTCAACTTCACTTGTATAGTACCTTTATCATAAAAAAAAAATCCAAGGCCCTTCACAAGAGCATTAGAAAGCAAAATTAGACCCAAAGAAATATTAGGGCAGTTGACCAAAGGCTTAGTCAAAGAGGGAGGTTTTAAGGAACATCTTGAATGAGGAAGTAAAGGCAGAGAGACAGAAATATTTAGGGAGGGCAGTTCCAGAGCTTGGGGTCCGGGTAGCTGAAGTCACAGCCACTAATGGCGGACTGCTTAAGATTGGGGATACTGAAGGGCCTGGAATTAGATGGATGCTGTTATCTTGTCTGATTGCAGAACTGGAGATAACAGAGATAGTGAGGGGTGAGGCCATGAAGGGATTTGAAAAGTATTTCAGATTGAGGCATTCCTTAACCAGAAACCTATGTAGGCCAGCAAGTGTGCCACATTAATATGTTAAAGCAATATTATGACAGGGAAGATAGTCATGATAGGAATGTACTCACAGTGGTAAAAGATGTAGGGAGTGAAATAAAAAATATCAGAACACCCTGAGAATGAAGCAGAAGTCAAAAATTCTAAAGTTGGCCCTCCAGTATTCCGATTGGATAGTACGGAGGTGTTTAAAAAGTTAGATGTAATATTAAGCTATCTTACAGAAAACTGTCAAGCTGACTTACAAAAGCCATACAAACTCATGAATTGATTTGTGTAAATAGGCCAACGAAAACATCTTTGGCCATACATGATGTTAATGTAGGAGATGCATTGCCCATAAAGCAACATCCTTACAGAATAAATCCAGAGAAAT
The DNA here is from genome assembly GCF_964194155.1 of Cetorhinus maximus. Lineage (NCBI taxonomy): Eukaryota > Metazoa > Chordata > Chondrichthyes > Lamniformes > Cetorhinidae > Cetorhinus > Cetorhinus maximus. Next base: position 35,054,113 of record NC_135900.1, read on the forward strand.
TAGCCCAAGTGAGGAAGGGATTAACTTCATCTTGGAAAATCAATGCTGGGCTGCATTTCCCACCACTGCATGTCGGGAACCTAATTTCAATGCATTTGCATCTCATCATCTTACCTGCTCAGCGGAAACATCCCCCGCATCAAATTTACACGCACATTGGTGGGAAAACATGCCGGCCCAGAACAGAACTCAGGGCTTACAGTTAGGGTCTTGCTCGCATTGCAAACATCTGAGAAGCAGAAGATGCTGGAGCCCTACAGCTACCGAACCCTGGAGGATCACGTGCATCGCATGCTGGGTGGATCCTCATGCGCATGGCTCTTCTGTGAAGCAGCTCACGGAAGGTGGGAGGTCTCCATTGATATCTGGGGTCTGCTTTAGGATATCACGGTCTTAACCATGGGCTGCTATGGATGATCGATGAGTCGGGGAGCGGAAGGTCCAGCTGTGGGTGGGAAAGGAAGGTGTACCAAGAGGCGCTGGGAAAGAAAGTCTAGGTTTGATGAGGAGAGGAAGGTGAACTGGTGGGGGGGGAAGGTCAGGAGAGGGGGAGCAAAGGAGTTGGAGGGGGTAAGGTTGAGATGGGGAAACAAAGGTGTCAGGGGAGTGGGGTTGGGGGTGGAGAGGGATGAGTTCAGAGGGGGGGAAGGACTTCACATGGAGGAAGGAGTTCGGAGGAGGGATGGACTTCAGAGCGGGAAAGGAGTCCGGGGGGAGGAAGGAGTGTGAAGGAGGGAAGGAGTCCAGGGGTGGAAGGAGTCCAGGGGGAGGAAGTGATCCAGGGAAGGAAGGACATCGGAGGGTGGAAAGAGTCCAAGGGGAGGAGGGAGTCATCGGGGAGGAAGGAGTCTGGGGGAGGAGGGAGTAATTGTGGAGGAGGGAGTAAGAGTGGAAGAGGGGGTAAGGGTGGAGGAGGGGGTAAGGGGGGTTGATATCCAGGTAAACATACAAGGGAGGGGTCTGTGGAGTTAATGACTGCCTCCTGGGGAGTGAACTGAGGGTGGGAGTGGTAGGAGGGAATGGTGAGTATGAGAGGGGGCAAAGGGAGCTGGAAGGATGGGAGGGTGAGGGTGCGATGGTAGCTGTAGAAGGGATGGTGAGAGTGGTTGGTGGGCACTTGGAGGCAGACACTGACCCTAGGGGTGGGAACAAGGAGTTTGGGGAGGGCAATGTGGATGGGAGTGGGATTCTCAAGAAGGTAGAGGACGTGTACATTCACCTGGACATGTTTGAAAGAAAAGGGTTCTGGTTGTTAGGTGACAGTGGGGAGGTGGAATGTAATGCCAGCAGGGGTTAACAGTGATGGGGGAAAGGACATGGGTGACTGGAGGAGGGGAAAGGACAGAGGAGCTGAGAAGAAACTTAATAACTACCATGACTGTTGAAATCGAAAGTGAGTAGAGCCTCGTGTTGGATGGGCACAGGTGCTGCATGGGAGTGTGATCATTGGGTGGGTGGAGATGCAGGTCGGCTCAGATGGACAACAGAAAGGGAACCCCAGCAGGCAGCATTGAAAATGCTCAGGACATTGAGATCAGTGTGATGGAGGAAGGTTCCACGTGCATAGGAGAGTGTTTGTATGAGGCTCCGAAAGGTCCTGCCTCACACACACACTTCTCCCTCCAGAATCACTCATGGTCCGGCTGCATGCACCTGAACTGCTAGCGAAGTGGGATGTAGGGAGAGAACTTGCGAAACCTGTAAATGAAGCTGAAAGACACCATTGCACATTATGCAATTGTGAAATTGAATACATTTTCAGATTACAAAGTGATAAAGTGTGTTCACCCATGCAACCACTCATGATCAGAAATTCTTGACTACCACTTCTTGGTGCTGCACTGACATTTGCAGAAGGAGTGGAGACAGCTTGTGCAATGGTTGGCTCTGTTGCTTCCAATGACTTCAATGTGCGTCCTCTGGAGATCTGAGGCCTTGATGGCCCCAGCTTCCTTTGCTGTCCTTCTGCGATGACATAGGACGAGGTTGAGGGGGCCACAGGCAAAAGGAACTTGGGAGGAGAGGACAGTCTCTGAGATTCCTGAGTGGATGACCCAGGGGTATCCAGCTGCCGCTCCTCCTCCCTTTGGGTGCCCAAGGACCCTACTCCCTCCTCCACAATTACTCCCTCCTCCCCCAGACTCCTTCCTCCCCTGATTCCTTGAGGGGAAGGAGCAGCTGGAGGGGCATGAAGGATCCCTGTTTCCCTCTTGTGCTGCCACTGTAGAAGCTTGCCCTTGGCTACCATGATGAAGTGCAGGTCCACTCGCATCTCCAAATTCTGCTGGATCAGGATCTCCATGGTCCACCATGCTCCCCATGGAGACCTCCATACAGGCACACGTGGTCACTGCTTCATCAGAGAGCTGGCAGTCACACTCCCCTGATTTGCGTGCCACTCTGTTGAGGGCTCCCAACAGCTCTGTGTGATGTTCCCCCACCTTCTGCTGACTCTCCACGATGAGTTGGAAGGCCAAATCCAGAGGCTCGTCATCTGACTCAGGCCTCACGTGTGCCTCTTCCCCAGCAGTCCTCCAATGCCAGGGAGCTTGGCTGAACCTGCCTCCTCCTGCTGCAGACACATGTCTGCACAGTGACCACTAGATTGTGAACCCAAGCCTGCTCTAGATCTAGGTCCCCTTGAGTTGTGAGTCTCTGTGCTGATGGAGGGTGTGGGTAAGCGCTGCGATGTGTGTTCCAGTTGCTTATTTCCAGCTCTTCAATGGAGGAGGTGTCCTCTTGGCTGGAGGTGAGGTCCTGGGTAAAGCTGAGCAACTAGCTAGCTGAGAGTGTCGGTCGCTGAGCAGAGCTCCCTGTGAACCAAAGTAGAAGTAATTAGTGTGTGGCAGCAGAGTCAAAAACAGGAGAGAAAGTACTCACATTTGCATTGAGAGAGGGATAATATGGTGCAGGATCCTCACATTGGTGTTTGCTTCCGACCTCACCGTCACTGCAGGCATGGTCTATGTCCTCACCAGTCAGTGTGATGGCACGCTCCTCAAAGTGGGTGAGGGTCCTAATGTGGGCCAACCAACCCCTGGTCTGGGACCTCCCCCTGCTGTTGTGAGCCAGCTTCTCCTGCATGAAAACAGATGGAGAGAGCGTGAACAGGACACATGGCACTGTGTGGAATGTTTGTGTGGTGAGTGGAACCATGGACAGGATGAGGACACGAGCTCGAGAGGGTATGAGCCTGATGGAGATGTGAGGGTGTGTGTGAGAGTTAGTGGTGTTGTCCCTTGAGGTGTGAGATCTCTGTGTGATGGGTTTGTGAGTGTGTGAGTTGAGAGTGGTGAGGTGGTTGATTTACCCTGGTGAAACAGATGAGTTCATCGATCCTCTTCCTGCACTGGATGACTGACCTCCTCTGTGCTTCAGTGGCGCTGATCACTGCTGCCACTGCCTCCCAGGGTGGATTGGTGACTCTGGTGGACCTCCTGCAGCCAGAGCTGGGGCGGAGGACATCACTGCAGACTTTCACTGCATCCAGCAGCTGCCCCTTAGAGGCGTCACTAAATTTGAGGCCTTGTTATGACACAGCAGTTTTTAAAAGCTGAGTTATTTAAAATCCCAGAGGGAAGCTTTAAACAAATGTCATAACCTATATTTTCAATTGGTATGTTTTGAGTTGCAGCTCTAAATTCAGGAATAAGACCACCAGTTCTCGAGAAGTTTTTGTATCAAACTAAATGAGACCTTTATTAATTTACAACAAATTAAACATATACACATGGCTACAAATTACTACTATAATAACTTTTAACAAATTCCCAAATTAATCTCCACTAAGGCAACAACAACCCATAGGCTTTAAGCAGGCACCAGGCAAAGCATTTTCACCTTATGAATTCAAAATGAGGTTCCTTTCAATTTGGTTTCTTTGCAGACAGTTGTAGGCTTACAGCTGCTTTGATGTTACATGCCTCTGTCCTGCACACACAAAACTGCTTTCTGTTATACCCAGCACTTCTCTTTGAATGTAAATTCTCATTGTATCATCAGGCCCTTTGAACTCTATCTCTTCTAACAATAAAACCCCTTTCACAGTTCCAATTTTATTAGTAATATAAACATATTGTTTAGTGTCTCCTAGCTAGGTGTAAGATTTCATTCCCCTGCTTGAATGTTCTATTCAACAAAATTCAAATGCGCTCTGCCTTACTGTTTACATCTCAAAACTATTATTCATCAAAGCACCCAGACTAGCTGCATTTAATCCAATTAAAACACGCACAGACACACCCACAGACTAAACCTCTATTTTAGAAAAAATAACATTATATATATTAATAGCTTCATGACAGGGCTGCTGTCTTCTTTGCTTTCAGAGACATTGGTTACCTAGAGGCATGAGAAAGGCATGTGCTCTGGTGTGCTTTAAATATGGCTCCTGGAGTGAGGAAGCACTGAGGTCATGGTGTGGTGGACAAATCCTAGCCCGCCCACCAGAGAGCTGGCATATTCCCCATGAATGCATAATTAATGGGGCAGGACACGCCAGGAATGGGACAGTACAGTGTGAAAATCCGCCATTGCGGCCGGCGGGTAAAATGTCCTTTTTCCCACCCACTACTGCACTTTGTGCAAATCTGGAACAATTCCGCTTGAGTAACAGTAGCTGGAGCTCATCTATTGTAATGGTACTGTAACCGGATGGGTCACGGCAACTATGTATAGATTATTGCAAAGTTAATGTACTAACAAAGGCTGATTCATATCCAATTCTATGATTGGAAGATTGTATTGAGAAGATTGGACGGGCAATGTTCATTACAAAAATTGATAATTGAAGGGATATTGACAAGTTCTATTAACCGATACAACCAAAGAAATATCAGCTTTTGTAGCCCCAGATGGACTTTATCAATGCAGTCATGCCTTTTGGAATGAAAACTGCACCAACCGCTTTTCAAAGATTAACCAGCATGGTTGTTGAAGAATTATGCAACTGTTTGGTGTATAGTGCTGATTTAGTTGCGTTCAGCCAAACCTGGGAGGAACATCTACAACACATGAACAAATTGTTTGATTGGCTACAAAGAACCAATTTGGTCATAAACTTGGCAAAAAGTGAATTTGCCTAAGCAAAAATTATTTGGGTCACAATGTGGAGCAAGGCCAAGTAGTGCTTAGAGAAGCAAAAATAGGGCTATTTTGGATTTTCCAGTGCCTAAGACAAAACAATAGATTTTGGGGTATGTGGCATGAATGGATTCTATCAGAAGTTTGTTCTGAATTTCAGCCCTGTAGTGATCCCCCTGACAAACCTGTTAAAGAAAGACAAGAAATTTGAATGGACAAAGGAGTTTCAAAGTGCCTTTGACAGCTTTAAAGCTGCACTGACGACGACTGCACCAGTTTTAGCAGCACCAAATTATGATAAGCCATATAAACTGGATGTTGGCACCAGCGACATAGGCATTTGTGCAGTTTTATTACAGGAGGATGAGGTGGGGATCGAACATGTTATTTACATTTCTCGGAAGTTCAATTCTTGCCAGCAAAAGTATTCAACTGTGGAAAAAGAGACTAAGTTTAGTGTTGACTCTACAACATTTTGAAATCTACATCTCTTAACAACTCTGTGGAGACTATTAATTATATGGATCATAAACCTCTAACCTTTTTAGCAAAATATAATACCAAGAATCTGAGACTATTCCATTGGAGTTTAATGCTACAGCTATATAATTTGAAAATTATTCATGTAGCGGGAAGAGACAATATCCTGGCAGATGCTTTTTCAGGAGTTTAAATGTAGAAGAACTCGGATGTCATGATCAGATTGGACTTGTGTGAAATATATTTTTTATTGAAAAGTTAGGTATCCTTGTATATATGATGTAAACACACTGTTATTCTAGAGTAAGGTTTGTATAATTAAAATGGAAATAGTGACAAGAGGGGATTGTTTAATAGAAAATGAAAACGCCCCTTAACAATGCCTTCTCATTTTTTTCGATAGGGACATGTTATGAACAATGTATAATTAAGTTGAATTTATATATATTTGTGTGTTGAGAAAGGTAAAAATGGTTTTAGTTTTACTTAGGTTTTGTTTATCAACCTTGGTGCCTTGGTGTCTGGATAGACTTGTGGCTAAAGGGGTTTGTTTGTATATATACATTTTTAATGGAGTTTTACAACCCCTGAAGTTAAAGAGATGGGTTAAAAGGGGTTGAAAGTTCAGTGGTTCTGGGGGAAAAACACAAAGTAGAAAAAAAGCTTTATTGTTGCCTAGTGAAAGTGATCCAGTGACACAGATACAGAAAAAATCAGAAGTTGAGAGGGAGAGTGTTCAGTTTGTGTCAGAGAGTGAAGACAGTGATTTTCAGCTTTCTGAGAAGAAAACACTACAAGGCTATTGGGACAGTAGTTAACTGAATAATCAGTTATAGGACTCAGTAAAGTGATCAGTTTAGCAGAGGTGCTACTGGAAGACTGAGTTTAGGGAACTCATTTGTTTGCTCTGCAGTTGAAGAAACAGTCCATTTAGAGTATGGTTTTTGGGTGTCTCAGGGAGAGATGCAAGTTGGGTGAGAAGCATCAAGTGAATGCTTAGGAATTCACTGGAGGAAAACCATTTGCAACTGTGCCAATCACAACTGAGAAGCCTTGGTGCCAAGATGGTGGCTACTCTTCACTGGTTTATGTGTCTGTAAAGATATTGCTGGGGTAAAGGAATAGTGTGAATTTGAATTATCTTCTTGCTTCTGTATTGAGATCTTTCCAACCCCTTTGTCTGGTGTAATATAATTCATTTGTCTTGTTTTCATTAATATTTTATTCTTTGTGTTAAAAGTTCATCAGCAGGCTCCTGTGACAAATAGTCGTTTGGTAGTACAGAACTTGAGTATGGCTGAAAAAAGACATTTTGTTGAAGCTTTTCATCTTGTACTCATCAGGACAACTGCAAGAATATTAATGTCAGGGGAAGCAACATCTTTATGCTGCAAGAGAAAAGGGTGCTCTGATTTGTAGAGGCATTGCCATGGAGAATGCAATAGTTAATAGTGACTGACAGTTAACTGCCAGGCATTGTTTGAAATTTAAATCAGGCAGCTTGACTCTGATTGCTCAAGGCATTGCCCTGAGATATGAACCAGCGAATGGCTATCACTTAGTGGGTCATGAGGACTTCAAACGACAACTGTACTCTTCTCCACCGATGCTGCCAGATCTGCTGAGTTTTTCCAGGTATTTTTTATTTTTTGTTTTGGATTCCCAGCATCCGCAGTTTTTTTGTTTTTATATATATATATATATATATATATATATATAATGGCTATCACTTATTTTGTTTAGCTGAAACAGGCACAATGCGTGTACATGTTCTTTCTGTCTGCGGAGAATGGCGCCCTGTGTATTAATATATGTAGCTTCTAGTACACGCAATGCACCACACTGCGAGCCTGACTAACAATCTTAAATTGGTTATCAGCATAATTTTTAGCAGACTGAGGATTATTTAGCAAATGTTGTCCAATTGTGAAATCACATTTAATGTTGGACACTGTGTTTTGAGTTTTGCAAGCACGGGGCTGGTTGGGTACAGTCTGTGCCTTGCCCATTGCGAACAGCAGAAAGGACAAGCTATTTGATACGATCCGCCAGTCTTTGCGACGTACGACCTACATACCTAGCATCACATTGGCATTGAAATTCATCTACCACGTTACTCATTTGTGTGAAAGGCAGAGCGTCTTTTTGGCTTGGCAGCAGCATCCTGTTAGTGGTGAATACCACTCGTGTTGCTACTGCATAGCAGTACTGTGAAACAGCAGGCTTCACCTGTTGCTCAAATTTTTGAGATACCTTGCCCTTCCGGGTTAATCTGAGGTAGACTGGGCACTTTTCAGGGCCAAAAGTGACAGCCTTAGGCCCGATGCTGAGTTTGCGCGATATACAGCGTGAAATTATCTGATCAGGATAGCCATTATCCTGGAGAATGTCTTTGGTGCACACTATTTCAGCACCAAACTTGCACAGTGAACAAATGGCTCTGGTCCTATTGATGAGATTGCTGGCAAGGCCAATCTTATAGTGCATGGAACTGTAAGAATCCCAACGTGTGTATTGACCAGTGAAGGTAGGCTTGTGGTAGACCGTGGTAGAGAACCCCCTGGCAGATTTCTCAACTAGTATGTCAAGGAAGGGGAGTTCATTTGACTGCTCCATTTCAAAGGTGCATTTGAGCACAGGATGGAGCCCATTAAGACATGCAAGGAAATTATTACATGCTGCTACGGATTTAAATATAGCAAACGTATCACCCACATATCAGAAATATGCAATTGGTAGGAGGTTACGTGTCATTCCATCAAAGATTAGTTTCTCATAGAACCCAACAAAGATGTTTGCGAGAGCTGGGCCTAGATGAGACCCTATGGCAACACCATATATTTGGGCATACATGGTGTCGTTAAAGCTGAACTCAACTGCACGAGTTGTCGAGTTCATAAGCTCAATGAATAGAGATTAACACAATGCTGGTGGGTCTGGATTGGCATGATATAATGCTGCAGTGCAAATATCTACCTATGGCTTCCTTAAGTCGAACATTGGTGAATAGGCTAGCAATGCCAAATGAGCACATGGACACAGCATTGCTATCGATATGCAAGTCCTGTATGGTCTTCACAAATGTGAGGGAATCCTTCACTGTGTATCTGGAAAATTGTTCGAAACTGGTTGTAACAAACAGTATGTGCCTTCCACTGTTCGCAACAGGCAAGGTACAGACTGTACCCAACCAGCCCCGTGCTTGCAAAACTCAAAACACAGTGCCCAACATTAGATGTGATTATGTGATTGGACCACATTCGCTAAGTAATCCTCAGTGTGCTAAAACTTACACTGATAACCAATTTAAGATTGTCAATCAGGCTCACAGTGAGGTACATTTGCATGTACTGGAAGCCACATATATTATTACACAAAGTCCTGTTCTTTGCAAACAAAAAGAGCATGTACACACATTGTGCCTGTTTCAGCTAAACAAAATAAGTGATAGCCATTCGCTGGTTCATTCCTCAGGGAAATGCTTTGACCAAACAGAGTCAAGCTGCCTGGTTTAAATTTCAAACAATTCTTACCCGTTAACTGTCAGTCACCATTAAATGGTGCATTCTCTATGGCAATGCCTCTAGCAATCAGAGTCCACTTGCCAACCAATCAGCACTCTCTCTTCATACAGTATAAAGTTGTTGCTCCCACTGACATTAGTATTCTTGCAATTGTCCTGATGAGCGCAAGATGAAAAGCTTCGACAAAATGTATTTTTTTCAGCCATACTTAAGACTCCTGTGAATTTGTTCAGTAACTTTCCTCCACAGTTTAAAACAAAGTTAAGATTCTGCCAGGTTTCACTCTGGGACCTGACTTGTTCAGTATTAACATCAGCTGGGATCATAGCTTTCAGATTAGACAGATAAGAATGGAACTAGATGCGAGGAGTCGCACTCAGCTGGTGATAGTGGAGAGGCTTTTGAGAAGGTTACTGTGATCAATCTTGTCACAAGCTGCAACTAGGTCAGGAAGGACTAGAAAGGAAAATTTACCTTTGCCACAGTCACAAAGGATGTCATTTGTAACTTTAATAAGAACTGTTTTGGTACTGTGGCAGGGGTCAAAACTTAAGTGGAGGAATTCAAACAGGTAGTTCATGGAAAGCTGTGCAAAGATTTGGGACAATACAACAGATTCAAGGTCTGTGGATGTTGGAGGTAGGGTGGAAGTTTGCAAGGATATGGTGGGGGGGGGAGGCAGTCAAGGGTTTTCTTTTGGGAGTTTGAGAGGGCTGATAACAGCAAATTTGAAGGAAAGGGAGACAATACCAATGGAAGGGGAACTGTTAAAAATATCAACTAACCTGGGGGCTAGGAAGGGAAGTTTAGTGTTCAGTTTAGTAGGAATAGGTCAATGGAGCTGGGAGTGGGTCTCATGGACAAATGAGCTCAAAGAAAGTATGAGGGCAGAGAGGAGAGAAACTAGAGAAAGGTGGAAGTTCAGAGCTAAGGGTGGGGGGATCCTTAGAGGAAGATTGGAAAGTGTTAGTTGCACACAACATGATAATATCCTCAGTGTGAAGACGGGACTTTGTCTCCACAAGTACTATATAGTGATCAGTCCTACTATTACTGTCATTGTCAGATCTTTTTGTGACAGATAGATTGGTGAGGACAAGGTCAAGTAGATTTTTCCTTGTGTCAGTTCTCTCCCCATCTACAGCAAGCCAATGTAGTGGTGTTGCCGAGCCACTCTTAGTGATGTTGAAAGCCCCAGCCCATTGTACATTCTGTGCCCTTAGTGATTCTTGTAAATTGTGTTCAACATGAAGGAACTTTTCAGCTGAGGGAGGGTGGTAGTTGGTAGTCAGTAGTAGATTTCCTTGCCTACATTTGACTTGATGCCATGGGATTTCATGGGTCCAGAGACAATATTGAGGACTCCCATAGCCACTCCCTTTCAGCTATATACCACCACCACCTCCATTTTGTTTGGTTTGCCCCAGAGTCCTCCATTACCAGGGTTGGTAATGAAGAAATCTGGAATGTTGGCTGAAAGGTAGAGGTATGGTTATGTCAGGCTGTTGCTTGACTAGTCCGTAATACTGTTCTCCCAATTTTGTCATTTTGGCACAGGGACCCCGATGTTATTTAGTTGTGGGGTTGACTGGGCTGGGTTTGCCTTTGCTGTGTCCAAATCAAATGCTTAGATCGATACTGACTACCCCATCCAGTGTTATTCTTACACTTTGTTATAGTAATTTGGCACAACTGAATGACTTGCTTGGCCATTTCTGCGGGCCAGGATTCACATATAGGCCAGACTGGTTGAACACTGCAGCCTCCCTTCCCTAAAGGACATCAATGGACCGGATGTGTTTTTAAACAATCTGGTAGTCAGATGGCAAAAGGATGATCATGCAAGGCAAAAAGGAGCTGGTGATGGCACAAGTATAGAAAGAAAAGATAAATCTAGGAGTGGTTAAGCAGAATGCCTGGTACTAGTTTTTAATTCCAGATTTATTTCATTTAACTGAATTTAAATTCCCCATGTACCATGGTCAGATTTGAACTTATGTCTCTGGATCACTAATCCTGTAACATACTACAATTCCCTTAGTCTCCTGGACCACCTGGAGCATTAAATTGAAAGGTTCCAAAGTATTTGCAGCAAAAGACCAATGCCTTCCTCTACAAGTTCTCACATCACTAGAATAACATTCAACTGAAGTCAGCTCAAAGAGATGTTATATACCAGTGGTTGTCAACCTTTATTTCATTAAGGAACCCTATGATATATTGTGAAATTCCGTGGAACCCAACCCCTCTCCCCCTCCTCCCCTCCCACCATATATTTTATTGAAACAAAAATGAAAACAAAGTAAAACACTATTCAATGCACGAATAATTATTTTTCATTAAATATAAGAACAGTATATCTTGAAAAATTTGGTACAATTTTCAAATGACATGAAAATTGCACGGAACCTTTTAGGGATACTCAAGGAACCCTTGGCCCTGGTTGTAAGTCACTAGTTTGCACTCTCTCACATGGCAGGTGCTGGTAATGGAGGTGACTGTCACTGGGCGTGGGGGTCATGTGGGTTAGGCTTTGGGGTGGAGATCCCCTCATAGCTGGCAGGGTGGTCCTCAACCCCAGGGGCCCACTTGCTTTTCTTCCAACACATTCCCAGGCCATGGCAACCTCTCTACTCTTTGTCAGATGTTCCACACTTCTCTCTCCCCTGCTTAATCATTTGTAACTTCCCACTGATCCATCTTTTCCTTCTATACTTGCCCCATTACCACCCCCTTTTGCCTTGCATTATCATCCTTCTGTCTTTTAAATTATTCCAACCTCCACCATATCACAGATCTTTTCCTTTCGTTCTTTCCCTGCCTCCCACCCTCTCTCAACTCATCCTCCCAACCAGCCACTGCTGCTCCCCCTAAGCCCTACCAACATCTTTTGCCAGACGCTGAATTTTCTTAAAATATTGAACATCTTTCCAATTCTGAAATGTCACTTTTATTTTGTTTTCCACTGCTACTGCCTGACATGCTGAGTTTTTCCAGCATTTTCTGTTTTTGTTGCAGATTTCCAGCATCTGCAGCATTTTCTTTTTGTTATCATATTCACTGTTCATTTTTCAGTGCCAAAATGTAAAAACACAGCAAGAATGGTCCCTGTTCAACATAAAAGCAACATACTATATGCATAAAAATCAGTAAATTGTGCATGCTTGAAAGGAGCAGCACTATGCATATTACTATGGCAACCTTCTGGACAAATTCAAACATAGTTGTGCTGTGTGCATTACAATAATATTTTATAATTAATGTATTAGAAAGCACAAGTATTCAATGAATATGCATCCAGTTTATAAGGGCAACATTTCCTATGTATACATGCACAGTAAATAAATTACTCCTTAGATTCAGCGTATTGTCACTGGACTGCAAAACTGCTTTAAATCAAGATGAAGTGGCTGACAGAAATGGGCCAGCCACAGAATTAAGTACACAAGTACCCACCAAAGATACTGCAACAGTACTGTATTGTACTTAAAGTTGGTGCGCACTATGCATTACAAAAATATTGAGCCATCATATGTTGTCAAGATAACGGTGAAGCTAATGGCACACACCATTATTTATGTGCAAATGGTACACTTCAGATGATGGGCAGAGGTGTGGTTAAATACTGACATGCAAAGTTCCTATCCAGGTTTTTTTAAAAATTCATTCACAGGTTGTGGGCTTCGCTGGCTGGGCCAGCATTTATTGCCCATCCCTAGTTGCCCTTGAGAAGGTGGTTGTGTGCTGCCTTCTTGAACCACTACAGTCCATGTGGTGTAGGTGCACCCACAGTGCTGTTAGGAAGGGAGTTCCAGGATTTTGACCCAGCGACAGTGAAGGAACGGTGATATATTTCCAAGTCAGGATGGTGAGTGACTTGGAGGGGAACTTCCAGGTGGTGGTGTTCCCATCTATCTGCTGCCCTTGTCCTTCTAGATGATAGTGGTCGTAGGTTTGAAAGGTGCTGTCTAAGGAGTCTTGGTGAATTCCTGCAGTGCACCTTGTATATGATACATACTGCTGCTACTGTGCGTCGGTGGTGGAGGGAGTGAATGTATGTGGATATGGTGCCAATCAAACGGGCTGCTTTGTCCTTGATGGTGTCAAGCTTCTTAAATATTGTGGGAGCAGCACTCATCCAGGCAAGTGGGGAGTATTCCATCACACTTCTGACTTGTGCCTTGTAAATGGTGGACATTGGGGAGTTAGGAGATGAGTTACTCGTTGCAAGATTCCTAGCCTCTGGCCAGCTCTTGTAGCCACAGTATTTGTATCACTATTCCAGTTCAGTTTCTGGCCAATGGTAACCCCCAGGATGTTGATAGTTTAGGATTTAGCGATGGTAATGCCATCGAATGTCAAGGGGCGATGATTGATTAGATTCTCTCTTGATGGAGATGGTCATTGCCTGGCATTTGTGTGGCATGAATGTTACTTGCCACTTGTCAGCCCAAGCCTGGATATTGTCCAGGTCTTGCTGCATTTGGACATGGACTGCTTCAGCATCTGAGGAGTCACGAATGGTGCTGAACATTGTGCAATCATCAGCGAACATCCTCACTTCTGACCTTATGATGGAAGGAAGGTGATGAAGCAGCTGAAGATGGTTGGGCTGAGGACACTACCCTGAGGAACTCCTGCAGTGATGTCCTGGGGCTGAGAAGACTGACCTCCAACAACCACATCCATCTTCCTTTGTGCGAGGTATGACTGTTATGACCGATGCAGTTGGTTATTTTAAAATCCCAGAGGGAGACTTTAAACAACTGCCATGACCTATCATTTTGAGTGTTATGTTTGAGATGCGACTCTAAATTCAGGAATCAGGCCACCAGTTCTCGAGGTTTAACATTAAACTAAAGGAAACATTGTATTAAGTTGCACAGGTTAAAACAGATATACACATGGCGACAAATTACTACTTTCATCATTTTTAACAAATTCCCAAACTAATCTCCATTAAGGCAACAGAAACCCATAGACTTAACCAAACACCAGGCAAAGCATTTTCACCTTACAAATTCAAAATGAGGTTCTTTCATTTTGGTTGCTGTGGAGCCAGTTGGAGGCTTGCAGCTGCCTTTTGATCTCACATTGCCTCTGCTCTGCACACCTGAAAACTACTGAAGTTATACCTACCAGCCCCATTGAATGTTAATTCTCATTGTACCAACAACCTCAGAACTAAACCTCTCTAACAATAAAACCCCTTTCATAGTACCAACTTTATTAGTGATATAAACATATTGCTTGGTAGCTGCTAGAAAGGCATCAGTTTTCACCCCACTTCTTGAATGCTCTATTTAAAATATGCAAATGCACGCTATCTCTCTTACATATCAAAACTAGTACCCATCAAAGCACCCAGACTAGCTGTCTTTAATCCAATTAAGACACACCCGCAGATTAAACCTCAATTTTAAAAGAAAAATATTTTCCAAAATATCACATACATTAATAGCTTCATGACAATGACTCCAACCAATGTAGAGTTTTCCCCCTGCTCCCCATTGACTTCAGTTTTGCTAGGGCTCCTTGATACCACACTCGGTCAAATGCAGCCTGGATGTCAAGGGCAGTCACTCTCACTTCATCTCAGGAGTTCAGCTCTTTTGTCCATGTTTGAACCAAGGCTATAATGAGGTCAGGAGCTGAGTGGCCATGCCAGAACCCAAACTGGGTGTCAGTGTGCAGATTGTTGCTAAGCAAGTGCCACTTGATAGCACTGTTGATGACCCCTTCCATTACTTTACTAATGATTGAGAGTAGGCTAATGGGGCAGTAATTAGTCAGGTTCGATTTGTCCTGCTTTTGTGTACAGGACATTCCCAGGGCAATTTTCTACATATCCGGGTAGATACCAGTGTTGTAGCTGTACCAGAACAGCTTGGCTAGGAGCACAAGTCTTCAGTACTATTGCCGGAATATTGTCAGGGCCCATAGCCTTTGCAACCAGTGGAGAGTTTTCCCCCTGATTCCCATTGACTCCAGTTTTGCTAGGGCTCCAGGCAGATTGGTGAGGACGAGGTCAAGTATGTTTTTCCATCTAGTTGGATCCCTCACGACCTGCTGCAGACCCAGTCAAGCATCTATGTCCTTTAGGACTCAACCAGCTCAGTCAGTAGTGGTGCTACCGAGCCACTCTTGTTGATGGACATTGAAGTCCCCCACCCAGAGTACATTCTGCGCCCTTCCCACCCTCAGTGCTTCCTCCAAGTGGTGTTCAACATGGAGGAGCACTGATTCATCAGCTGAGGGAGGGTGGTACATGGTAATCAGCAGGAGGTTTCTTTGCCCATGTTTGACCTGATGCCATGAGACTTCATGGGGTCCGGAGTCAATGTTGAGGGCTCCCAGGGCAATTTCCTCCTGAAAGTATACCACTGTGCCACCACCTCTGCTGGGCCTGTCTTGCTGGTGGAATAGGACATACTGAGGGATGGTGATGGTGGTGTCTCGGGCATTATCTGTAAGGTATGATTCCAGGCATGAGGATGACTATGTCAGGCTGTTGCTTTACTAGTCTGTGGGACAGCTCTCCCAATTTTGACACTAGCCCCCAGATGTTTGTAAGGAGGACTTTGCAGGGTCGACAGGGCTGAGTTTGCTGTTGTCATTTCTGGTGCCTAGGTCGTTGCTGGGTGGTCCATCCAGTTTCTTTTTTTTTAGACTTTGTAGCGGTTTGATACAACTGAGTGGCTTGCTAGGCCATTTCAGAGGGCAATTAAGAGTCAATCACATTGCTGTGGGTCTGAAGGCACATGTAGGCCAGACCAGGTAAGGACAGCAGATTTCTTTCCCCAAAACACATTTGTGAACCAGATGGGTTTTTTTAATGACAATTGACAATGGTTTCATGGTCATCATTAGACTTTTAATTCCAGATTTATATTGAATTCAAATTTCACCATCTGCCAAGGTGGGATTTGAACACACATCCCCGGAGCATTGCCCTGGGTCTCTGGAATACTAGTCCAGCAACAATACCACAATATCCAAGTTATGCTACCACCCTTAGCTTTGCAAAAATGGCATTTTGTTTTTGCTTCACCATTGAAATTCATTTAGCCATGAAATTCCTGATATGAATGAAGCTCATCCCAGAAAGTTAAGCCTTGTTCATTTCAGTCTAAATACCCTTTTAACAATTAGAAAAGTGGTTATTACTACCCAGTCAACCTCTCTGCCACTGAAAATTAGCTATTAATAGTATGGAGTCTCATTCATTCAGGTTTTAATTGTTGTTGGAGATTTTAAAATGTAAAATGTAGTTTTTTTAACTTATCATTTCTGTCCATTTCTCTCTCTAATGTCTCAATCCTTCTTTCCCTCTATTTATTTTTATGTACCTGATTTAACATTGAATTCACCCACTGTAATTTATACTTCCCTCAGTCCTTGCACTGTTAATTTCAATCTTTCAGTCTGATAGGTTATGAAGGTACACAATTGCTTGTCCTGTTTAGTTCAATCCCAATGCCCAATTTCTCTTACAGCAAAGTTATCAGCTCACATTTTCAGCAACTTGCCAAGCAAAACATTTAAAAACCTAAATGTACAAGGGTAAGACTATTTAATGGCAGGCTCCGGTGCCCTGCCACAGCAAATTATAGCCTCTCACTTCCTAAATCTTTATACTTCACTCTCCTCCTTTAAGATACTCTTTAAAACCTATGCCTTTCACCAATCTTTTGGCACTATCTTAATATCTCCTTATGTGGCTCCTTTCAAATTTTGTTTGATACAGCTGCTGTGAAGCCTTGAGACATTTTGCTATGTTAAAAGCACTAAGTGCAAGTTGTTATTACCAGGCACATTACCTCTGTGCCAGGAAAAAAAAGCACATTGGGTGGGTCTTCTGGTCCCAATACTGGCAAACGCTGCTATTTAGGGCTGGTACAGCATCACAAGTTCTGGGGAGCCAATTTACTCTGGAGCCTGGAACTTGAGGTTCACCAGAAATGGCTTTGCGGGAGCCCACACTGATGGTCCTGTTACTATCAGTTGTAAACTTGAGCTATTTGCCCTATACTTATAGCTCTGTTATTTACAGCGTTTCATTTAGGGCTGATCCTAATAGGCATAAAGCTTGCTAGAAGAGCAGCCTTTTAAATCAGGAGGAGTGCCAAGATTGAAAGATTGAAATTAACAGTGCAAGGACTGAGGGAAGTATAAATTACAGTGGGTGAATTCAATGTTAAATCAGGTACATAAAAATAAAGAGAGGGAAAGAAGGACTGAGACATTAGAGAGTATAATGGACAGAAAGGATAAGTTAAAAAAACTACATTTTACATTTTAAGATCTCCAACAACAAATAAAACCTGAATGAATGAGACTCCATACTATTAATAGCTAATTTTCAGTGGCCGAGAGGTTGACTGGGTAGTAATTAGCCACTTTTCTAATTGTTAAAAGGGTACTTAGACTGAAATGAACTAGACTTAACTTCCTGGGATGAGCCTCACTCATATCTATCAGGAATTTCACAGCTCAATGAATTTCAATGGTGAAGCAACAACAAGATGCCATTTTTGCACTCCCTGCACCCTGATACCACTCACCTACTCCCACCTCCCTCCAACCCAATGCACCAGCTTCTTCTCACTGACCCACTCCCCGGGTTCTACTCACCCTCCTTCACCACTCCCCACTCTCTGGTTCTGCCTGCTCATCCTTCCTTAACCTGCTTACCCCACTGTCCCCCTCCCGGCAGTGCCAAATCTGCTCTCCCTCGCCAGTATCCTCAGCTCCATTCACCCCCCTGTACCCCCAGCTCATCAGTGGAGCCAGTGTCAGAAAAGAGCCAGGGGTGCCCCAGTGGAGGGGTGAGCAGAGCTGGGAGTGACTGGTGAAGGTGGAGAGCAGAGCCAGGGTGCAGGGTAAGGTGGGGAGCGTTGGGCAGAACATGGCAGGGGGTGGGGGTGGAGCTAGGAATGCTGTGGGGTAAGGCTAAAATTAAAAGTTGAATGAAGGAAACATCATAAATACTTTAAATCTCTTAAATACCATTGAAATGAAGGTAGACCTCAAGGATTGTGTTTTCAACTCATGATGCCAAAGGGGGCATGGTTTCACCAGTCTTGTACCTCGCCACTGGGCCTCTTGGCTTATCTCGCCGATGGATCGACACTGCAGCCAGGAGAGCAGTTCCTGCTGGCCTACAAATAAGGTAAGAATGTAATTTAAAATGCAGTGCAAACCACATTTTCACCACTGACAGAAAGATCTGGGCCATTAGATTTTACATAGTCTAATAATACATTGACACAGGGAATCTATCCATGTAATTGTGGATACTATATACCCTTCTCCTGCCGAGTGTATGTTCAAGAGCGTTAGTGCAACCAGCATTAGACAAGTAACATTTCATGAACCTCTCTGTCTTAATCATTATACAGTATTAATATTCCCCTATGTTTGTGTATCTGGAACTGTTCCTGGAGCCATTAAGTGTGAAACCATAGGTATTTTTATATATCATGGGAATTTTGGTGCAGCAGGCAATCATATTCTAAGTGGCCTATGCATTTGGGGCCTCTATTAATCTGCACATTCCGATTTGTCCCGCACTAAATCCCAGCTCACAAATTGTTGGAACAAAATTAACCCCTGAGTCTATTTCCTTGGGGCTGCTCAGTCATATTGCCATGAAAGCAGGTCATTAACAAATGTAAATTAGGTTCACTAACATGATTCACAAACATAATCTTGAACTTAGCTTTGTCTGTACTCCAAAATAAAACTACCAGTTAACTCCATTCTGCTTAGTATGTGATGAGTACAAAAGGATCCTCTATTCCTCTACTTGTAAGTTGTGTTACATCAGTAATTATATCCATGTGTATTTCAATCATGAAACTGGCTTGAGTGACCATTTTTTTTGCTGAAATTAAACTCATTTTTTTATATGAATAGAAACTCAAGATATCACATACAGTTCCTTGTTAAATTTCAGACTTAAAGAATGTATTCACCTGATCACCTGACACCTAGTGCTGTGTGATGTTCTAGCGAGACATTGGATGAGTATTTTATTAGAATATTTTAATTTTGCTTAACTGATTTATGTGGCAGGGCATTGTGTAAATGTACAGCACCAGGCACAAAGGGCAGATTCAGGCTGAGTGTTGCTAATTTTAAATTTTTGACCTAAGCTTCTTGATAGAAGCCAAACAGGCATCAGCTGTTCATCCATACCCCATGCTACCAGAACTGGCGAAACTGAGCACAGCCAGACAGAATTTGCGATCTGCTCTCAGCAAAAACAACTTGCATTTATTTGTGTCAATAATATTTTTAAATATCCTTGGGCATTTTACGGTACTGATTATCAGACAAAATTTGAAACCAAGCCACGTTAGGACAGGTGGCCAAAAGCTTGGTCAAAGAGGTAGGCTTTAAGTAACATCTTAAAAGAGGATGGAGAGGTAGAGATTTAGGGAAGGAATTCCACAACCAAAGCTGAAGGAACAGCTAACAATGGTGAAGTGAAGAAAATAATGGATGTCAATGAAGTTAGAATTCGAGGAGCACAGAAACCTCAGAGGCTGGAGTAAGTTGCATAGATAGGTAGGGTCAAGACGATGGAAAGATATAAAAACTAAGATGAAAATTTTAGAATTGAAGCTTTGCCAGGCCAGGAGCCTAAGTGAAGGAATGATGTGTCAATGGGACTTGGTGTGAGTTTGGAAATGCGTAGCAGAGTTTGGGATAAGCTCAAATTTATGGACGGTACAATATCGGAGGCCAGCCAGGAGAGCATTGGAATAGTCAAGTCTAGTAGAGGTAACAAAGGCATGAATGAGGATTTCAATAGCATATAAGCAGTAGGATTGTGTGAGGTAACTGATCAAGAGTGCAGAAGAGGTAGGGAAAGAATTTTTCCATTAGTCATGTCTGTTTTGCTATCTGGAAGACATTATTAGAACAGCAGGAATAATGAAAAACAGGTTATTTTAAGAAAAGCTGTTCTTCTAATGTCACTTTGAAGCCAGTATCACTTAAAAATCAACAAGCAGCCTCCTTCCTATATGTTACGCGATCTCCAGGTAATGAGTTGTAAATCTACGGTGATATTCTGGTTACAACAGGGGTCAATTTTTTTTTTGAATGCTCTCTTAAGATTTTCTCAAGGGCTATGTTTTGTTTTTCGGAGGCTAATTCTTGGTTTTCATGGGCTTCTTTTTCATTCCTTTTTGTCTACACTGGAATGCTGTGTTTGGCTGCAGTAGGGAGCCTCAGTTGGAGATTGATGACTGAGGGAGTTTAAGGGTTAAATTAAGAGCTAAATTCTATCTCAAGTCTAGTCTTTCTTTAATTTAGCAATTAACTAAAAGTTGCTGTTAGGGTTGAGAGAAGGTGAGTTTTAGGCCAGCCTTAAAACTGGGCTCATACAGGCTCTGCTTGCAACTGTAACTAGTTAATTAGATAACTGGCTAAATCTGGTTTTGAGAGGTTAGGTTCAGAGAGTATAAAAGTAGGCTATCTTATAGTGCTGACTTTGTCTACACTGGAATGCTGTGTCTGGCTGCGGTAGAGAGCTTCAGTTGAAGATTGGTGACTGAGGGAGTTTAAGAGTTAAATTAAGAGTTAAATTCTATCTAAAGTCTAGTCTTTCTTTAATTTAGCAATTAACTAAAAGTTGCTGTTAGGGTTGAGAGAAGGTGAGTTTTAGGCCAGAGAGGAGAGGCCAGCAAGAGCAGTATAAAATGGCGTGAAAAACAGAGGCCGAGACTGGAGAGGAGAGGCCAGCGAGAGCAGTATAAAATGAAGCGAATAACAGAGGCCGAGACCGGAGAGGAGAGGTGTACCCTCAGGACCTTCAGGCGGTGGAGTTCGAAGTGACGCCACGATTCAAAAAGTGATGCGACGCAGGGGAGGCAGCTGATTGGTAAGTAGGGTCAGGTGAGTACTTCTATTTCTACTTTTTGTACTAGTTAAACTGCTGCAGTCCATTAGCTTAAACAAAATAAGGTGAGGAGTTTGGACTGTAGTTGGAGTGTTTGGAGTGGAATAAGGCCCCTAGCATAGTTAGTATTCTTTAACGGGAAAAACTAATGAGCTTGATCTAAAGGGAAGTCATGGCAGCAGAGCTGACACCCATGATATGCTCCTCCTGCGCTACGTGGGAAGTCATGGACACTTCCAGTGTCCCCGGCGACCATGTGTGCAGGAAATGTGTCCTGCTGCAGCTATTGGCTAACCGCATTTCAGAGCTAGAGCTGTGGATGGATTCACTGTGGAGCATCTGTGATGCTGAGATTATCTTGGACAGCACGTTCAATGAGGTGGTCACACTAAAGACTGAACAGGCAGAAAGGAGATAGGTGACCACCAGGCAGAGTAGAGGAAGGCAGGTAGTGCTGGAGTCCTCTGTGGCCATCCCCCTCTCTAACAAATATACCATTTGGATACTGCTGGGGGTGCCAACTCCTCAGGGGAAGCAGCAGGAGCCAAGCCCATGGCACATGGGTTGCTCTGCTGCACATGAGGGGAGGAAGAAGAGTGGCAGGGTTATAATGGTAGGGGATTCAATAGTAAGGGGAACAGACAGGCGTTTCTGCAGCCACAAAAGAGACTCCAGGATGGTATGCTGCCTCCCTGGTGCCAGGGTCAAGGATGTCTCGGAGAGGCTGCAGGGCATTCTAAAGGAGGAGGGCGAACAGCCAGTGGTCGTGGTACATACTGGTACCAACGACATAGGTTAAAAAAAAGGAATGAGGTCCCTACAAGCTGAGTATGGGGAGTTAGGATGTAAATTAAAAAGTAGGGCCTCAAAGGAGTAATCTCAGGATTACTACCAGTGCCATGTGCTAGCGAGAGTAGAAATAACAGGATATATCAGATGAATTCGTGGCTGAAGAAATGGTGTAGGGGGGAGGGATTCAGATTCCTAGGACATTGGGACCAGTTCTGAGAAGTGAGGGCATTACAAATAGGACGGGTTGCATCTGGGCAGGACTGGGACCAACGTCCTTGGGGTGGCAGTGGGACGGGGTGGGGAAGGTTGTGGTGGTGTTTGCTAGTGCTGTTGGGGAGGTTTTAAACTAGAATGACAGGGGATGGGAACCTGAGCAGGGAGACAGAGGAGGGGGAAAGAAGGATAGAAACGAAAGACAGAAAAGTAAGAAGCAAAAGTGGAAGACTGAAAAAACAAGGGTGAAAAACAAATGGGGTGATAGTGCAAAATAAAGTTAAGATGACTAACAAGGTTGAAAAGACAAGTCTAAAGCCATTGTATCTTAATGCAAGGAGCATTCGCAATAAGGTAGATGAATTAACAGCGCAAATAGATATAAATGGTTATGATATAGTTGCAATTACAGAGACATGGCAGCAGGGTGACCAAGGATGGGAACTGAACATCCAGGGGTATTCTGTGGCATTCCTTAGGCCATCTGACCAGCCTGTCTGTATCTGCCTGTAATGTTTTGGCCTCCTCCTGACTATTTGCCACCCCACCAATGTTCGTCTCCTTAGGTTCTTGAAGCATTATGAGCCTGGGGGGGGGGAAAGGGATGAATTGTGTTACTGCGTGAAAGCTAACTGATCCACTGTCCTTGTTGTTAATTTCAGCATCACCAGAGCATGGCTGCAATGAGGACATCCAGATGCCCCCTTCCACACCTGAGGGGCGTCAATTGTCACGAGTGTCACACCATTTCAGCGAGGCAGGCACCAGCGCAGCGACCACCACATTGATGGGAATTGTGATGGATGGAAATAAAATCCACATGTGTTACCATGGCTGAGGGTGGCTCCTTTGTGCTGCATTTGTATGTTTCACAGACATATCATGATTGTTTGAGTGGACATTGAGGTTTATGTACTAAGCCCTTAGGTGCAGCTGATGAAGTGGAAGATGTAGCACTTAAGTGCTGTGTATGGATGTGCCAGGCAATGCTGGTCCTGCTGATCCATGTGTGTGGAGCTAGCTGAAAGTTCGTTGGATTAAATTCTCCTGGATGTCCCTGCCTCCTTGGTGTAGTTGCGGGTCGGCGTGCAGCCCCTCATCATTGCCCTGTTTCCTCATTCTCCGAACCACTTCTGGAGTCATCATGTGCAGCCGCATCCACTGCGTCAAAGTCTTCATCATCCACTTTCGTCTTTCCAGCGCAAGATTGTGCAGAGTGCAGCATGCTACCACTATCACAGAGACACAATCTGGGGTGTACTGGAGTGCGCCCCTGAACGGTCCAGGCATCGAAAGCGCATCTTGAGAAGACTGATGGCTTTATCCACCATAGCCCTTGTGGAGCCGTGGATCCTATTGTAGCACTGCTCAGCTTCTGTTCTTGGATGGCGGAGAGGCGTCATGAGCCACCTTCTGAGCCCTTGTCATCCACCGGCCATCCATCCAGCCGAGCCAGAAGAGCCCCGGCACCTGGGAGTGTCTGAGGATGTAGGTGTCATGGGAGCTGCCTGGATACCTTGCACAGACTTGCAGAATCAGTATCCTGTGATCACACACTATCTGCACGTTCATGGAGTGGAAGCCCTTCCTGTTGACAAAGGCACTGGGCTCACCTGCTGGCGCCTTGATGGCCACACGTGTACAGTCTATTGCACCCTGAAAACGGGGGAAGCCAACAATGACCGCGAAACCTCTGGCTTGCTGTGCCTGACTTGCCTGCTCGCAGCGGAAGTGGATGAAAGTCAATGCACGTCTGAACGGAACGTCTGTAACCTGCTTGACACAGTGTGGACAGCTGATTGGGAGACACCGCAAACATCACCCACCGAGCCCTGGAAGGAGCCAGATGCATAGAAGTTGAGGGCTACTGTGACCTTCAGAGCTGCTAGCATGGGCTGTCCGCCCACACAATTAGGGGAGATCTCAGGGCCAATCATCTGACAGATGTAGTTGACTGTCTCCCTTGACAATTGGAGTCTCCTTCAGCACTGCACCTCAGTCATATTGAATTAGCTGCTTCGCTGCCTGCATACCGTGACAGCAGGATAGTGGCATATGCTGTGGCCCCTTCCACCTTGGACAACCTCTTGGGCCTGCACCCCTTGTGCCTGAGCCTGTCCTCCCAAAGGTGGCTCCCCTGGAGGCTGATTGTCCACTCCTGGCCTCCTCCTTAATCTAGCCCTCCCTTCCTCCTCACAGGAGATGCCTCCAGTGGAGATTTCAGAACCCATACACCAAGGCTAAATGGAGGCCTCCAGAAAGCTGCAGATTCCTGACTGCAGAGTGCTGAGCTGAAGCTTCAAAGTACAGAGAAAGCTGTTGGAATTCATTCTGAACTGCTACAGATCACACAGGCAAGTTTAAAAAACTTTCTGCAATAAATACTTCACATAAAACATTGACAATCTCACTGAGCCCACAGCCTGTGGATGTTTTGTTAATAACTCACTTACCCACCTGCCCAATGCACCCGTGCGCCGAGCCGAAGATTGCATGGGCGCCTCAAAATTGGCAGCGATTGCCAAGTTAAGGGCTTTAACAAGCCCTTTAATTAATGGCAGGCGCACGTTGCACTTCATTGCGCGCCCACCCAGCTAAATATCGCGATGGTGCGCAGTGACGTCGGGACGTTCACCCGACGTCACCACGCGCCATTTTAAGCGCTGACATCCAGGGCCCCCCCCCCCGGCACGTCACCCTGAAAATTCTGCCCAGAAAGTGGGAATAAATACGTCTTTTTCCGGATGTCAGACAGTAACTAGTGGTGTACCGCAGGGATCAGTGTTTGGCCCCAGCTATCCACGATATATATAAATGACTTAGATGAGGAAACCAAATGCAATTTTTCCAAGTTTGCTGATGACACAAAACTGGGCAGGGTTGTGAGTTGTGAGGAGGATGCAAGAAGGCTTCAGAGCGATTTAGACAAGTTGTGTGTGTTGGCAAACACATGGCAGATGCAGTATAACATGGATAAATGTGAAGTTATACACTTCGGTGTGAAAAACAGAAAGGTAGAGAATTATTTAAATGGTGATTATATTGGGAAATGTGGATGTAAAAAGGGACCTGGGTGTCCTAATACACCAATCAATGAAAGTAAACAGGCAGGTGCAGCAAGCAATAAGGAAGGCCTTCATTGCAAGAGGATTTGAGCTCAGAAGGAAGGATGTCTTACTGCAGTTATACAAGGCCTTGGTGAGACCACACCTGGAGTATTGTGTGCAGTTTTGGTCTCCTTACCTATGAATGTATATACTTGCCATAGAGGGAGTACAGCAAAGGTTCACTAGGCTGACACCGTGGATGGCAGAACTGTTTTATGAAGAGAGATTGGTTCGACTGTGCCCGTATTCACTAGAGTTTAGAAGAATGCGAGGGGATCTGATTGAAACTTATAAAATTCTAACAGGGCTAGACAGACTAGATGCAGGGAGAATGATTCCCCTGGTTGGGAAGTCTAGAACCAGGGGCCACAGTCTCAGGGTATGGGGCAGGCCATTTAGGACTGAGATGAGGAAACATTTCTTCACTCAAAGGGTAGTCAACCTGTGGAGTTCTCTACCACAGAAGGCTGTTGAGGCCAGGTCACTGCGTATATTCAAGAAAGAAATTGATAATCTTTTGGATATTAGGGGCATCAAGAGGTTTGGAGAGAAAGCGGGAATATGGTGTTGAGATGGAGGATCATCCATGATCATATTGAATGGCGGAGCAGATTCGAAGGGCCAAATGGCCTATTCCTGCTCCTAGTTTCTATGTTTCTATTCTCCTTTATTAAGTAATGCAGTCACGTAGTATCATTACCTTCCGTATTCGTGTTGAATTTTTTTAGGGTTACCTTCTTTAGATAGTTAGGGTAGTGCATATGCCAAAGAATGTACATCTATTATTAAATCTTTTAACTTGGAATCTGCTGAAGCCGTCATTCATGCCTTCATTACCTCTAGGCTTGAGTATTCCAAAACATTTCTGGCTGTCTCCAACATTCTACCCTCCTTAACTTTGAGGTCATCCAAAACTCTGTTGCCTGTACATTAACTCACAATGAGGCTGAATTTCCAAGCAGACGGAGTCTCTCTCTCTCTCTCGTGGAACATGGGGAATACGTAGAGAGGTGAGGAGGGTTGAGGGCTCAAGGGCTGTTTTTTGTTTTGTTCATTTTTTAAATAAATTCAGCAAAGTGCTGGAGCACAGAGGCCAGGTATTCCGCCCAACTTGCCTCCACATCTGCCACCTCTACACTCATTCTGGGGGCAGCAGGTCCAACTTTAGGCCCCCCCAGAACAAAAACTCCAACTTCCAGGCCTCTTTTTCTCAGGTAGACTGGTGGAGTCAGGAAATATTTCATTTATCACTCCTGACCAGGGTGGAAAATTTGGGCCTAAGTTCCATTCCCCTATCACCCCTGTGCTCGCTGACCTACATTGGCTCCCAATCAAACATTATCTTGATTTTAAATTTCTCACTCATGTTTTCAAATCCATCCATGGCCTCACCCCTCCCTATCTCTCCTCCAGCTCCACAACCCTCCAAGGTATTTAATTCTAGCCTCCTATGTATCCCCAATTTTAACCACTCCATGGTGGCCATGTCTTCAGTTGTCTAGACCCTAAGTTCTGGAATACCCTCCTTACACTTCTCTTCTTCCCTACCTCACTTCCCTCCTTTAAGACACTCATTTAAACCTACCTCTTTCACCAAGCTTTTGTTAATTGATCTACTATCTCTTTAAGTGGCTCGATGTCATACTCTGTTTTCTAATGCTCCTGTGAAGTGCCTTAGAACATTTCATTACGTTAAAGAAGCTATATAAATTTAAGTTGCTGAATTGGTCTTTATTTTCTCAGATCCATATGCCACTTTCTTGCTCATCTAAGATTTTGAGGCCTTCTGACTCCTCCTGCTGTGCCATGTTCAAACTTAATTCACTAGCACTAAATCTCAGTTCACGTTATTTGTGTAGATCAAGAGGCTCTGGCATAAATTTCTGGGGCACTTCACTCAGTAACTTTTCCATCCCCATCCCCAATTGTGAGGTAGCCCTTCTTGCCTTCTACCACTTTAACTTATAGCTAGGTTAGAAAGATCTACAATTACAAAGCTTGATCTGAGGTATCTAAAGGGCAGCAGCCCTGTTGAATAATTTGAATATAATAAATAAGAATAAAATAATCAGCTTCCTGTGTGGTGTAGTGTTTTGTTTCTGTGCATTTTCACCCCTTGGAAATGCACCAATAAAAGAATGGGGATTTATTTTTAAAATGGCTCACTTTGGCTCCAACCATTATTAAGATAATGATGTTAGCTACACTTATTGGAAGTGTAAGTTCTTCTGAGGTATAAAGTTGCTGTAGGCACATGGTGCTACTTGACTTGTGGTGCTTGGGTCCTTTTGCAAAGCTGTTGCAATCACTCTTGCTCAGGACTTAGAGGAGTCAGGATGTGATTTTTCCGCCCCAAATTGTTGCTCAATGGGAAAGCACAATAGGAAAAAAAAATACCCTGGGTCTCCAGTACTTGCTGCTTCTCCAATTACAGATTCTGTGTCCAGAGGAACAGCAAGATTGGGAGAGAGGGAATCTGTGATTGGAGGAACTGGAACAGGAACATGGGAGAGGCATAATCTGTGACTTTTTCATTGGTTCCCCCCCCTTGATTGAATTTTCCAGGGCTTTGAAGGTGAATTTGCCTGCTGGCCCTATGTATTTTGAACCCTGGACTACGGTACTGGTATAGCACACCACAGGTTTTATTAAATTGAATTCAATAAAAATGGTAGTTTGTGGGCTGGCATCAGACAAATTGACTTGGCGGATTCTGGTAGAAACTGAACTTGACTATTGTCCTTCAGGGAAGACAACCATTACACTCCTGATTTCTGCCATGTAGGTGACAAAGGCTTTGGGGAATTAAGGAGTGAGCTACTCACAGCTTTAGTTGCCATGGCACTTATGGCAGGTTCAGTTTGGGTCAATTATGTTGAACTGAAACCAAACTGTTGGTAGATGTGAGGCACATATTGAGCCTGTCAATTTTTTGTTTTGAAATTGTGAATTCCCCCACTCCAATTCACAGAATTGCCCTTGCTGCCACCTCCAATTTCCCTAATAAAAGACTAAGCTCTAAATTTAAAACATTAAATAACAATATTGTTCCCTGTTTCCAGCTTTCCCCCCATTGACTGTGGTGCCCAGCATGCACTCCTTCTCCAGAGCCACCTTCTTGCGGACAGCCTTTTTGCAGAGTGACCTTCCTCACGGTCTATGTCTGTGGATGACCAACTTTGGCCAGTCCTAAGAGCAGACCCAATGAAGTGGTTCTCCATCTTGGCCGTCCCACTCTGTGCCGGGAGACCAAAGATCCGGAGCATGGCGTTGTCATGGAGACAGAAGTTAACAAGCTTCCCCTCGCAATTAGCAAATGTGATGCTATTGCCCCAGGAATTGAGCAGTTAATATTCCATTGCTGCCCTTTTCAACCCTGCTGACCTCATCACGGCGGTCCGCCTGACGCCGTTGTCAGTCCGCGCACATCAACCAATGGGCTGCGTCCTGTCCGGGCGGTGGGCGGAGCCTGAGCCGAGCATCGCCGAACGTTGCCGAGCGGTCACCAGTATGGAGGAGGGCGACGGATGGCACAATGTCAGTCTCGCTGAGAGGACTGCAGAGTCGGGGCTTACCGGCCGTCAGGCGGCGGCGGCGGCTTCCGAAGGGGACAGGAAGAGGGAACAAGAGAAACTCTCCGGGGTGGTGAAGAATGTGCATAGGAAGCTGCGCAAGAAATACCGAGAAGGTAAAAATAAAGAGAAGGGGAAGGTGGGGGGAGGGGGCGGGGGAAGTGAGTGAGGCCCCGGTCCAGCGAGCAAAGTGAGCCGGAGGAGCATACACAGCCAGGGAATGGACTGGGGAATGGGGAGGGACCAGCAGCAGGCAACTGCCTGGGCCCCCCCCTGCTCACTGAGCTCCCTTAAGGGAGGTCACAACAGCCTCAGCTCTATAGATTTCCCTGATTTCTAAATCTTGTTTACCCTCTCACTGTCATTCAGTTATTTTTCAGCATATTCACACTCCCATCGTTGTAATATAAACAAAAACTGCTGGAAATTTTACTTTTTGTAAGAAATCCAGCCTTTTGTTCATTACTTTTTAAAATTTTATTTTGTGATCTTTAAGACTATAGTGAACCCCTTCAGTTTCTTTCCCAGTAAATATATTTCTATACATCAGAAGAATGGTGATGTAATATTTTTCATAAAGTGAGACAATTTATAAGCATTTGCAAATTGTCAGTTAAGTATAATTTTCCTTCTGATTGCCATTAATCTTATCATGTGTGTGGAGAAATGAGTGGTGGATTCCAGGAGGTTGGACTATTTTGGTGTTTTTTGCCCTTTGGTTCAGCCAGTGTCAAATGCTGTGTGATTTTCTGACCCATTATATTAAGATCACGAAATTGCAAGCAGTGATACTGATTGATTGATTCTAAAAAGGGCCTGAAATTTTTAATCCACCTCAGGACAGCAGGAGAAAAATACATCTGAAGGTCGTAGGAGTTGGTTGTGCTAATGTAAGTGGCAGAGAGACCCGGAAAACTCCCCTGTTGCTTACTCATCTATCTGATTGGGAAAATATCACAAATGTACTTTAGTTGTGAAATATAGTTGATTGTGGTGTAACAAGCAGAACGCAGTGCTAGGAGGAAAAAACATATTAGTCCATGTCCCTGGGGTGACGTACAAGTGGACATCAGCAAGGTTCTGGAAACTTTCAAATGGGAAGCCTCTTGTGTAAGATCATAGTCTCTCTAGAGCTTAGGAGAAGTTTGCATACATCTGGTAACTCTGCTGGATCTTTGAGGTTGGTAGCCAAAGTGGCTTTCTGTAAAACATGAAATGCATGGATGTGTAGACCCATTATAAAAAATATCTGAAGTTATCAGATCAAAAGTTGAAATGCAGCATACTGATTATATTTGTAATTATAAACTCTAAACATTGCTGAATAGCAAATATTGAATTCACTTTTTGTGAACAACAGCTGTAAATCCAACTCAGATAAATTGTCCTATCAAAGTGCTTTGTATTTGTGAGATATTCAACTCCATTAATTACTATTTTATGCAAAAGTAGTAGACCATTTGGCCTTTTGAACCTGCTGAATCATGGCTGATTTGATTGTGGCCTCAATTCCACTTTCCTGCCTGTTCCCCATAACCTTTGACGTCCTTCAAAATTTTGTCTAATTCAGCCTTGAATATATTCAGTGATACAACCTCCACTGTTCTCTGGGATAGTGAATTCCAAAGATTAACAACACTCTGAAAGAAGAAATTCCTCCTCATCTCGGTCTTAAATCAGAGACCCATCATTTTGAAACTGTGCCCCCAATTCTAGATTCCCCCACAAGAGGAAACATCCCCTCGGCATCCACCCTGTCAAGCCCCCTCATAATCTTATATGTTTCAATAAGGTCACCCCTCATTCTCCTAAACTCCAATTAGTATAGGCCCAACCTACTCGATCTAATTTCATAAAACAACACCTTCACCCCAGGAATCAGCCAGTGAACCTTCTCTGGACTGCCTCCTATGCAAGTATATTCCTCCTTAAATAAGGAGACCAAAACCATACACAATACTCCAGCTGTGGTCTCACCAATGTCTTTACAGTTGTAACAAGACTTCCTTACTTTTATACTCCACCCCCTTGCAATATAGGCCAACATTTCATTTGACTTCCTAATTACCTGCATGTTAACTTTTTGTGATTCAGATTCCTCTACTGCAGCATTCTGCAATCTCTCTCCGTTTAAATGATATTCTGCTTTTCTATTTTTTCCACTAAAGAAGACAACCTCACATTTTCCCACATTATACTCCATCTACCAAATTTTTATCCACTCACTTAACTTATCTATATCCCATTGCAGACTCTGTGTCCTCCTCACAGCCTGCTTCCTATCTATTTTTGTAACATGAGCAAATTTGGCTATAATACACTCGGCCCTTGCATCCAAGTCATTAATATGGATTGTAAATAGTTGAGGTCCCAGCACTGATACCTGTAGCACCCCACTAGTTACAGTTTGCCAAGCTGAAAATGACCCACTTATCTCAACTCTTTGTTTTCTGTTGGTTAGCCAATCCTCTATCCAAACTAATGTATTACCCCAACTCCAGGAGCTCTTACCTTGTGTAGTAACCTTTTATGTGGCACCTTTACCAAATGCCTTTTGGAAATCCAAATATATTACATTTAATGGTTCTCCTTTATCCAGCCTACTTGTTACATCCTCAATGTAGCTCAATATCTCAGCAACATTGCCCTATATCAGTAGAGAGATAAGTGTTTTATTGAAAATCATCATGGCAGCAGGTGCTGAACCCTGATGACAATACAAACAAAACAAGTAATTCTTAACATAGTTTTAGACCATCATTGAAATAAAATAAAAGTCTAAATTAATAAAAGGATTGCACAATAATTATTTGTATACTGAAATTATAATAATATATTGCAAAATGCAGGTCTCCTTAATTTACAGAATAAAAATGAATGGTCTACTGCACTCTGCATTTTTATTAAAGTCCATAAATCAAATGTTGTCAGGTTGAGTTCATAAATTCTCAATCATTTGCACACTATTTATGAATTTTATAAAGGAGGAGATTGGACTGTCTCATAGTCAGTTTTGCATCTTATTTGGCGAATAGTGGCTTTTCTCCTTAATTCCGTTGTACATTTAATTTTGTTTAGTTGTAACAAGCGATAGTGACAGTGGGAAGTGGGATTCAAGAGTTTTCTAGCGAAGTTCAGACGGTGTTTTCCACCTTTCAGCAAGGAACACATTCAGTTGTTTGATTGTGTCAGAGTAGCTTTGGTATGCATTACCTAGGATCAGTTTCAGTGCTCATTTCTGAAGAGTAAAGCTTGTTCACGTGCTCTTTGGTAAGTCCAACATTCCAAACAGGTGCTGCATATGCAACGATGGATCTTGCATAACTATTAAACACAGTGAATAGGTTAGTTTGAGATATGTTGCGATGCTTGAAGATGTAGTATGTGAAGTATTTCATTTGCCCTCTTAAGCATTTTACACACTTGGTAATGCCATTAGAGGTCACTTTGAATTTTAAGATTCCTTAACAGTTTAATGCACAATGGTCGTGCAATTTCAGCGTTGTCTAAGTTGATGAGGGGGGAATCTGGAGGGCTGCGCAACAATAATCCAGCAGCATGTTTGTTTTCTTCATTCGTAGGATGTGGGTGTCACTGGCAAGGCCAGCATTTGTTGCCCATTCCTAATTGCCCTTAAGAGCAGTTAAGAGTTAATCACATTGCTGTGGTTCCAGAGTCACAATGTGGCCAGACCGGGTAAGGACAGCACATTTCCTTCCCTAAAGGTCATTAGTGAACCAGGTGGATTTTTATGACAATTGATGATTGTTTCATGGTCTCCATTACTGAGACTAGCTTTCAGTTCCAAATTTTTATCAAAAATTGAACTTGAATTCCATCAGTTGCCGTGTGGGATTTGAACATGAGAGCCTACATTACTCTCGAGTAGTCCCGAGAACATTAGCCTGCAATGTCACTGGACATTACCACTACACCACCATTTCCCCCCAATCCATGGAAGGAATTTTGCATGGGTCAGAACAAGCAATTAATATACTTGCATTTTATTGAAAAGAAAACCATGTTGTTATTACTAATATCACTTTTTTGAGAGAATTGGTAAATACTTCAATGCAAAATTAAAGCCAAGTCAAATGGAATATTACAACAGTAATAACTACGTTAATTGTACTGTAGTCTTGTTTTGCAAGTGGTTTAGAGTGGACAGCTGAAGTCTCTTTGGTCAGCTATTATTTTGAGGAATAATTTATTGCCAGTCCATCGTATCTTTAAGGAGCTTGTCTTGTATATGTGGAAATAGATGCAGAAGTTTTGGATGAACTACAGTGGATGTTTACTTTCAAAGGAGAAGGTCTTTGGGGAAAAAGAAAGTGTCAGCCATGGCTCAGTGATAGCACTGTCCCCTCTGATCAGAAGGTTGCAGGTCCCACTCAAGATCTGATGCAAAATCTAAGTTAATACTACCGCGTGGTGCTGAGGAAGTGCTGCACTGTTGGAGGTACCATCTTCTAGATAAAACATTAAACCAAAGCCCTTGCTACCTCTGAGGTGGAAGTAAAAGATCCCGTGGCATTATTTTGAAGATGAGCAGGGGAGCCTCCCCAATATCCTGACAAAAGTTTATCCCTCTATCAACAGCACTAAAGTAGATTATCTAATTATTATCATATTGCTGTTATGTGGGACAATAATTTACTGAAATTGGCTGCCATGCTTTCAGGATTACAACTGACTACAATACAAAAGTACATAATTGGCAGTAAACTGCTTTGAGACATCCTGGGATCATAAAAGATGCTACATAAATGTAAGTCTTCCTCACTTAAAAACAAAACGGATCAAATTAGAGTCATAGAATAATGCAGCACAGAAGGAGCCATTTGGCCCACCATGATTGTCCCAGTTGCTTGAAAGAGCTATAAATTAGCCTTGCACCCTTGCTCCTTTCCCAAACCTTTGCAGTTTTTTTTCCCTTCAAGCATTTGTCTAATTATCTTTTTCGAGTTATTATTGAATCTCTGTCCACCACCCTTTCAGGCATTGCATTCCAAAGTGTAACAATTTGCTAAGCAAAAAAATGAATAAAGTCTAAAAAAATGATATAGTTTGGGACCACTCCATGAGATCTTTCAACTCATTGCTGTTACTCAGGATAATTGTGTAATTAAGGAATTAAAAGGATCAATGCTGGAAATATGAACAGGCACAGTTGGAAATGGAATAAATACAGAAAATGCTGGAAAATGCTTGGCAGCATCTGAAGAAGAGTCATATGGACTCGAAACGTTAACCGTTTCTCGCTCCACAGACGCTGCCAGACCTGCTGAGTTTTTCCAGCATTTTCTGTTTTTATTTCAGATTTCCAGTATCTGCAGTATTTTGCTTTTATTACAGTAGGAAACTGGTCAGTCTGTGTCGACAACAAAAAGGCAGGTAAATGTTTCCAAGGTCTAACTTATTGTGGAATTGTATGTTTTTGTTTGAGATTAACTAACTGTTTTTCATGTGATGTAATATTAGTATGAGACAGTTTCTGATTAACTTGATTTTCCAATGTAACATTTATTTGTTTAAGGTTAACAGCTACAATTTGGGCTTTTCCCAATGCATTTTCTTGTAAGCAAGTGGTGTTTCTTATGAACTATAACCTGTATCTCACACCCTGTTTTATATATCAGTATAATCCAGGCCAAACAATTTACTTTCATGAATTGCTTACTGGATAATGTGGGATGCCCACTGTGTGTCTTGTCAATTTAGAAGACTGAAAATATTCATGCAGCTAGACAACTTGGCTAATTTATTTCTGCATGTATTGAATCAGAAGAAAAATCATAGACAACATACTATACAGTAGAGGTGCTTAAGCTGTTCAACTTTGTGGGTCATAGAGGTGCATACCATCAGCCCTGGGAGCTATATATACCCCATCACATTCATTTGCACTTATCTCTTGATAGACTGTTTTAGAGTCATCTATTAATCAAATCTCCAAGCTAAAAACAGTCCTTTCAAATCTCCAAGCTAAAAACAGTCCTTTCAAATCTCCAAGCTAAAAACAGTCCTTTCAAATCTCCAAGCTAAAAACAGTCCTTTCAAATCTCCAAGCTTAAAAACATTCCTTTCAAATCTCCAAGCTAAAAACAGTCCTTTCAAATCTGCCGTACAAAATCTGAACAGTACAAACATCAAATAAGAAATATAAGCACCACTAGGATTGAGTTTATGTGAACTTAAAAGAGCCAAATTGCCTAGGCATGTGGTTAGCAAGTTACGTTTTGGGATTCCTACTCTGTAGCATATTTCTATTGCTGTGACAGTTTAAAAGTTGGTTAATAGTTCGACCAGTCTTTTCTAGTAAACCCTTAAGACCCAGTCTCTGTGGGTGCATATGTAAGTTGCAACTTAATGGAACTCTGAACTATGAAGAAAAAAAAATGTGCCTCAGAAGATTTGTGTGTTGTAAATGTGTTTTCATCTTCGAAGCTCATGCAGTTTCTTTGAAAGATGAGACCCTCACTCTTCAAGGTTGTGGTATTATTGGCAAATGGCACATCTGCCCATTACACCAAGAGAGTTAAAACAATTCATATAGAGAGAAGCTAATAAGCCAATGTAACCTTATTGGTATCGCAGTTAATAAGAATAATTCCTAACTAATGAACAAACATGTTTTCTACTTGTAGCTTATTGAATGAGATGAGCTCCGAACTAGCAGGAGACATATTTCTTTCTGCAGTTGAGCCAGCCAGATCAATGCAATTCCTTAATTCTATTACCTTTCATACAGCACTTTCTTCCTGAAGTTAATTGTTGTTCAACTATTTGAATCTACTGACCTTTATCTTCTGTTTTTTCATATGTTTCTTCTATCCTACACTAGGAAATTATCTTACTAAGCCATGATGTAATTGTAAATTCTGGTAGCTGCATCATTAGAAACATAAGAAATAGAAGCAGCAATAGGCCATAAGGCCCATCGAGCACGCATGGCCAATCAATATGATTGTGACTGAAATTCTATATCAGCTTCACTTTCTCACTCTGTTTTCATATTCTTTAATTCCCTTAGTACCCATAAATCTATTGATCTTAGTCTTGAACATATTCATTGACTGAACTTCCACATCACTTTGGGAATTCCAAAGATTCACAGGCGTCTTGAATGAAGAAATTTCTTCTCATTTCTGACCCAAAAGGCATTCTGAGACTATACCTCTTATTTCTAGACTATCGAACCAGCAGAAACAGTCTCTCTGCATCTGCCCTGTCAAACTCTCCAAGAATTTCACATGTTTCAATGTGATCATCTCTCATTCTTCTAAACCCCAGAGAATATAGACTTATAGGACAGCCCTCTCATCCCTGGATTCAATCAACTGAACCTTTGGTTTACCCCTTCTAAGGCAAGTATACCCTTCCTTGGGTTAGGAGGCGAGCAGGCATGGTCTTATAGAACTGTGCAAGACTTCCTTACTCTTATACTCCAACACCCTTGCAGTGAAGCCTAACGTACCATTTGCTTCCTTAATTGTTCATGAACATGCTACAAGAATCAGAGCTTTGATCTGCATTTTAATTTGCTGTGATTCGTGTACAAAGTAACCCAAATCCCTCTAAATACTAACGATTAACTACTCTATCACCTTTTTAAAAAAATCTTTTCCATTCTTCACACCAAAGTGGATAATTTCACATTTCTCCACGTTATACTCCATCTGCCACCTTCTTGCCCAATCATGTAAACTGTATATCCCTTTGAAGGCTCTATGCGTCTTCACAACTTACTTTCCAACCGAGCTTTGCATCATTAGCAAGCGTGGCATATTACTCTAGGTCCTTTCATCCACGTCATTGATATGGATTGTAGGTAATTGAGGCCCAAGCTCGGATTTTTGTAGCATGTTACTGATTACACCCTGCCATCCTGAAAATGACTTGCTTATTTCTACTGTTTGCTCTCTGTAAACCAATCTTCAATACATATTAATATATTGAATGCCTTCTGAAAATCCAGATACGCTACATCCACTAGTTTTCTCTCATCTACCTCGCGAGTTACACCATCAAAAAACTCTTACTAGATTTGTCAAACCTGATTTCTCTTTCATAATCCCGAATTGACTGTGTAATCATATCAGCGCAGATTTTGCAATGGTAATGCATGCAAAACTGTCAGCATTTGATGTCATTATTCCACTTGATCTGACAGAAAATTCTGGAGTCTGAACACGCACAAAATAACAGAAATCAAGCATCAAGAAGTTGCTGACAATGATTCTACGCTTCTCCAATGCTTGTTGAAGCATTGCTATTCAGACTGCAATCAATGGAAATCAGTTGAATTGACAAGAATTTACACTCTCTGTAAAAAGCTTTGAAAAATTTGCACCTTGTTGAATGAGGTGTAACTGAGTTTTCAATAACTACCTTCATACTGCTTAGTACCTTAACTGGCCCTGATAAGCTAATTTTATAGTTGTGATTGTCAATTTTCTCCATAGTAATAATTGCATATTTTTATAAACCGTTTTTGAACTGTTTATCTTTATTTTAGTTTCTGTATTAATCCAAACAATCATTCATTTTTCTATCTGAATATTTAAATTAAGAATGAAGGATCATCAGTGCTTTGATCTTCCTGGTTTGCTGTGTGTGAAAGTTTCAGTGTAATTGGCATCACTGTTGCCACACACTCAGATATCCCCGTGATTTAGTGTCAGATTTAAACTGCCATCAGGGGAGAAATTGCTAGATCTTGGTGGACTGTTTTCTTCGACGTCAATGGTGAGCACATTTGCTTTACCACTGACTGCAAAATCCATTAATGTCAGGCTGACATAGTTCCCTGCTTTCTCTCTTCATCCTTTCTTAAACATCATTTACTGCCTTCCAATCCACAAGGAATGTTCTAGAATCTAGGAAATTCTGGAAGATCAAAACTAATGCATCGATTCTTCTAAAACCCTAGACTGAAGGCCATCAGGACCTGGGGGTTTGCAGACTTTTAGCCCCATTAATTTCTGAAGCACTTTTCTCAAGTAATAATTACTTTGAGTTCCTCACTCTCATCAGAGCCTTCGTTCCCCACAATTTATGGTATGTTCTTTGTGACGCAAAGTATCTGTTTTATTTCTCTGCCATTTAAAGCTGAATAAAGGAAATTATAAAGGCATGAGGGACAAATTGGCTGAGGTGGATTGGGGAAATACATTACTGTGCATAGGCAATGGATAGTCTTCTAAGAGCTATAACATAGCTTACAGCACCATACATTCTTTCAAGGTGCAAAAACCCATAAAAGGTCAGTCAACTGTAGCTGACAAAGGAGGTTAAGGATTGTATAAGATTAAAAGAAAAGGCTTATAAAGTTGCCAGATAATAAACCTGAGGATTGGGAGGCTTTTAGAATACAGCAAAGGAAGACCAAGAAACTGGTAAAGAAAGGGAGCATAGAATATGAATGCAATATAGCAAAAAAACCTAAAAACAGACTGTAAAAACTCCTATAGGGATGTAAAAAGGAAGTGTTTGGCTAATTCAAATGTGGGTCCATTACAGGCAGAGTCAGGAGAATTCATAATGGGGAATAGAGAAATGGAAATGATTACTTTGTGCCTGTTTTCACTGAGGAAGATACAGGAAATCTCCCAGATTTAGAGATGCAAGGGACTAGGGAGAATGAGGAGTTGAAGGAGATTAATATCAGTAAGAAGGTTGTACCGGAGAAATTAATGGGACTGAAAGTTCATAAGTCCCCAGGACCTGATATTCTGCATCCCAGAGTGTTGAAAGAGGTTGCTATTGAGATAGTGGATGCATTGATGATTACTTTCCAAAATTCTATAGATTCTGGAATGGTTCCTGAAGATTGGAAGATAGCAAATGTCATCCCACTATTTAAGAAGGGAGGGAGAGAGAAAACCGGGAACTACAGACCTGTTAGCCTTATATCAGTAGTTGGGAAAATGCGAGAATCTGTTTTTAAAAAGGATGTGATAAATGGATACTTGGATAATCATGATCTGATTGGGCATAGTCAGCATGGATTTGCGAATGGGAAATCATGTTTGATGAACTTGGAGTTTTTTATTGATCATGTTACTAACAAATTTGATAAAGGAGAGTCGATGGATGTAGTATACTTGGATTTTCAGAAGGCTTTTGATAAAGTCCCCCGCAGGAGGCTGATTAGCAAAATAAAAGCACATGGGATAGGAGGCGATATACTGACATGGATTAAGGAGGGCCGTGGAGGACAGGCAGAAAACAGAGTACGATTAAATGGACCATTCTCGCATTGGTAAGCTGTGAATAGTGGGTACCACAAGGATCAATACTTGGGCCCCAGCTGTTCATAATATATATCAATGATTTGGATGTGAGGACCAAATGTAATATTTCCAAGTTCACAGATGATACAAAGTTAGGCGGGAATGTCTGTTGTGAGGAAGATATAAAGCAGCTGCAGGAAGATTTGGACAGACTTAGTGAGTGGATAGGAACATGACAGCTGGAATATTGTGTGGAAAATGTGAGGTTGTCCACTTTGGTATGGGAACAGATGTGCAGAGTATTTCTTAAATGGTAAGAGATTAGAAAGTGTAGATGTACAAAGGGACCTGGGTGTCCTGGTCCATAAGAAACTGAAAGCTAACATGCAGGTGCATCAGGCAATTAGGAAGGCTAATGGAATGTTAGCCTTTATTGCAAAAGGATTTGAGTACAGGAATAGTGAAGTCTTCCTTCAATTGTATAGAACCTTGGTTAGATTACACCTGGAGTACTGTGTGCAGTTTTGGTCCCCTTACCTCAGAAAGGATATTACTGCCATAGAGGGAGTGCAACGAAGATTCACCAGACTTGTTCCAGAGATGGCAAACTGTCTTATGAAGAAAGATTGGGGAAACTGGGCCTGTATTCTCTAGAGTTTAGAAGAATGAGAGGTGATCTCATTGAAACCTACAAAATACTTAAAGGAATAGACAGGGTAGATGCAGGAAAGATGTTTCCCCTGACTGGGGAGTCTACAACCAGGGGACACATTTTCAAAATAAGGGGGAAACTACTTAGGACCGAGATGAGGAGAAATTCCTTTACTCAGAGGGTTGTGAATCTTTGGAATTCCCTGCCCCAGAGGGCCGTGGAAGCTCAGTCATTGAATATGTTTAAGGTAGAGATCGATAGATTTCTGATTAACAATAACGGGGATAGTTTGGATAAAAGGCAATGAAGTGTTTGATCAGCCATGATTGTATCAAGTGGCGGAACAGGCTCAAAGGGCTGAATGACCTTGCACTGTTCCTATGTTCCTATATTCCTGTTTCTTTGTTTGCCATTATGATTTCTCCTCTACTTCCACTAATTTCTTCCTTTAACATGCTTGTAAAAACTGTTTTTAATATATCTTTCTTATTTACTTATTTTATTTTCTTTCCTCTTAACCTACACTAGAAAGAAGCATTAGCAAGGGTACATTTTAATTTAAAAGTACTGGTGCCAAGAAATGAGTTGCAGAGCGTGTTCACTAGAGTGTGTATTCACCTATTTCTTCGAGGACCAAGGTCCAAATCCGCCGCAAACCATGGTTACAAGTATTATGCATAAACTGTTTGGGCAATGCCATTCAGTACAGAAGGAAAATCTCTTTGATCAGGGCCCTGAAGATGGTACTTCCATGATGTATATTAGTTTAAAAGTTACTCATTGGCAATTCTCTAAACACAGTTTCTAAGCCATAGAACATAAACAAGTAAGGAATGTTTGGACAGAACAAACTGAAATTACTGTCAAGCATCAGCAACAGAAAACACAGCACTAACCAAGAATCTATACATAATGGTGTGCAAACACAAAGAAAAAAATTTTCACTTGCATAGCACCTTTGATGTCCTCAGGACCTCCCAAATTGCTTCACAGACAAGTAATTACTTTTTAATTGTAGGCTATTATATTTGTCTGTGTAATAATGACTATATGGACACAACAAGCAGCATACAAATGATCAGCAAATCTATTTTGGTGATGTTAGCATTAATAGTAGTAAAATAGTCAAGATATTGTGGATCTATTAATTGACCTTTTCAAAATCTTGCTAGATTTAGGGATAGTATCTAGGATTTGAAGGTAGCAAATGTTGCACTTTCTTTTGAGAAAGAATGAAAGGACATACCAAGTAACTATAGATCAGTTTAAGACCAGTGATTGGAAAGTTGTTCATCAGGGTCAGTGTAAGTGAACACTTGGAAAGCTGATTTAAGGAGTGTCACTATGATAGGTTTGTCATGTCAAACTGAATAGAATCCCATGATTGTCATGAGTTGGTGAAGAGAAAAAGATCAATACATAGATTGTAAGAAATTATTCTCAGATTGGTGGGCAGCGACAAATGATGTTCTCAGAGATTGGTTTTGATAGGGGTGGGAGGCAAGCTTTTTTCAGAGCTATATATGGTCTAATTTTGGGAGTGCAGGTGAGCATGTCCAAGTTTACAACTGATACTAAGCTAAACACAGTGAATTGTTTAAAAAAAAACCCAGCAAATTTATGTAGCTAAAGCTTGTGCAGAACGATGGCTGATCCCATTAAACATAAACAAGATGTGATGTAGCGGATTTTGATGGCATGAATACCAGATAGAGTAAAATCTAAATGAGACAGCCTGAGGTGGGAGTAGGGGTGCTCTAACTTGTGCCCTCATCACCAGATGCAACTATTCCAATGCTCTCCC
Source organism: Cetorhinus maximus (assembly GCF_964194155.1). Taxonomy (NCBI): domain Eukaryota; kingdom Metazoa; phylum Chordata; class Chondrichthyes; order Lamniformes; family Cetorhinidae; genus Cetorhinus; species Cetorhinus maximus. The sequence continues at coordinate 35,095,485 of NC_135900.1, forward strand.
ATCGTTTGTAAGCCATCCCCTCTAAGATCTGCTGCCTTTATCCTAACGTGCATCAACTCTGACTTGGTCATTACCCTGAGATGTTTTTTCCCTGTTAAATGCATTATATAAACACAAGTAGTTCCTATTTGTTTTTTTCCCTTGGCCCATTCATGCACTGGAGTGGGTTAACATTAGTAGTTGGTATATTTTCCCTATTTACAGTGTTCTTTAATACATTGATATATATGCATTTCGGTTTCATATTTGCATATAAAAAGACTGGAGATGGGCTACAGAAATGACTGTCTCGAACCTTTACTTGTTAAAGGACATTCAAAAGTAAGCTCTTACTCTGCATTCTTCATTATGCACAAGATTAAGCTTAACTAATAGGGAGAATTTATAGGAAACACCATTTAATAACTAGACTTGATATTGAGGATGCCAGGAAATCACTTGTGTCCTTTTGGATTCATTAAAGGAGGGGTCAGTTCTCTTCATTTTTGGCAACTATACAAACTCTTGTAACACCAAAACCATTGGGAAAAAAAATTGTTTTCTTAAAAGCTGCTTTGTTATATTTTTATTCACATGCTGGTCTAAATATTAGAGCTTCAGAATTAAATGGACAATTAAAATGCAAGAAATACGGCTTCCAACAGCGAGTATCCATTCAGTGTGTCACGACAGTGGATTACAGCCCCAAATTACTTACGGGCATATTGAACTTTTAAGGAAGACATTTTTTTTAATAAGACATATAAGCAAAGACCCTGAGCAAAAGATGGCTGAGAATGTAAAGGAACCACCTTAGTGGCCTAGTCAGCGACAAATAATTTTTTTTTAAAATGCCAAAGTCAACTCTGCCAGAATTACTCAACCTAACGGCTGCAACATTTTGCCACCTATACCTCACAAGCCAAAGGCCAATTTTTATCTCTTTTTAAAAAACTTTTATTTGACTCAACTTCTCATTTCGCGTTTGTATCTGTGTGTGTGTGTATGTCACATTTTGATTTTTTTTTTCTTGGGTTTTTAGTAACTAATAAACTTACACTCTCTTTGTCTCAAGGAAGCCTGGTTAAATTGACTTCTTCTAAAACATAAATACATTTGGACTAGGAAAAGGGATCCATTTTAAATTAACCTTGTTGCAACCTTCTGAAGGGGTTGAATAAAGAAGGGAAGCCAGCTCTTCCTCCTCACCCAGAAGCATAACAAAATTGGGGTCCTGTTTGGGAAGTTAACAAATTAGGGGACCTCGCCTGGGGACGGTCGTAACAAGTGATATAAAAGTAATGCTTCAAAGTTTGTACACTGCCAGAGATTGACCTGAAAGCTTCAAAGTAAATTTAGTGGACAACCTTTAGGTTGGCCAATGCTAACAAGCGCTTGTGGTATGCTGAGTTGTGCAATATTTACACAGCTTGGAAGCTATGATTGCTTAGGACAAGGTGGCTGTCGCTTACTGGTGTATCTCTTCACCTCCATGTACTTGTCCATTTCAATAACAAGAGCCGAGTATCCAGCTAAACATTGTTGAAATATTGTGAATTAAAATGTTGAGTAACAAGAGTGGGAAAATTGTTCAGTGTTGCTGTGCATCTGAAACTCATTCGTACCAACCGGTAATGGATTGTATCAGTTCCTTTTTTGGCAATAGAAATTTTGCTTGAGTATTACTTTTCAACCCTGATATTCACATCAGTGCAGTACAGCATTGAAAACTTTCCCACATTCTCTCGAAAAAGCTTTCTATTGCAAATGTCTCAATTAAGGAATTCGGACTAGTTCTCTGTGTTCTACACGCAAAAAATTAAAACTAGAATGTATGTGTTTTCTCATTATCTGTTCCATTGCCCTATGTATAACGTCAAGCCAAGAGGACTTCTGGGTGTTCAGTAACAGCCAATCACATTGAAGTATTCTCAGTCTGCAAACCAGGAAATAAAATGCACTGATTATACTTCACCTTTTATATAAATGTACAGAAAGCAAAATAAATGATTGGGACATGCACATTAGAAATTGTAATATTATTTTAAAAAATTATACTTGAAGAAAGACTTGGAATTTTTATCATGAGAAACATATTTGACATTGCATTTTTAGAAAATTTGTTTTCCAGAGCCAGTGAAATTCTTCATGGTTATGACTTAATCTGTCATTAAAAACCTAGTTACACTTCATTAAAAAGAGTAATTTTGCCAGGGGGTTTTAACAGTGATTTTGCAGTGTAAGAAGAGAAGTTTTCATCAGCTGAGTGACTTCTAATTGATTGAAGTCTGTGGAGCCTCCGCCCTATGAAGATAAGTATAATCACTGACAGCAACTTCTGGAGTTCTGCATTTAGCTGTGCATGAGCGAACTCCAGAAGCTGATGTCAGATTCAAAGGACTAATGACAGTAACACTGACAGTTTCATGGTCATTATCACCACAAAGTCCGGGCCCAAGTTCAAATGTTTCTATTTGTGAGGATGTGTTACTCATAAGCTCGGCCCACTCGGATTGACTGAGTGTTCTTTCTTTCAAAATGCTATGCTTTTGCACCTAGACTGCAAAACTATTTGACCTTTTTAACCATCAGGTCAAAAATTCTTGCTGACAGTTTAAGATCAAGACAGAAGTTTGCAGTATATGATAATACCCACTAGAAAAGGCTTTATAAATGATTATTTTGGGAGATAAGATGTTTGTCATTTGTTATTGTAATCAAGCCATTAAGTTTTTATCCAAACCAAGGGAAGGGAGGAAAGTGGCAGAGGCAGATGATCAGATGGTTTCGATCTTGGTGACAAAGAAGTCTAAGTTCCTTGCACTTATTGTTGGAGGTGAGGGTGGAGGACAAAAAGGGGAGGGGTTTAAGAAGATGGTTTGCAGTAAAGAAAGGAAGCCAAGGGTTATGTTTGCATTACAGAATGGAATAGTGAGCAGTTGAGAGCAGGACCCGATAGTGTTTATGTTGTCCAGCCAGATCTGGTGGTGAATGGCTAAACCAGTTATCCGCATATTCTTTCAAGTCTGTTGTTTTTATTTAAACAATTTCATAGAATTATGCAAGGTGCCTTTTAAAGCAGAAAACAGTTTAAAAGCTGTGAAGTGTTTTCTCAAAACAATTTTAAAACTGAGAAGGAACATGAAGAGCATTTTTTTTAATATAGCGTCTTTCACAACATGGGACACTCAAAGCACTTTAGTGTTCCCTCCCCTCATTCTCTCACTTGCTCATTCTCTCCTTCCCTTTGCTGCCACTGCCCTCACCCTGTTTAAAAATTATTTACGCAGCTGTAGCAAACATTTGAACAACAGCTCTTTTTGAACAGAAAATCCTGGAATCATGTTTTGTTAAATGGAACTATTGTGTGCCTCCCCTCAAACTGTTAGTCCACTTCAGCACATCAGACTTTCCAAAATTCCCTAGATCCTAGGAATGCTCTGCTCTCTAAGTACTCTCAAGCTATGGAACTGCTCTGCCCAGTGATTGCGATTGTTGACGTCTCTGCCGATATTGCGTTGAATAGTTAAGCAAGTGATGAGTCAAGTATGTGACTTTTTTATTTTCCTCCTTTACCTTTCACTCCACAGCTACATCCCCTTGACTGGAAACCATTGGAATGTGGTCTGCTGAAGTATGAGTTTGCCTATTTCTCCCTGTTCTTGAACTAGCTATATTCTGTAAGAGATTTGAATATTCAATCTTTTATGTTAACAGGATACTCAATTTGTTTGGTTAATCCATCACTTAATGCAACAGAGCAAAGTATTACTGAATTGTGAGTAATATTTGTGTCATGCCACTGTGACTGCAGTGACGTGACAGAAATATTATGTCCTTTGATTCCCTACCCACAGCATTATTAGCAGAATATTGATTATATTTTACAAGTGCAGTTTTCCTTTTAGGAAAAAGTAATTATGAAAAGATCTTTTATGTTTCTCTGGGAGGTAGATTTTTATTTTATTCCTGCTTGGCATGTAGGCGTTACTGACAAAGCTGGCATTTATTGCCCACCCACACCAAGACCATGTGATTTACTGTAAAGAATAAGCTGAGCTAGGTTGAAAATGGAAATGTAGTAAAGGAAAAAATTAAGATTGATCTATGTGTTGTGGTGTGAAACGCCCATTTCTAAAGCTGTAAAATAACTTCCAGCATTGGGATGAAGTGCAAACCTTTGACTTTACAACTCTTTTGAGCTCTGAATTACATAGTGAGTTATGTAGAGTGAAATTCTTAGTACTTATAAATTTTCAAGAGATATAATTGTTCAGCCTGCTAAAAGTTTCTGCTTTTAGTATCAGCAGGTCACCAGCGGAGTGTATTAGATCATTAAGGTTTAAAAGGACTTCAGGTGTAAGCGAGGAAAGTTACTGGTCATGAAGGTAATACAATTAGTTATTCGTTTGATGGATTCTTGGCTGAGATGTAAAGAATCAACAAGTAACGATGTGCTTCTGAAGGAATAAACACATAGGCAATGATCTTGTAAAATATTTCAATTTTGTTTCAACCCAGTTCTCCATATATATTTTTGGTTTCTAGATTAAAAGTTTTTTGTTCCTAGTCATTTATTTCATTTATACTTTTGAGGTTTTTAGAATTTTAGCCAGTCTGTCGATTTTCAAATTGTTATTGTATCAATTTCTGTGACTTTGAACTCATGAATAACTCATGAATGATTCATAGCATTTTGCTTTAGCAAACTGAAGCATAGCTATCTCTTTGAGAAAGGAAGGTGTAGGATTTAAACCCCAACCATATCCATGACTTACAGTAATAAAATCGAGTATTTGGCAAATAGAATCAAGTTGTGTAATTATGACTTCATAAGCTTTTAATTTTATTTAGCTGATGGCAAATTAGGTATTAGCATAGTTGCATTTATGCTGCTGCACTCCACTGGTTGGTACTGGTAGAAATCATCTAGCTACTAGGACTGGCTGACATGTCTTGTTTTCTGGGCATGATGGTCTTCATTTTCCTCCAGTGTTCAGACTCTTTTTAAAAGCAAATAAAGTCAGGTTAAGGGGACCTCTTCATCCAAAAGCTGACCCTGGGGGCATTGGATGCCTGTCTTCTATTTCTCAGCTTTAATTCCTTCCATCTCTTGGGTTTGAATCTGGCCCTCTGTTGGAATGAAGGTCTCCAATGTCTGCTGGCTGCAAGGGGACTATGTATAATGATCCTGAGCAGCCCTGACCTAGTTTCTGGTGGACATTGGCATCAGTTATGTGCTGTGGGCCAATGAAGTATCAAATTGGCAATCACCCTGGAAGGGTGACAGGATATCTGGTGTGGGAAATAGAGAATGGTACATTGGCAATTAGGTGGACTGAAGCACATTAGATATTATTGGAGCAGAACAAAGTGAGTTTTATAGTGTATCTAACCATGATATGCCTTCCCTTACAGTTTACAAAAGTAATGCATTAGATTTTCAAACTTAAGGTTAGGACTGTGAGCTAAAAATGTGAAATATAAACGAATGAAATACTATTATGCAGCCTTGACATGCTGGCCTACTAGAAAATTCATTAATTGAATGTTACTTGCTCTCCCCTAGAAGACCTTTTTATCTCCAGATGATACATAACTCTTTTTCTTTTTTGCCTCCCCCCCCGCCCCCCACACACAGTGGGAGACTTTGACAAGATCTGGCGTGAACATTGTGAAGATGAAGAGACTTTGAGTGAATATGCAGTTGCAATGAAGAATTTGGCAGATAATCATTGGGCCAAAAGCTGTGAGGGTGAAGGACGGATTGAGTGGTGCCGAAGGTATGGCTTTAAAAGAAAAACTTTCATTACCTATGGTTCATTTTTTACACAAATAAAATTTGATAAATTCCATGCCAGTATTTGCACAACGTAAAATGCATTTTACATTATTCCTCATTCCATAAAGAGCTTCGAAAGGACATAGACAAGTTGATGGAATGGGCAGACAAGTGGCAGATGAAGCTCAATGCAGAGAAATGTGAAGTGACTTATTTTGGTAGGAAGAACATGGAGAGACAATATAAAAGAAAGGATACAACTCTGAAGGAGATGCAGGAGCAGAGACACCTGGTTGTACATGTGCATAAGTCATTGAAGGTGGCAGAACAGGTTGAGAGCATAAGAAAGCATACAGCATCCTAGACTCTTAATAGGGGCATAGAGTACAAGAACAAGGAAGTTATGTTGAACTTGTATAAGACACTAATGCATCCAATTCTGGGTGCTGCACATTAGGAAACATGAGAAGGCATTGTGGAGAGTGCAGAAAAGATTCACGAAACTGGTTCCAGAGGTGAGGAACTTCAGTTATGAAAATAGATTGGAAAAGTTGGGAATGTTTTCCTTGGAGAAAAGAGATTTGATAGAAGTATTCAAATTCATGAGGGGTCTGGATAGAGTATGGAGAAACTGGTCCCACTCGTGAAAGGATCGAGAACGAGTAGGGCACAGATTTAAAATAATTGGCAAAAGAAACAAAGGCAACATGAGGGAAAACTTTTTCACACAGCGAGTGGTTAAGGTCTGAATTGCACTGTCTGGGAGTGTGGTGGAGGCAGGTTCAATCAAGGCATTCAAAAGAGAATTAGACTGTTATCTGAAAAATAATGTGCAGTGTTATGGGAAAAAGTGGGGATAGTTTTGTTGCTCATTTGGAGAGCCAGTGCTGGCGCAATGAACTGAATGGCTGTCTTCTGTGCTGTGACAATTCTGTAATTCAACTCGGCATGCAAATATGAAATTGTTACCCTATGAGAGAAAAGCATTAGAACTGCTGACCCTTTGCCATCTTTGACCAGACTGTTTGGACCCGTCTCGTATATTCTGGTTTTGCAGATTGTATGAGTTCCATTCCAAGCCACACACCAACCTGACTTGGAACTATATCGCTGTTCTTTCACTGGGTCAAAATTGTGGGACTCCCTTTCTAACACCACTGTGGGTGTACCCATACCTCACAGATTGTAGCGGCTCAAGAAGGCAGCTTCCCAGCTTCACCTCGAGGGCAACTAAGAATGGGCAATAAATGCTGGCCTTGCCTGTAACATCCACATCTGATGAAAGAATAAATATTAAAATAAGCTACTGAGTTCCTCTGACTTCTGAGGACCTGTGCATACACTCAGCATCTTATTTTCTCCAGCTTTCAGAAATGAAGTCAAGTAATAAAACAGGCTCAGCCAAGAAGGGAGCAATTCGGAAGAGTGCCTGAAAAGTAAATCAAAACCATGAATTTTGAGAGTTTTTAAAAGTAGCAGATTGATTTGTAGAAGAAGTTACAAAGAGTAAAATCAAGGTGGTAAAAAGCTGTGCCACCAAAGGGAGGGTGGGGTTACATAGCTTCCTTTCTGAAGAAATGGTTTTTGGGAAACTCCGTAGGCAATCCTTTTGAAAGCAAGAAGAAATACCTTTTTAAAGGTGCACAGGCCTGAAAGAAAACTTTCTCCTAGAGAACTAGACATGCAAGAAAGCCACCTTAAATAAATTAATTACTGCACTCAGAAATAGATTAAAACTGGTGCATTCTCCAGGCAATGCCTCTACCAATCAGAGCCCACTTGCTAATCAAGCAGCACTCTCTATTCATTCAGTATGGTGTCAGCTGTGGCTCAGTTCATAGCACCCTCGCCTTTGAATCAGAGGGTTGTGGGTTCATGTCCCACTCCCGGAAACCAAGAACTGTGATTGTACTCAAAAGAGTTGCAATCTGTGACTGTTGATAACTCGAAAAGAGTATAAATTTTATTTCCCCTGACATTGGCATCTTGAAAATTGTCTTGATGAGTGCAAGACGAAAAGCTTCGACAAAAAAAAATCTCTCTCACAGCAATACTCAAATGCAGACACACCATTTTTTTCTGATTTATGAGAGACAGTTTGCGGCTTTTTCTGTTGTGTCCCCAGACTCAACACCAGCAATGATTTAGACAATTTTCCAATTTTTCTTTCAATTCACCGTTTGGAAATCTGCAAGAGCAGCTTGAGGATCACTCTTTCTTTGTTGCATTTCCCATTTTTCACTGTGAGCAGGCACTTGAGCCTTTGCTTAGACTTTTTCCAAAGTTGCAATTCTACAATCTAGAGTCACTGTGGCACCAAGTGATGTTGCTCCAACTTGGCCTGGTATTGGAAACAAATTATTGCTGTACATGTTAAGAACAGTGTTGCAGTAGTAATAATTAATGCCACTAATAGCTTTGGCAAATATTTTATGGGTAATTGTTTAGGTAATCTGTGAAGGAGATACTTCCATTTTATAGGTGTGTAGTATAACAAGAGGGACTTTCAATATAGTCTTAACAAAAGAAAGACCAAGATTGCTGAGATTGTTGACTCATACAGCAGGTGCGCTACACCCACCCTCCCTCTCCATTGAGAGCTTTGGACGATGCTTGAACTTTGCCATTATTGATTGTGGTTTGCTCTATTCTGACTTCGAGCAGTTATTCCTATTAGTTGAGTGTCATACTGGTAGCACACTGCAGTAGAAATATCCCTTTTGAAGTTGTGGAAGTACTTTTCAAAATTAATGCAGTTGGCAAGTTGTTTTGAAACTTATCATATAACTTAGGTAGTACTTCTGTTGCTGTCATAGCTCCATAGTGTGAAAAATCCATTTCCTGGTGGTTAATCTCTCTGAAAATTGTACCTAGGGAATTCACATCTGTTTAAGTGGTGAAGGTGTTGGCATGTTTGTCAGACATTTTGATTTCATTCTGTTGGAGTTATGTGTCACACTTGTGTCGAATTCCAACCATTCATCATGAGGGTATAGTTTTAAACTTATAATTGAAATGCTGAATTACCAAGACGCAGCCTGGTTTATCTCTGGGTCAATTGCCGTAATGAATACCGTAGCGAACAGATAGTACTGCATATGGGCTTTTGACTGGACCCCTGCAGTCTCACGATTGCAACATCAATGCACGATCCCTATGAATTGTCTGCCTTACTTCAATATATAGTCCATTTATGTTAATCCCAAATCAATTAGTTCGGATTACTGATTAATTTGAATTGTTCTAAAAATCTTCCAGTGCCAATTGCATAATTCAAATGATCAGTTAAATCAAATTTTAATGTGAAAGCAACCAAAGAAACTGCTGACTCTAATGACATTGGTCACTGAGTCATTAAAGACTGAAGTAGTTTTTTTTTCAAAAAATGTTTGCCTTCATAAGTCCCAGTGACAGAAACTGTAAGGAATAAAACATGAATTAATCAGAAACAACACATGTTTAGTGCAGGTTCTAGATTTTTGTTCAGCTGTTACAAGCGATACTTAGTTCTTCAGTGTGATTGCTGAAATTGTTGACTCATAGAGCAGGTGTGCCACACTCACCCTCCCTCCATCAAGAGCTTTGGACAATGCTTGAACTTTGCCATTATTGATTGTGGTTTGCTTTACACTGACTTCGAGCAGTTATTCTGATTGGTTGAGTACTATGACAGCTTCCGTTTCAATTCGATATTGCTGTTGTTTCCGTGCTGCTGAAGTCTTGCATTTTCCCTGGTGTTGCACAATATTATAACAAATAGCCAATAAGCAGTAACCCAAGAAGTAAAGCGCGCAAAACAGTAAAAATACATTTGTATGCTCTACTTTGTCTTGCCATTTTACCAACAAACAAACATGCATATGCCAAACAAATGAATACTGAGTTCACATGCCCAGTAATGGTGCCTGTTACTCAGTTTTTTCTAATCAAAAATGCAACTAGTTACATTTGGCTGATGACTAACATATTGAACAACACTGGAATAAAACACGCACCTCGGGAATCTGGTATTGTAGATCTATTGAAACTTTCCGTTTAAATATGATGCCTTTAATTTTTGATGCTGCAGTCAAACTGAGTGTGTGTTTTAGGAGGTTCATAATAAGTTATAGGAGATATCTTTGAAGTCAGATGTTATGTCAAAGTCTGATGTAGGTAGAACATAAGGGAAGCTGAAGGCTATGTGAATCCAAGCTGTAAAAGTCAGGGATGGAATTTGGATGTGTGCGGTGTATGACATTGTGCACTAGTTATTTTGCTTAATTTTTATTTATATTTTATTTTATCTTTTCCTGTTAAATATTGGGTAAACAGTAAGGTGGTTGTTTTTGACTGGCATTTTGATTGGTTGTATGCCACCTTTTCATCAATGTCATAGTTATAAATAATATTCCCCTCTTTAAAATACACAATGTGGCTGCGTGTTAACTTATCCAGGGAATGGAACCAGTAATTTCCAAGAGGAGGTCTCCTTTTGTGCAAAGTAAGAAGGAAAAAATGTTGTATGAAAATAGAAATGTTAAAAAACTGCAACAGGTTATGCAGCATCTATAAAAAAAAAGACAAATTGTGACCCTTGGGTATGCACCCCTTATCAGAACTGGCATGTGCACTACTAACATTACTTTTTTCTAAATGACTGGCAGCTCAGTGAGATTGATCTTTATGATCTAAATTATTTGTTAGTCTTTGAATCATTTTGGGTTTCAATGATTGACTTGCACCAGTGCAGGAGAGGATGTACCTCAGTTATTAATTAGATTAAAGAAAATAGTTCAAAATACCAGCAGTACCGCTGCAATCCCTTGTTTTCTAAGCACCATTTACACGCATCATAAGGCATAATCTGATAGGCGTATTAACAAAACAAAGTCAACAATGATTCTGTGACTTAATTATGAGGTTCTTATAAAATTCAGCTTATTCCTACAGAAAGACAAAATTGGGAAGTAGTCAGTTTTTGAAAATGCCAAAATGTATGGATAATTTGAAATTTGAAGTTGATGAACCTCATTGCATCCAATCACAGGGTTAGCATGAATGCAAGCCTCATGCAAAACTAGAAATAAGAATTTTTCTTACCTAATAGTAAATATGTAGAATGAACCTGCAATAAAAATGAATGCTATACTTAAGTAATTTAAAAAGCAGCTTTGCACATAACTACTGATCTCTGTAACCTTCATTCCCTTTTACATTTGTGCATATGGATGATTGACTGGTACATCGTGACTGCAGTTTTACCTTTCTTACAATGCCATTTATGATGCATCAGTTTAGGATTGAATAATGCAGAATTGATGCCCTTGTTTCTTTTTGGGTGAATGTTTTCAAGAAGAATTTCAGAGCTTTTCTTGGAGGTGTTAGCTGATGTTTTTCCCTACCTGCTTAAAATTAACTAATTATTACCCTTGTGACAATACTGTTTGTACCTGGTAGATTGGAAGAGGCAGTCTCAATGGTCTCATCTCATTCAATGTTTTGTTTGTGTTGTTCCATCAAATTGATATCTGCTGTTAAAAATCTTGGGGATTTTATTCTAGGTTGTCTTCTGGGGGTAAAAATTAAATTGACAAGGACCTGAAGCATCTCTTGTGATCTTTTTGAATAACTCAGATTTAAAAGTTGTCGTTTTTTTTTCTTTCTCTCAATGTTAACGTTTTGAATGCATCAACAGTTTGACAGCTATTTTTGGCTTTCCTGAGGAAGGAGGCAGATAGTATCTTGGATATCTTCTCCCACAAGCTAGTTTTTTTTTCAACATCCTGTATTTTGTCCCTGATCTGGAGATGGTTTGACCAATTGTAGTGCAATTTCTAAGATTGAACAGTCAAAAGCTCCATGGGTGACTCAGTTCTGTGCTATACATTAGGTTGATAGCTGGGCCATTGGAAAGACTTATCTATTATAACTGCATATAACAAACATAAATTCAATTTTCTTGGGTGCTGAGACAAGATTTTTTTGTGTGGGTTGGGGGGAATAATGCTAATATTTAAAGAATATTTAATGCATTAGGTAAATACCAGTTAGCCATTTGATCTTCTATTATTCAGTACCACAAATAACCTGAGGAAAAAATATAATATTTTCATAGTGTGCTTATAAAGTGCTGAATTTATTCATAGTTTGAAACTAACTTCTGCATATTTATAGAATTCATTAAATGTTTAAACAATTCACGCTCTTGGGAATTAGAATGCTGACACCTTGGATTAATAGTAAATCCAGCCACACATGTAATGTCAAATGATTGAAAATGTCACTCGAGAGAAAAATAAACAGTTTGGTACTACAGGACAGTACCTTTTATGGAAGACAAGTTGGGTGAGTCTTAAGCCATAGTCGACTTGATCTTAGATTTCTGTGACCTACAACCCCTTCACTCTTTCTCCCTCCGTACTTTTTAAATATCTTAATCTCACCTCTTCTCCAACAAGCTGGTGTATTTTTTCCTTTTTTTTTGTTGTCTCATTTGTGCTGATGCACAGCAACATAAAAAAAATCTTTATAGGTTTGATCAGTAGCCATTACCAGCAAGTCTCTATTGCGTTTCCACTTAAGCAAATCTATATCATGAAGAGTGTGGGAAGAAGAGAAGTGTAATTATAGCGATCACTTTTCTATTTCCTTCTTTTGGAATTCCAGTATGTTGCATTTCAGTATAATGTTAACTCTTTTGACAGGTACATTACAAGTTTTCCTGAAAGTTTGGTTATTGCCGCTGTTGATAATCTTGCTTGCATGTACTAGGGAATTGCAATAATGAATCCTTTTAGACCTAACTAGAAAATGATGGTTGACTGAATTCTTTTTTTTTTTACAAAAGTTGAGGCTTTTTGCTTGGTGGTTGGTTTGTATACGTTTGTTCTACCCTTTCTAACACAATGGGACTGCCTATGTTGGCAGCTACTTAAAAGTCTGTTGAGTTCAGAAAACACATTTTTAAAAATAGAATTACAACTTTTGCCCCTTTCCTGTTTAGGTTCCCCCATTACTGTCACCTGCCACCACATGATCTCCTCTAGCTGGGAGTGAGCGACGGTCTAGATCCTGGATGTCTCTGTTGCTGCTGTCAATTGCTGCTTTTTGATTAGCCGACAGGAGATGCACTTCTACTGGGTGGGACTGGTGCTGCTAGTTTTCCCTTTCGCCCTCCGATGGAGCTCCTTACTGCTGCACAACACTTCATGTGGCGAACTGGACAAAAACTGGTGAAGCTCTCGGTGAGGACAAGTGAGTTTGAATGTCCTTCAAAACTGGAATTTGAGAGCTTGTGACAAAAACTCTGGTTAGTAGTCCAGTGCTCCTGCTGCTAGAACCGCCAGACAATTTAAAAACTGACAAACTTGAAAGCATTTTTTTAAAGTTAGAAAGTGCAGCAAGAAAATTACAATTTAACAGAAAATTATGACAAAATCGAGCTTTTGCATTGGAAGTGTGCCAGTAGTACACAACAAGTTAAAAGTGCAAACCAAAAATAATGTTGGAAAACATCAGAAGTGACAATGACAAAATGCAGTTATGCTTAATCATGGCAAAAATCCCTTTGGTTTTTCCTGGTATCAATTCTAATTAAAATCTAAAATGAAACTAGTCTGTCTTTAATATACAGTGCTCACACTCCAGTGATGGAAAATACTGTTGAAACATGTCTGTGGCTTACAATATTATACACAGCGCTAATCTTCAGCCTGATGATGAAGACAGCCAGAGTCATCTATATCCAGATCAGCCTGTGCACTGGTGCAATTAAATCCTGACATGCAACTGTTTTATCATAAAATGATGTATTTAAATCAGAATTGCTGAAAAATGACTTGTCAATTTTCATATCTTTACCTTGTTAGCAATTTAGTGACCAAAGTCTTTAAGAATATACATTCTATACAACAAGAGTGAACTAAATTTGATTTGATACCAAGATATTGTAAGATTTTAATAGATCATAGAACATGTCCACTGTGTATGGAATATATTCTGAATTTCCAATACTTAATCTACGTCCCTGTTCTTAAAAAACAAACACACACACACACATGCGCGCACACATATTAAACAGGATTCTACCACGTAGGTCTAAGTTTACAGTTTGCCTAATTTTAATTTTGGTCCTTGTACCTCTGTCTCAGGTATACAAACAGCCACTTGGTATTACAGAACTTGACTGTTGCTGAAAAGAGAAACATGTTGCCAAAGCTTTTTGTCTTGCACTCACTCAGCCAAATTTCAAACTATCACAACAATTTATATTTTTTTGAATGTATGCCACTTCAAGTAAGTGTAAATGAGCCACTTTATAGGCAGAATTTTGCCGTCGGCGAGCAGAGGGTGGGGCCTGCTCGCCAGCGCATAAAATGATGCGGGATGACGTCGGGCGGAAACCCCAACGTAATCCCGCCCTATTTAAATTTTCAGGAAGGCGGGCCCGCAGCAAAATTAGCTCCGGGCCCACCGACCTGTCAGTGGCCAATTGAGGCCATTGACTGGATCATTTAAACAATTATAGGAACTGCCCATCCAACCTTAAGGTTGGTGAGCAGGCCAGGAGCCCCGGCGGGCAATAGAGAAAACATGAAACCTCATCCACCGGCGGGATGAGGTTTCATGCAGGGTTTCAAAAATGTTAATAAAGTTATAATGGAAATTATGAACATGTCCCATCTCATGTGACATTGTCACATGAAGGGGATATGTTTGGGAAATTTTTTTTTCTATTTTTATTATTTTTCAACATAAAAGCGATCTCTCTGAGGCAAAACTTTGCCTCAGGGAGGTGTGCGCTCTTTCATGCGCATGCGCGAAAGAACGCACTCTCACTTTTGGGGAATCCCCCCGCCCGCACAGGAAGCACATAGCGCTTCCTGCCGGACGTCATGCTGGGTGGGCCTTAATTGGTCCGCCCACGTAAAATGGCGGGGCATACCCGCCCACCGGAGATTGGGTCGGGCCCGCCCGACAGGCAGAAAATTCTGCCCTATGAGTTCAACTAATTATCTTAAATTGGTTGTTAGTATAGCTATTAGCATACTCAGGATTGTTCAGTAAATGCTGCCCAATTGTGGAATCACTTCTAACAGTAGACATTTTGTTTCGATTTTTGAAAGCGCATGCTGGTTGAATATGGTCTATACTCTGCCTATTACAAACAGCCAGAGGAACATGTTTGATTTTATCAGCCAGTTTTTGGGATGTACAGCCTACGTATCTGGCATCAGAGTGGCATTGAAATTCATACACAATTGTTTGGGAGGTAGAGCGTTTTTCTGACTGACAGCAGCACCCTGTTAGTAAAAAATACCACTTGCGTAGTCACTGCATAGTTGCAACATGAAACACGTTTGGGCAGCACTTGCTTGAAGTAACGTGCATTTGTATGCAGGGACCCGTTCTCAGCAAATGAAAGGAATATTTTCAAGCCTTGTGCATTTTTGAATTACACGGGAGCTTGGGGAGCCTGTAGTTCCCTATTGCTTTCTGCATGGCAACGCCTCAGCCAATCAGAATTAACTTGCTAACTAATGCACACCCTTATCTCCTGTAGTATAAATTGTAGTAATTGTATGAAATTTGGCATTCTTGCATCTCCAGATGAATGCAAGACAAAAAGCTTCAGCAACATGTCTCTCTCAGAAATTTTAATTTTTCTTAGAACTTTTAAATCCCCAATCCAAAGTTTATTTTAAAAAGCAGTTTCACCCTGAGCCAAGCAACATGTGATCACAGTACAAACTAAGGGGAAGGAATTAAAGCTTTCTTTTCAGCATACTCAAAAGATGAAGTTGAACTTGAAGAGGAATGCACTATTACTACTTTATTAAAACATTTAACTGAACACAACTAATATTGTCATAGTTAATAATTGAAACTTTCAGTTGACACTTATATGGAGGTTCTTAACTGAGTTCAAATTGTTAACAGGCACAAGTAAGGTAATACTGTCAATGAACATAATTATCAACAATTGATTGCCCAATACAATTTTGAACATGCAGGGTTTCCCTGCACTGTGGGTACAGAAATATCTGGTTCTTTAGGCAGATTGAATTTGGGGTACTGACTGCTTATGTTCCTCTGGGTAGATGACAATGACCCACAGTCTCTGTTTGTCATCATCTTGTCCTGCCTGAGTTAATATGTATATGTTTCTCTTTTGCTGCAGTATTAATGGACTCCCACATTGTGCTCAGAGACCTTGCAATACACTTTATAACTTGAGTATGGGCAGCCTAATGATTATAATAGATTAGCAACCCAGAAGTCATTTATTCAAAGCCATTATGACGAACTATGAAATAGAATTCAAGAAATCGGTTCACTTGTGGGCTAGCTCCAGGAAATGTCCATGGGGGAAAAAAAACTGAATGTCAAACCCAAATGATTCACTAATCTGCTTTAGGGAAGGAAACATGCCACAAGAGCCTGGCCCAAGATAACACATTTAACTCTTAATGCAGTTAATGGCGAGAAAATATACAGCTTTTCAGGTGCTGCATATGTCCTAAGAATAAATTTTTTGTCAGATCAAATCTTTTGTCAGATTAAACCTTTTTGCATTTCTTAATTGACAACCTCACTGTAAACCCTTTTCTCTACATTTACTAAAATGCTTAGTTTTTTAAAAATTCCTAATTTCTGTCCTCTGTAAATTACTCAGCAGTCTTTGGAACTTTCCTTGGATCTTATCTGCCTTTATGGGTTGTGGCCTTTCCTCTCCCTCTTTTCTGTTTCTCTGCTGGCTTAGTTTTGCCTGATTTTCTCCTTTTTTATGGTGTGATGAAGAGAATGGTTTTACACTTGAAGTTCCACTGGGACTAAATTTTGGTGACCTATTAAATGAAGGTAGTCTCATTCGCGTGTATATTTTCCAAGTTATCAATCAACTAGACATGTGTGTGTCTAAAGCTGTAATGCTCAAATTTCAAATATTTTCAAAAATTTCCAGCCAGGCTTTTTGCCAATTTACTTCTCTAGCTTTCCTTGCAATTCTGAAAGAGAACTTTATTTATACTAAAACTATTCCCATGAAAAAATTGATGTACCAGCTGTCGTCCTAAGCTTGATGGGTTTACCAACAGAATCAAGTGTCTCTCTTGTCTTCAAATTTTCTTGAAGGCCTGATTCAGCTGTATTTCCATTGTTAATGTTTGGGTTTTTACCCGGGTTCAAGAGTGTGGTTGAGCTCCAGAAACCTCCAGGATTAGATTCATGTTGGCTGTTGTATTGTGGCACTATAGGACAACAAAAACTTATATAAATATAGCAGTTTCAAGATAATGAAACATCCCAAGGCACTTCACAGGAGCACTATGACACCAAACCACATAAGGAGATATTAGCCAGATGACCAAAAGCTTGGCCAGAGAGGTAAGTTTTAAGAAATGTCATAAAGGAGAAAGTGAGGTAGAGGAGCAGAGAGGTGTAAAGTAGAAATTCCAGAGCTTGGAGCTTAGGCAACTGAAGGCACCAATACCAATGCTGGAGCAGTTATAATTGGAAATACACAATAGGCCAGAATTAAAGAGCACAGATATCTCAGAGTTGTAGGATTGGAGGCGATTACAGAAATAGGGAGGAACAAGGCCGTGGAAGGATTTGAAAACAAGGATGAGAATTTTAATATCAAGATGTTGCTTGATTAGGAGCCAAGTTGCAGATTTCCTACAACATTAAAAAATGGCGTAACATTCTTGCTTCAGAAAATATTTGGCTTGAAATAATGCATTAGAGACGAAGTTCTAAGGATGATACCTTTTGGAACAAACCCTACAGAATTCTGAGCAGACTTTTAGATTAATCCTAAATGTTGTTCATTTGCACCAGCCGTTCTACTCCTTATTGGGCAGGTCTGGTTTAAGTAATAAAAATAAATAAAGACATAATATTTTTACCTAGCACCTTTCAAAACCTTAGGACATCTCAAAGTGCTTCACAGCCAATGAAATACCTTTTTTTAAGGTTAGTCACTGCTATTATGTAAGAAAGCAAACAAACCAATTTGTGCTTAGCAAGGTTCCTCAAACTGGAATAAGTTAAAGAGCAGATACTTGTTTTGGTGGTATTGATTTGAGAGTAAATGCTAACCAAGGCACTTGGAGAACTGGTCTACTCTTTGAATAGTTCCATGGCATCTGGTACATCCACCCAAGTAAGTAGATGGAGCCTCAGTCTAATACAAGAACATAAGAAATAGGACCAGGAGTAGGCCGTTTGGCCCTTGATTGGTTAGGTCATGGCTGATCTTCTACCATAACTCCACCTTCCCACAGTATCCCCATAATCCTTTGAATCCCTTAGTATCCAAAAATCTGTAAATTTCTGTCTTGAATACGTTCAATGACTGAGCACCCATGCCTCTCTGGAAATGCTCTCTGTGATGCACTGAAGTGGAAATTTAGGTTACATTCTGATGTCTTAGGAGGGAGGATTGAACTCATGACCTTCTGATTCAGATGGGAGTGCTACCACTTAGCCAGGCTATTTTGGTGCTACTGATTTCATCTCTTGTCGAGAATTGACAGTATGTCCACATCAAAGTACAGAAAAACTAGTATTGAAGGAGTCCATTTGGCTCATTGCACCTGTACTGATATTGATGCTAGTTCTTCAACTGGTGCTAAACACTCTTATCCGATTACCCTGCCTCTTCCTGTAGTTTCTCTTCTCTCTCCTCCCGTGCCCTCTGAGTTCATTTTCTCCATGAGACCAACATCCTGCTTTCTTTATATTATTCCCACTAAACTGCTGACCACCCATTCTTTCTATTCCCACTAAACTACTGATCACCCATCTTTTCCACAACTCCATGTTTGAATCCCTCCAATCAGGTTTCTGTCTGATCACAGTACTGAAATAGCACTTATAGGATATTACTTGTACCTTTTGATGTGACTGTGACAAAGGTAAATTATCTCTCCTCATCCTTTTTGACCTGTCTGCAGCCTTTGGCATGGTTAATCACGCCATCCACCTCCGATGTCTCTCCCCCATTGTCAATCTGGGTGGACTGCTTTCACGTTCCATTTTTACTTATCTCTTTATAGCCAGAGAATCACCTGCAATGGCATCTTTTTCTACTCCCTGTAAATTTTCCTCTGATGTCCCCAAGGATTTATCCTTGGCCCCCTCCTAGTTTTTCTCATCTATATGCTGGTCCCCGATGACATAATCAGAAAGGTAATGTCATGTACGCCAATGGCACCAAGTTCTATCTCATCACTGACTCTCTCGACCCCTCCACTGTCCCTAAACTGTCAGACGACTTCTCCGACATTCAGGATTGAATGAGCAGAAATTTTCTCTCAACTAAATATTGGGAAGACTGAAGCCATTGTCATTGGTCTTCACCATAAATTCCATTCCTTAGCAACAACACCATCCCTCTCCCTGGTAACTGTTATGATCCCCTTAGAGACCTACAACTTTTAAAAAGAGATTTGAATTTCTAATTGATGGCTAAAAGAGTGACACACAAGATTTAATGTTTTAAAACTTTTACTATAACAAATGTCTAAAACACCATTGACTAAACACTATTTTCTTTTTGTAGCAGTCCACAGTTGCTCCCAGCTACCAATGGGTTCCTGTATTCCCACTTTGCTGAGTAGTAACTTTGTGTGACTGTCTCCAAGTGTTTTCCTCAGCTTTGGAGAGTTTCATTAAATCACCAGCAGTAAAGCCTGTTCCGATGATTCTTCTCCCCCTCTACCATGCTAAGATGAATCTCCTGGGATACGTGGAAAGCTGCAGGATGTGCCTCTTTAACGAGAGACAATCTGTCTCTGGCATCTGGTTGTAGTAGTTCACAAAGTTGAGCAGCCTTTTCTTTGTATTGACCACAATGAACTGCTGTCTGTCTGCAATATTCACTGATTTGTAGGCAAACCTGTAACCTGATCTCAAAGATGGCTTCCTCTTCCCCTGGCAAGGTCAAACACATGTATCTGGGTGGGAAATGCTAATTAGCTATCCTTGATCGCAACTCCCTTTCATCTTAGAAGTAAATGAACAGTTTACAGCATAACATTTTACAACTCTGTACCTTCAACAATTTTCAGGGACTTTGGGAGACTCAGTCTACTCAATGCAAACCATTGATTCCAAGCGTAAGTACCTTGCACCCTCTTTTCAATAAAACAACCTAAGCCTTCCTTTGATTTCTAACAATCAAACCATCCCGGCTTACTGTCAGGCAGACTTCAGAACTGGTCATTTACCCTAACTTTAAGTCCCAAAATGAAATAATCTTATAAACCGTATAATTGTAACAATTGTCTGAGACTGAACTAAACAGTTTGCAACCTTGGTGTCTTATTAGACCCTGAGATGAGCTTCCAACCACGTGTGCGCCACCATTAAGACCACCTATTTCCACTTTTGTAACATTACCTGACTCTGCCCCTGCCTCAGGTCATCAGGTCATCCCCTGCTTTTGTTACCAATAGACAACTATTCTAATGCACTCCTAACATTCTAACCTCTGTAAACTAGAGGTCAACCAAAACCCTGCTGCCTTAATACACACCAAATCTTGTTTACCAATCACTCTTGTGCTCGCTGACCTACACTGGCTCTACATTGTTAAGCAATTTTTCAATTTTAAAATTCTCATTCTTGTTTTCAAATCCCTCCTTGGCCACACCCTCCCTTATTACTGAAATCTAATCCAGATCTGCAATCTTGCAAGACATCGGGCCTCCTTTAATTCTGCTCTTATAAGCATCTCCGATTTGATGGCCACATCTTCAGCTTTCTGGGCCTGAAGCTCTGGATTTCTCTCCCTAAGGATCTCCATCTCTCTAACTTGCTTCCTTCCTTTAAGACACTCCTTAAAGCCTACCTCTTGACCAAACTTTTGGTCATCTGTCCTCATATCTCCTTATGTGGCTTGGTGTCATTTTTTGTTTTATAATGCCTTTGCATTTATATAGCAGCTTCAATAAAATGTCCTAAAGCACTTTGCAAGTTGTTGCCCTTGTATCATTTTATTTTCTATTTCAAATGCTTATCTAGCTCCATTATAAATAATATGTAGCCCTTCCCTTAATGCTGTCATATTTGCTAACACATCATGAGAGGAAAAAAATTGCATTCCCACTTGATTTTACTAATGATCCCCAGTCTATATAACCCCTTGTTACTAATTTTCTAACGAGCAGAAACAGTCTTCACTGTTTATCTCTCAAGACCTTTCATAATTTAGAAAGTCTCTAGGTCCCCTTTTTAACATTCCAGTAACAGTAAAGAAACTGAAAAGAGTGGGGCCAGACAGAGTAAGAAAAACAATGTGAGGGTATCAAAGAAGGGGGATGGAAAACCTGGAATCGGTTAGAGACAAGCAAGCATATTCACATCCAGCATTTGAATTTGCAAGACATGCTAATAATGCCTGAAAATATATTTATTTCAATCTGAAAAGAATATAGGTAGACGTAGCTGGCAACAGGAAAAATAAGCCAACAAGAGAAATATTGTATTGTTACCAGAAGAGGAATTAATATCGGTACATGTTAATTTACTCTAAAGCTGGGTGAAGTATGAAACCAGATACCAATCTTTTTACTTAATACTAGATTTATTTACAGAATGCAGTATTACACATGTCTGCCTCCTCCTTAACCAATCTCAGTCTCCCAGCAGTCTTTCTTTATATCCTTTTGGGTTTTGTTAGAATCGGGATGATGTGTTCAGCTGCCAAATCCATAGAGAGTGCACCTCTGGCATTTCAGAGCGTACACCATATCCATGGCGGTGACCGTCTTAGGCTTGGCATGCTCGGTGTAAGTGACAGCATCCCTGATCACATTCTCCAGGAAAACCGTCAGCACCCCGTTAGTCTCCTCGTAGATCAGGCCCGAAATCTGCTTGACACTGCCACAGCGAGCCAGGCGGCGGATGGCTGGTTTGGTGATGTCCTGAATGTCATCACGAAGCACTTTGTGGTGCTGCTTTGCTCCGCCTTTTCCGAGTCCTTTGCCTCCTTTTCCTCTGCCAGACATGATGCTTCTTCAGTCAAATCGCTGCTGAATATACCAATAAAAAAAATAAACTAATTAACAAGTTAACAGCACCTTAAAGGGGAGTCTTTCTTTATATGTGCTCAAGGTAATCAATCAAGGGCTTAATCAATTAATGCCCTTCACCTGTGTATTCTTAACCTTGATAATATAATGAACATATCTCGTGCCTTGTACTGTTAATTGTATGTTTCACTCAAGTAGTACTGCTGTGGCTCAGTTCATAGCACCCTCGCCTTTGAATCAGAGGGTTGTGGGTTCATGTCCCACTCCTGGAAAACCAAGAACTGTGATTGTACTCGAAAGAGTTGCAATCTGTGACTGTTGATAACTTGAAAGAATTTTATTAGTGTTGCAATTAAATTCATATAATTGACTGCTGTAGTTCCCAACATTAGAATAAGAATTGCATTTTAAAAGTAGTTTTATTGGCTGTGCAGCATTTTGGCAACCTGAATATGGGAAAGGCACCTTATAATACAATTTTTTCTTGATCTAATAATGATGGAAATAATTCAGAATCAGTTATTATGTACACTAGAAGTAGTCCAGGAAGTAAAAGATCTTATGACATTAATGATTTAGATAGCTGAAAATTCAATAGTGGAATATAGTTGAGATAGCATTACAAATTTCTGAATATGCCATTTTGAGTGTCCTAGATTTTTGTCATTTATCCGAGGACTTTCTCAAACACCGAAGTGACATTGCAACTATGGAGAGAATACAGAAAAAGATTCACCAGAATGATAATGGGAATGAAAATTTATAGCTGTGAAGAAAGACTTGGATAACTGGAGGATCACTAGTAAAATCAAGGGGGAGTGCAAATGTTTTTCTCCTCAGGAGATCTCTGCAAACATGACCATATTAAGGCAAGGGCTACATATTATTCATAATGGAGCTAGATAAGCATTTCTCTCTTCCCATGCCTCCACCCCACAACTTACCCTTGCCTCCTGCATTTGAAGGTCTTTGTTGCTTAATGCCAGCTTCACTCAATTTGTTTAAACCTTTGGGGGACATTGCCACTAATCTCACTGCTGTTGCTCTCTTAGGAGCTACCTGAATAGTCATCCAGTAGGATATGTCGGTATATTCAGGCTAAAATTAGATGAACAAAAAATTATTTGCAAACCTAGCTGTGTATAAACTAAGTTGTCTTCTAGTAGCTGAGTTTCAAAATTATAAGCAAAAAGATGGTCTATGCATGTTCATTTTTTAGTGGTCCTTGCCCATGAAAGGAAAGTTTCAGCTGTCACCTTTTCAATGATGTTTACCAAAGAGTTTCATTTTCCTTCAGCTGTCATCAAAATGCAAAAAACATAATAATCTGCAATTCTTGATTTTAATGAGTTGAAGTATTCTAATAAACAACTCCAGTTACATGCTATTCTATAGAAAATGGACATGGATTGGAAATTTCAGCTTGTGCAAGAATGTCTCTATACTCCTCTTGAGAGCCAATACCATTTTAGCTCCACATTGTAAGTTAGACCTTCAACTCATTTTAGATTCTTTTTCATTTTTCTCCCCTCCCAATACCACTTTTTGATCAAGGGGAATATTGAAAGAGAAAAACTTTTTAATCTGAAGAGCGCAGCATGTTTCTAGAAGAATAATTTCTCATTGTTGGAGCTATTCTCAAGTGGTGTAGAATTGTGGGCTAACAATATACATTTGTCCACATTGTGCCATAAGGTCTTTTGTTGTAAATATGGAAAAGGTAGAAAGGAAATAAAAATGAGTTTGGAAGAAAATAGCCACTGTGACTGAGCAGGTTGTAAAACGTCAAATGTTCTGGATTATAAACTAGAAAGCACAATTTAATTCCAAATTGAAGCACTGAACATTTAATAATTAAATAACTAGATATTACTAGGAAATCTTGCTTATTAATGGTTGCAAGTAAGAATTACAACTAAGAGATTAAACCCTTTTTTTGAAGGAAAGGGGTTTAAAAATACATACAGTCTATTTCTTAGAAATGCGTTGATCAGAAGAAGAAAAGCTTTATTTTTCAGAAAGATGAAACTGAAGTTTATATTGCTGTCTTCAGTGGTGTGCTTAACATAGTTAAGGAGGGTGAGAGTTTTATTGCCCTAGCAGCAGGTGATATAACGAATCATAAGTTAGCGGGATCAAAATTGAAGGGAAGGTGTCTTTTTTGCAGTGTCTGATTGTGCCCTTTGTTATCACGTACCTCCAACATTGAGTGTGAGACAGGACAACTGAACAAAGCATTCACATCGCTGTACTTCATCTGCATTTGTTTTACAAGATGCTGGTTGAGTACCTCTAAGTTAGGTCTTTATAAACCTAACTCAGAGACTGTAAAATCCAGCCCTGTTTATTCCCAACAGACTTCTGTACTTTGCAGCAACTTTTTCTCCAACCGATGCTAGAAAATAATACATGAGGAGCTGATTGTCAAAGATCATATGCGGTACAGTTTTAACTAAGGCTGCAAGAAAAGGACGCCTATTCAAGATTCACATCATATCAATGAACTGGCAGCTGAACAGAAGCATGTTTTAATTTGAGATTCCATTTAGTTGCATTGTTTGTCCTGGGCAATCATTTGCTGTTTATTTGGTTTGAAAAGATTATGGATACACTTCATAACCATGCTTTTGTTACCACCAGACATGACCACTCTAATACTCTTCTGGCTAGCCTTCCACCTTACATAAATTTGAGCTCATCCAGCACTGTGCTATCCTAACTGGCACCAAGTCGCTTCCACCCAGAGTGACTTTGACCCCTGACTATCTTATTCTTTTATGGGATGTGGGTGTCACTGGCAAGACCAGCATTTGTTGCCAACACCTAATTGCCTTTGAGCAGAAAGGCTTGCTAGCCATTTCAGAAGGCAGTTAAGAGTCAACCCCATTGCTGTGGGGTCCGGAGTTACATATAGGCCAGACCAGGTAAGAATTTCCTTCCCTAAAGGACGTTAGTGAGCCAGATGGGTTTTTAAATGACAACAATCAATGACGGTTGTCATGGTCGCAATTACTGCTACTAGCTTTATATTCCAGATTTATTAATTGAATTCAAATTCCAACAGATGCCATGGTGAGATTTGAACCCATGTCCCCTGAGCATTAACCTGGACCTCTGGATTACTAGTCTAGTGACATTACCGCTCCACCACCATCCTTCTAACCTTCTTCAACTCTACAGTCCTCTAAGAACTCTGTCACTCTAACTATGTCCTCTTGTGCATCCTGCATACCTTCACCCCATCTTGATCTATCTAGGCCCTACGTTCTGGGATCCCCCTCTAAACATCTCCACTTTCCCGGCTCTAGTTGCTCCTTTAAGATGTTCCCTAAACATCTACCTCCGTTTCTTTCTTTGGTTCAGTGTCAATTTTTGTCCGATGAAGCTCCTGTGAAGTGCTTTGGGATGATTTACTACACTAAAGGCGCTACATAAATGTAAGTTATTTACTGAAAATCTAGTGAAGGTTTTGAGTTCAAACTGAACTAAACAAGTCTGATCAAGTACTGCAATGTAGCTTCAGATTGATTGATCGACCAGCAGTTGAAAAAGCCTATTTCAATTCTGTGTAAAGTCCTAAGTATTTATAATACTGTATGTAGCTAATTGATATGGTAGATAAATTTGAGCACTGTGTTAACCAACCTGAAGCAAGACTGGAGATTAGAAGAAATTTTCCTCTCCGAGCAGTTCAAATGTACTCTTCCCGGTAAAGACAGTGAAATATATGATGCACAAAAAGTAATGCTTTAGTGAAGTTCTTTATAAGAATGAATGTTTAGGAATATGATTAAGATGATAATTGTAAAATGGACATGGATACTAAGATACTTTATATTATTCATTGGTTCCTATGTTACTGGGAGTGCAGATGTGCCACCTTTGGATTGTAACTGTTCACAGTTCAGTCAGTGCAGGAATTATAAGGTTGAATTTTAAACCTGGAATTCTATTTGGTAACCTTGAAAGATCAGGAAAAATTGTTTTTGCCTTGGAAAATTTTACCTGTGGTTGATTAGATTATTGGGAAGCTGCATGTTTGGACAGTATTCATGGTGTCATAAGTTGTACCTGGACTTTTTAGGAGCACACAACAGGCTTGTTTTATTCCAAATTTAGTTAATATGCTCCGAGCTTAGCAAAATAAAATAATCATTTACATTCACTCTTGATAATCCCCTTTATTACTCTACTATGTTTTAAAAAGATTGCAAAGATGTCATTCATAGACTTTGGTCAGCAGGTTTTTAAACATAATATGCCTTTCTAAAATTGTTTCTACTCGTGACAAAAACAATTTTGTAGGTGCTTTCCCAATTTAGTTTCCCTTGCAGTGGAATGCTGCTCTAATGGCTCTTATTTGTAGAAAAATAACATTACCGTGCTAAAAACAACAATGATGCAAATATCTTGTCCTAAATAGTCTAAAATATTAGTGATACTGAAAAAAATATGTAAGAAAGATATGCCCCATTTCAAGATTCAGCACTGAGATGATAGAAACTTCTTAATTTTTTATGGAGTTGCTTTCTCTTTGTTTCCCAGTCTCGCATTTGCGATTGTTGCTCTGATTTCCTTTATTAAAGTCTAAGCTCATGATCTTAGCACGTTCTAGTTCATCACCATGCTAAATTCAGTCAGTATCATTAATATTAGTGGCAGGATGACATTCGCCACTAGAAGTGTAGAATCATTCTTTTCATCAAGAACCTTATCATTGAGCTGTAAACCCATGTTTATGAAAGCCGTTTATAATATTTTTTTGTT
This sequence comes from Cetorhinus maximus, assembly GCF_964194155.1. Lineage (NCBI taxonomy): Eukaryota > Metazoa > Chordata > Chondrichthyes > Lamniformes > Cetorhinidae > Cetorhinus > Cetorhinus maximus. The sequence continues at coordinate 35,122,035 of NC_135900.1, forward strand.
AGGGTGCAGTAGCCAACCTCCTGTAGGATACCACGCATAGAAAAATGCCAGGCAATCACCATCAACAGATGTCTTCAACTATTTTGCTTCAAGCAGAGTGAAACTTGTAGTTCCTGAATGATCCTCTTATCTGTCCTATCCCTATTGTGTTTGTAAGTAGAAGCAGCACTTTTTATGTTACAAAGATTCAACTCTGTGGTATGGCACATAAAATTGTCCATAACAAGAAGCAATTTTTCTATGATGAAGACTAAGTTTCATGTTTTACTTCTGTAATCAGTCTGAAAATTCCACTAAAGTTATTCAAGCATCCACAGTTCAACTGGTAGATTGCAAACTCCACAAAAGCAATCAGAATTTTTCAGATTTGCCAGTGACTGCAACCTGAGACTCATATGTCCTAGACAGGCCGCCACAGAGCAGCGCTGCTGTTTATGTTTTCCTCCTGCTACAGGGTTGTCTTTGAATGTATTGTTTCTAATGGCTCCCCGTAAAAGAGCCCAGTTTTATCGCAATCCTTCATTCAAACATGGATGTTTTTACTTCAGTGTCTGCTTTCTAACCATGAATCTTCTTGAATAAGGTAGTATTCTATTTTTTTGTGACCTGAAGGTAAAGACCTCGATGTTGAGAAGGCATTCTTATACTGTACACAGCATACCCAATCACATGGTATTCTGTTGAGTGTTCCAAGCTCTTGCTGATGTTAAATCAAACTTTTCTGTTTGCTTTCTATGGACCACTCAACAGAGCAGCTTGTGATAGAGTATGCTGTAGCCATTGTAGGTTTGTGTTCTTAACATCTGGGCCTTTACCATTTCATTTGCATTTGCAGTCTTCAAGTGGTGAAAAATTCAGCATTTTATCCTTTTTTGTTATCTGTTAGATAGCATGTACAGCAGGATATTGAAGTATTTTGCCAGATCTCTCTCTCCTATTTTGAGCATTATATCAATGCCTTCAACTATCTCCATCCACAATGTTATAAGGGCAGCACAGAATGAGTTTCCCCAGGAATTTCATATCAGCCATGACCGATGCTAAAAGAATAAAAATACCAAGACTACATGTATGTCAAAGGTAGGCCCATCCAAAATGATGTGCCTAACAGTTGAAGTTCCAAACTAGTTTGGTCTCCTGTGACAAACTCAGCAATCCAATATCTGAATCAGAAAGCCAGGAGCTCTCCAAAATAGTGTTGATTGATTAGGCTAGCTCATTAATGGTCTTGTACTGGGATTGGGATTTGTTCCACTCCGTTCCTGATAATCATGTAAACCAGTCCCTTAGGAGGTAGATGGTCCTAGCTGAACAAGCATGAAAAGTATATTAATGATCCGAACTGGTCTGGACCCTGGAACTTTGCCTTCTGAGCTCCAGATACCGCTGCAAGCTATTGCTGATCAGATAAAGTGCCCCTTGCTGGACAAGTAGTGAGAAGCTTACTAGTTATCCATATTAGTAAGCTGCATTGTTTTAGTTAAATGTCAGCATATTTAGCCCCTGCATATAGTTAGAATTCTGTAAGTCTTACCTCTGCCATCCTGTGCCTAAACTCGCTGGACTGTTTGGTAAGTGCGGAGTAGCTTGATGAAGAGAGTGAGACTGTGTGTACATAGGGAAACAGAAGGTGTACCGTTTAGATTTTTTAGTAGCTTGACTTGTAAGCCTGGTGATGGGATTTCACACTTTTCAGCCACACTTTTTTTTTAAATTCTGTTCAGCAAGCAGAGCGATGGCTCTGGGAAGAATGTCAACTCCCACCACAGACTTTTCAAAGAGAGGCTGAAAACATTGAGTAAAAGTATTCATGAAGATGTTACCGTTTTAGGTTTTTACTGTTGATATGCTCCTTGGATTTAGGGCCACAGTTCATCCCCACAGCCGAGCACTTGTTTCACACAGCCTATAGTGTGCCTTTGTTTGCCTAATATTTGATTGAAAATCATGAGCCCAAGATCATAGAGAAACCCTGTGACAGTATTTTGGCTTGTGGGGGGCTTCATACAGTAGCATTCCCATGAGTCAATATTAGGACCCTGTACTTCATGACATATAATTAATGATCTGGATTTGGGTATACAGGGCATAATTTCAAAGTCTGCAGATGACACAAAATTTGGAAAAGCAGTGCATAATAAGGAGGATATAGAGAGACTGGTGAAATGGGCAGACATATGGCAGATCAATTATGTAGAGAAGTGTGAAGTGATGCATTCTGGAAAGAGGAATGAGGAGAGGCAATGTGAACTAAATAATACAATTTAAAAAGTGGTGTGGGAACAGTGAGATTTGGGGATTTATGTACAGAAATCTTTGAAGGTGGCAGGGCAAGTTCGTCAGGCTATTAAAAAGGCATACGGAATTCTTGGCTTTATAAGTAGAGGCATAGAGTGCAAAAGCAAAGAAGTTATACTAAACATTGACATCTGCTAGAGTATTGTGTCTAATTCAGGCCACCGCATTTTGCAGTAGATGTCAAGGCGAGGAGAGCTATTAGAATGGTACTTGGGATTTTTAAAAAATATATATTAGTTCTTGGAATGTGGGCATCACTGGCTAGGCCATCATTTATTTCCCATCCCCTAACTGCCCTTGAGAAGGTAGGGGTGAGCCACCTTCTTGAATTGCTGCAGTTTATATGTTGTAAGTGCACCCGCAATGCAGTTAGGAAGGGAGTTCCAGGATTTCGACCCAGCAACAATGAAGGAGCAGCGATATAATCTAAGTTAGGATGGTGTGTGACTTGGAGGGAGCTGGCAAGTGGTGCACCTGCTTCTCTTGTTCTAGGTGGTCAAAGAAGCCTTGGCAAGTTGTTACAGTGCATCCTATAGACAGTACACACTTGAGCCAAATGTGATGTGGAGGGAGTAAATGTTTTTAAGGTGGTGGATGGGCTGCCAATTAAGCAAGCTGCTTTGTCCTGGATGGTGTTGAGCTTCTTGAGTGCTGTAGTAGCTGCACCCATTGAGGCAAGTGAGAAATATTCCATCACACTTCTGACATGGACTTTGTAGATAGCAATGAGGCTTTGAGATACCATTTTCAGTCTGTTCCAGTTAAGTTTCTGGTGCAAGATGGCCCATTGAATGTTGATGGTGGGGAATATAATGCTGTTGAAAGTCAAGGTGATGGTTAGATACTGTATCTTTTGTTGGTCACCTGTGTGCTGCAAATGTTGCTTGCCGTTTATCAGTTCAAGCCTGAATTTTGCTCCGCTATTGCTGCATGCAGGCACGGACTGCTTCTGTATCTGAGGCGTTGCAAATGGAACATTGCAATCATCAGCCAATACTTCTAACCTTATGGTAGAGGGAAGGCCATTGATGAAGCATTTGAAAATGGTTGGGCCTAGGGCACTACCATGAGGAGCTTCTGCAGCTATGCCATCGTACTGAGATGACTGGCCTCCAATAACCACAACCAGCTTTCCCTATGTTGGGTATGACTCCAACCATTGGAGAGTTGTTGCTGTGATTTTCATTGACTTCAATTTTACTGGGGCTCCTTGATGCCACTTTAGGTCAAATGCTACCTTGTTATCAAGTGCAGTCACTCTCACTTCACCTTTGTTTTCATTCATTTACAGGGTGTGGGCGTCACTGGCTAGGCCAGCATTTATTGCCCATCCCTAATTGGCCTTGAGAAGGTGGTGTTGAGCTGCCTCTTTGAACTGCTACAGTCCCTGTGGTGTAGGTATACCCACAGTGCTGTTAGGGAGGGTGTTCCAGGATTTTGACCCAGCGACAGTGAAGGAACGGTGATATATTTCCAAGTCAGGATGGTGAGTGTCTTGGAGGGGAACTCCCAGGTAGTGGTGTTCCCATATATCCTTCTAGATTGTAGTTGTCGTGGGTTTGGAAGGTGCTGCCTAAGGATCCTTGGTGAGTTCCTGCAGTGCATCTTGTAGATGGTACATGCTGCTGTCACTGTTTGTCAGTGGTGAAGGGAGTGAATGTTTGTGGGAGGGGTGCCAATCAAGCGTGCTGCTTTGTCCCGATGGTTTCAAGCTTCTTGAGTGTTGTTGGAGCTGTATTCACCTAGGCAAGTGAAAAGTATCCCATCATACTCCTGACTTGTGCCTTGTAGGTGGTGGGCAGGCTTTGGGGAGTCAAGAACTTAGTTATTATTTCCCTATTTGGACCCAGGCTGTAATGAGGGCTGGAGCATGCTGGTCTTGGTGGAACTCAAACTGGTGCTCTGATGGGGTTGCCAACCCTCCAGGATTGGCTTGGAGTTCCAGGGATTGAAGATCAATCTCTAGGACACTGCTGTGTACAATCCTGGAAATAAAATCATCAGGAGATTAAAAAAAGATTGTTTTTGGTCATTTTCTTTTAACATTTTTCTTTACCAGATACAAAAATATTTGAAATGGGGAAAACCGGCTGTTTGGTTGAAGCATCATCCATTTGGAGAATGAATCTTTTTGCTTTCTGATTGACAGAGGAAGGCAGTGCATCACAAGGATGGATGTGTTACCTGACTAATGACAAGATTGTGGGCAAGTGATGTGATGAAACCTCCAGGAATGCATTTAATCACGTTTGGCAACCCTAACCTCTCGACAGTTATTGCTGTGTAAGTGCTGCTTGATAGCACTGTTGATGACCCCTTCCATCATTTGAGAGTAAACTGATGGAGTGGTAACTGGCTGGATTAGATTTGTGCTACTTTTTGTGGAAAGGACATGGCTGGGCAGTTTTCCACTTTGTTGGTAGATCCCAGGGCTGTAGCCCTGCTGAAACAACTTGGCTAGGGGTGTGGCTTGTGCTGGAGCTTAAAGTCTTTAGCACTGTAGCCAGGATGCTGCTGGGGCCTATAGCCTTTGCTGTATCGAATGCGATCAGCTGCTTCTCTTTATGTAGAGTGAATGGAATTGGCTGAAAACTAGCATCTGTGGCCTCAAGAGGAGGCCGAGATTGATCATCCACTTGGCACTTCTAGCTGAGGATGTTACAGCCTTGTTTTTTTTTTGTACTCGTGTTGGATTCGGCCATCATTCTGGATGAGAATGCTTCCATCTTTGGTTAGTTACTTAATTGTCCACCATCATTCATGACCAAATGTGACAGGGCTATAGAGCTTTGATCTTATTAATTGGTTCTGGGATCATTTAACTCTGTTGCATGCTGCTTCTGCTGTTTAGCTTTTTAAAAACTTCTTTCATGGGATGTTGGCTTTGCTGGCAAGGCCAGCATTTATGCCCATCCCTAAATGCCTTTGAACCAGGTGGCTTGCCACACCATTTAAGAGTCAACCGCGTTGCTGCGGATCTGGAGTCATATGTATGCCAGACCAGGTAAGGATGACAGATTTCCTTGCCTAAAGGACAGAAGTGAACCAAATGGGTTTTTATGACAATCAACAATGGTTCCATGGTCAGCAATACTGAGACTAGCTTTTCGTTTCCAGATTATTAATTGAAGTTAAATTCCACCAGCTGCCATGGTGGGATTTGAACCCATGTCCCCAGAGCATTAGCCTGGGTCTCTGAATTACTAGTCCAATGATATTATCACTACCCAACTGTCTCCCATGCATGTAGTCTTTTCAGTTCAGGGTTTTTTTTTTGTTGGAAGAGGGGAAGAAGAGAATAATGCTGCAAAACAGTTCTGCAAAATTTCACTTTTTAAAATCCATACCCTGATATCCTCATTTTTAAATATTACATTCTGTAACTAATGCTATTAACTTTAATGATTGGAAATTCTTTCTCTTAGTTGTTTTAAGGACTGCTTTAACCAAAGCAGAGGCAGCATTGGGAAATATTGTTCAAGGTGCTGCAGAGCAGATAGCAGGTAATCAAGTCATCACCATAGAATATGCTTGACCCACACCTCAGTGTAAGATGGATTAGTTGTAGATTTTGCCATCCCTTTTTAGTAATCAGAGATTTCTCATCAGTTTCTTGTTTAGTATTCTTAATTCATGTTGTGTGTTCCAGAGATTTAAAAACCTAGTGCAAGAAATATGCTTTTCATTCAACTACACTTGAAGAATGTAGAACTAAAATATTATGCTTTATTTGATAAGGTCATGGCTGATTTGATTGTGGCCTCAACTCTATTTTCCTATAACCTTTGATACCCTTGTTAATCAAGAATCTATCTAATTCAGCCTTAAAAATATTCAATTACCCTGTCTCCACTGCTTTCTGGGGAAATTCTTCTCATCTACGTCCCAGTTGGGAGACCCCTTATTTTTAAACTGTGTCTCCTAGTTCTAGTCACTCCCACAGGGGAAACATCGTCTCGGCATCCACCTGTCAAGTCCCTTTAGAATCTTTATATGTTTCAATAAGATCACCTCTCATTCTTCTAAACTCCAATGGACACAGGCCTGACCTGTCCAACTTTTCCTCATAAAATAATCCCTTCATCCCAGGAATGAGTCGAGTGAACCTTCTCTGAACTGCTGCTGATGCAATTATTTAATTTCTTAAGTAAGATGACTAAACTGTACAGACTATTACAGGTGTGGTCTCATCAATGCCCTGTACGACTGTAGCAAAACCTCCCTACTTTTATATACTTCTCTTTGCAATAAACACCAACATACCATTTGCTTTCCTAATCACTTGCTGTGCCTGCATAAAAATATTTTGAGGTTCTTTGCTAAGACATACAGTTCCCTCCATATTGCACAGTTCTGCAATCTCTCAATTGAAATGATATATTGCTTTCTTATTCTTCCTGCCAAAGTGGACAAGTTCACATATTCCCACTTTTATACCCCATTTGCCAAATTTTTGCCCACTCACTTAACCTACCTAAAATTCCTTTGCAGACATCTTATGTCCTCTTCACAACTTACTCTCCTATCTATCTTTGTGTCATCAGCAAATTTAGCAACCATATATCCAGTCCCTTCATTCAAGTAATTGACATAGATTGTAAATAGTTGAGGCCCCAGCACTGATCCCTGTGAAACTCCACTAGTTACAGCTTGCCAACCCAAAAAAAAATTATCCCTATTTTCTGCTTCTTGTTAACTAACCAATCCTCTATCCATGGTACCCCCTGTACCACGCTTATGTTTGGGTAGTAATCTTTGATGTGGCACCTTATCAAATCTAAGTATACCACATCTACACGTTCCCCTTTATCCATGATGCTTGTTCATCAAAGAACTCCAATAAATTAGTTAAACATGGTTTCCTTTTCATAAAATCATGCTGATGCTACCCGATTGCATTTGGATTTTCTAACTGCCCTGCTATAACTTCCTTAATAATAGATTCTAGCATTTTCCCTATGACAAACTACAGACCTGTAGTTTCTGTCTTCCTCTTTTCTTGAATAGAGGAGTTATATTTGCTATTTTCCAATCTGTTGAGATCTTTCCAGCATCTAGGCAATTTTGGAAAATTACAACCACTTCTCAGCAGCCACTTCTTTTAAGATCCTAGGATGAAATCTATCAAGTCCTGAGGACTTGTCAACCTTTAGCTCTAATAGTTTTTTCAGTATCCTTTCCCTGATGATTGTTTTAAGTTCCTCTCTCCCTTTCACCTCTTGATTTACAAGTTTTTCTGGGATGTTATTTGTGTCTTTACAGTGAAAACTGACACAACAAACCTGTTTAAACCCTTCCGCCACTTCCTTATTTCCCCTTTCTTACTCTCTAGAGGAGCAATGTTCCCTTTAGTTACTCTTTTCCTTTTTATATTTCTGTTTTTATATTTCTAGCTATTTTTCTCTCATACTCTAATTTTTCCCTCCTCATTTTTGAGTCATTCTTTGCTGGTTTTAAAATTTTGACCTGTCACTAATCTTTCCAGTATTGTCTGCTTTTTCTTTCAATTTGATACCATCTTTAACTTCCATAATTAGCTGCAAATAGTGCATCCATCTCTTAGAGTCTGTCTTTCTCACTGGAATGTACATTGCTGAGTGTTATAAAATATCTCCTTAAATGTCTGCCACTGCACCTTACTGTACTACCCTTTGATGTAATTTCCTTATTCACTTTGGTCACCTCTGTCTTCATACCCTTGTAGGTGCCTTTATTTAAGTTTAAAACACTTGTCTTAGACTCGCTCTCAAATTGAATGCGAAATTTGATTGTGTTATGATCATTGCTACTTAGGGGCTCCTTCGCTATGATGTCATTAAATAAACATGTCTCATCGCACACGACCAAGGCCTAGAATAGCCTGCAGTCTGGTAGGCTCTAGAGTGTGCTGCTCGAAGTTGTTAGCTCAGTCATATGAAAGAAAGACTTGAATTTATGTAGCTCCATCATGTCCCAAAGAGTTTTACAGCCGATTAAGTATTTTTGAAGTATTAGTCACTGTTGTGATGTAGAAATTGCAATCAATTTGCGACAGCAGGGTCCAACAACAGCTGTGATAATACTTAGATCATCAGCTTTTAGTGATGTTGATTTAAGTGTTATATGAAATTTTAAACATGTAAATGTCTCCTCTCAGACACTTCATTTTGCACAGCTATGCTTAAAGGCATACTGTATATTGTGTATATATAAATACTTCTCAGGGTAGTAACTTAAAGAATACTGGGAGGTTATGTTCATATTTCAGTCCAATATTAACTTTCTCCAAATATTTGAGTGATAGCCTATCATAAAGTAGTAAATATGAAATAACATTCTTAACAACATATGGGGAAAAAAAATTCACAAAATATATGGTCATATATGGCAGTGTATTGGTGAGTATTGTAACCTTGTGGAAATATACAGCTGTGATTTGATGCTGGTATTTAACAAGCTGCAGTGTAAAATAGGCAGTAAATGTATTTATTTCAGTTTGATATGAAACTGAAGACTTCATTGTATTTTCCTGTTCCATCTAGGGCTGAGTACTGGACAAGTCATGAGACCTAATTTTGTTTTTCATGGACAAGTGGCAAGACCTGTTCTCTTGTGGATGAATTACTCAGTTTTAAGATCCTGTGATAGAAATCTATCATTTAATTTTGGCAAAAGTGTGTATGTTCAGGTCTACTAAAAAATTAGTCAATACAATATATTTTCAGCGTCTTGTGTGCGCTGTGCTTTATCATGGAACTTGTAAAGACAGGTGCTCCCATTCTGTACCACCTCTGAGCACAATTTCATCAAACCTCCCTTACCCAACCCCATCACTGAGAAGTGGCTGTAAAACAACAAATCCAAGTAACCAGTAATTATATTTGAAGCTGATTGTGTGAAAGCAGACATGAAATACCAGCTTTAATTGACCAACAAAGAAAACATCCCACACAATACCTGTACATCTGCCCTGACATAGACTCTCCCTCCTCTGCAGGCTCAAGTTCACACTGATTCACCGTTAGTTGCATTCCGCTATCATTTTTTTCATCCTTCCCTTTGCTAGCTGTATTTTCTGATACAATCAATCTGTTGTCTACCAACATGCCCTTTGCACTTCATCAGGCTGCAGTTTCCCCCTAAAGGATAGATGGTAATCTATATAGCATTATTACAGTGGCAACTCTATACCAGATTGCAGTTGTATATCTCTTTCCTCTTTCTGTCACCTTCTCCACACCACTTCTTCTCCGTCCCCCTTCCCTTTCCTTTCCCCTTCTGTACTGGACCCATCATTACCTCCAGTTCCCTACCTCACAACTGACCTTTCTCACTTCTGTGTGCTTTCTCTTCCTTCATCCCCTGCACTCATTTGTTCATTTCTCCCAACCTCCAACCCTGCACTGCCTTAAAAAATCAAAACGATGTTGACTACCTTGGTACAACGACATGTGTGATCAGTTAGTCATATAATAAAAGTTTTCCATATGGCATAACACTTGTATGACACATTTTCTTTTACACTTTAGCCATTGCAGCATTTTGTTGACTTTAGTGAATTGGTTCAAAGTAAAACAGCAACAAATCAGAACTGGAAGTAGGGAACTCAGAAATTAAAAGTGAGAAAAGGAGCCAGAAACCTGCTAACGAAAAGCTAATAAGAACAATCTGAGTAACTTGTAGAATTTCACATGGATCCCTTGGCTTTTTTCCAAATATTATAAGCTTTATCACCTCACCCTGTCACAGTATTTCTGTTTTGTTTTGCTGAAGAATGGCTTGAAAATATCAATTTTTAAAAAAATGCTAATTCTCAAAAAACTATAAACTGTTGCCAGGTGCTCAATTTTACTTAAGAGAGCAAGGGACAGAGAGCGTGCCTGCGCATTTTGAGGACAGGTATAAAGAGAAAATCATTCTGACGGTGAGGGTGAAAGACTGAGTGGGAGCAATTGAAAGAAAAAGAAAGATTTGGGCTTGTATAGCACCCTCCATAACCACAGGATACCCCAAAGATACAACCAATTAAGTACTTTTTTTGAAGTGCAGTCATAGTTGAAATGTAGGAAAATATGATAGCTATTGGAGAAATAAAGCACAGATTTAATATCAACCCAGTTTTTGTAGTAGGTATAAAGATAAGGCTATCTGTAATCACCATTATGGAGTATATTGGGCAGCACCTTCCGATGTCTGCACATACAGCGATAAATAGAGAAGTTGCTGTTGGATTGGCTCTGACCCTCCACAAGCTTTGTTGCATTGGTACCTCACTGAGAAACTTGGCATTAAAACACTATGAAAGGCCTGAAGTTGCTGTACATATCTATTAGATATCCATTAAACATGTCAGGAAAAGTTAGGACTAATCCAATGAAGTGCAAGTGAATTTTTAGTGGTGTGATCAGCTTTAATTGCTACCAAATCACCTCTGTCACTGAAAATGTACTTATGCAGGTGTAGTGTCTCATTCCTTCATATTTTAACTGTTGGTGATTTTGTGAAAATTATCTTTTTACTTTTTCCTTCTGTATCTTTTATCGGCAGGATGTCAGTTAGGCTCATTAATGAGTCAGTTGACACACTAATCCCTCAACCCATCTCAATGCAGTATTACCTCGGGGATTAAATGGGAGCCCCATGGCTTTCTTACACCTCCTGATTATCAGACACTCTGTGCCCCATTGATGGATCCGGATTCAGAAGGGGAGGGTGTTGCAGTGGTGCTGAAAGCACCCCTGCTCTTGTCTTCAACCTTCCAGCCCCACCCCCCATCCCACGAATTCCATCCCGCGAACCCTACCCTGCCTTCACTTATCTTTGGCCTGGGCAGATCCTGGGCCTGTGGAGTGTGTATTGCCAGCAGCTGACACCACTCCTGGGGAGGTGGTGGCATTGTGGTATTGCCACTGGACTGGTGTTCTAGAGACCCAGCATCTGGGTTCAAATCCCACCACAGCAGATGGTGGAATTTGAATTCAATAAAGTCTGATGATCGCAAAACCATTGCCAATTGTCATAAAATAAAACATCTGGTTCACTAATGTCCTTTAGGGGAGGAAATCTGCCGTCCTTACCTGGTCTGGCCTACATGTGACTCCAGATCCACAGCAATGTGGTTGACTCTGAAATGCCCTCTGAACAAGGGCAATTAGGGATGGGCAATAAATGATTGCTCACATCCCATGATCGAATATAAAAAAAAATCTTCAATCTAGTTGAACAGACACACTGTTGCTTGACCTGTTCCTACAGGTCACAGATGCCTTGCAAAGGTGCCTCACTGAAATGGTTTTCTAATTTCCGTAAGTTGCCATGCAGAAGCCCAATAAAAGTCTGTGGGCAGCTGTAACTATAATAAACAGCTAGCACCATTTATTCACTGCTGATTTCACAATTACAATGTCTTGTACTTTGCTATGTTTTTCTGTTAATTTCCCCAAGAAGCTGATTTCTGAAACACTTGGAGGCAAATTATATTTTGAAAACTTTTAAGCAGAGCTGTCTAATGACATCACCTGTATTATAAGCTTTGTGTTTGAGAAACCAATTATATTGCCTGAGTTATTAGGATGTGAAGATTCTAATTAATTACTTCTTTGTTAGTTATTGAATACCTACAACTGCAGTGCTAAAGTAAATCAATGGTGCCTGATAATACATTGCTTATTACAGGGCACATCACTCTATTTTTATAAAATCACCATATTCATGACTTACCATGAGCAATATAAGTTTTCTGTTTAACTGTCACATTCCACATGTAATTCTGTTACAGATGCAAAACTATCATATTTAAAAAGACATTAAGAAAGCCAAACATTGACTGGGAGCCTTCTGATTCACCTGAGCCATTTGTGAACAGCTACAGTTATCTGAATACACATGTTTAGATTACGCTCAAACAGGAGAGTTTGAAGAATTTTGATGCAGCACTCACAGCCCTTTAGGGGAAGAGAGCCACAGAGTCCCATTACCCCTTATGTGGGAAAAAAGTGCTTCCTGATTTCACTCTTAAATCGCTTAACTATAATTTTAAGATTGTTCTGCATTCTAATTCAGACCTTAGGGCACATGCCCCTCACTTCTGGTTCTAACATTTGTGAGCTCATAATAACAGCTATGGAACAACCACAAACCACATATAGGAGCAGAAAAGATGGTGAGCCTTGACACAATTGAGTTGGTGTCTGGTGGAATGCAACTTTGCTTATTTAAAGAGATGATACCTTAAAAATTGGAATTGTTCCACATTTGGGACATTGGAACAAATTGGACATTAGCCTGTACATTTGGAAAATGTGGATAACATGGAAGAGGTTTGGAATGGCATGAATAAATGCTTTTGGCTATCTTTATTTGTCAATCTCTTTTTTGTTTTTCTGTTTCTCTTTGTCCTTTTCTTTCTCAATTTTTGCAGTATCATATTTACAAGCTTGCTTTCTCTCATTAAGGTGATAGATATGAGCAGCGAATAATATGGAATGTTCACTACCACTATGGATTCCAGGATAACATTCTCTTGTTTTTTTTCTCACCTACCAGTGAAAGAAAGCAATAGGGATTCCTCGCATTAACAGCAGTCAAAATAGACATAAGGTTACAAGTCTTTGCCAGGAGGGTATTTGACAACTGCCAGATGCAGGAGTGTTAGTAAGCTTTAGTATAAGTTCATAACATACATTACAATTGTTTTTGCAGACACAGAGCAAATAGTTTTGTGTGTAAACATTTATGTATTGTTTCTCAAGGCTGACCAGCTGTTCTTCCTTTTATAGTGTTTGTCAAGAATATTTTCTGAATGGTGGAATGAAGAAAGTACTTGAAAAAGATGAGAAAAGGGCCAGGCTTGCTATTGCCATGGCTACCCCAACCTTCAATGTGCAAACACCTGAAAAGAAAGACGATCATTCTGCCTCGAATGGTATATTAATGAGTCTGGATGCTTCCATTACAAAGTAGGTGACAGCAGACGTTTTTAATTTCAAATGAAATGGTATTCTGCTAAGATTCTGGCAATTTGAAACGATGCTGAAATAAAATGGATTAAACATCTCTTGGAACTGCATTCACTTATGTAATCTGTGTTAAAGATGGTGAGAAACAGATGGATCATAATTATGTAATCTCACACTTAAGGTTTGTTCAAATAAAAAAAACCACTTCAGAATGTAGTCGAAGAATGTGAGAATGTAATTATTGATTTTGGACAGTATGATAATTAGGGGTGTATTTTCCTCCTTAATTCTTACAAAGTAGAACTGAGTACAAAGAAGCTTTCCTTGCATTCTATTCATCTACATTTTTGGTAAAGTTAACAAATGGAATGAAATGATGTGAAATAAGACCTCACATTATATTAGAATGGAAATATACATAAATGAAATATTAGTTCACAAGATACTGTAAATCAAAAGTTATGGCTAATTTGAATCAAATTGATCACAATCTCTATCTTATTCGAAAAGAAAAAGTGATGAGAAAATGGCAGGATATGCCACTCCTTTGCATAATAGTGTGTAAGGTAGTTCACCGACTGTGGTGCAGTGATGTATGTTGTGGAAATGGCCAAAATACCAAAAATTGAATTGTTCCAAATAATGAATACATTATTATAATAATAACAATGAAATGCTATATTGCAGCTTTCAGAAATAGTGCACTTCTTTCAGTACTAAGATCATCACAAACCTCCATGTTTGGCTAAACCAATTCAAACATTTGTATATTAATACTAAACATTTATAAATATGAATTCCAATAATTTCAAGTTATTTTTTTAAATCCGCAGATAATATGTACATTGCATAAAATATATATATGTGCATTTCATGGGATAGTTGGCGTTTTCAATCCTGAAATTGTATTAACTTATATTAAATGACTGATCATAAGTGTGATCAGTCTTATTTGTGAATTAAGTGTACAAAAACAGCACCAAAAAAAAGGAATCAAGGAGTGTGCATTTCAGGAGCTTTGCATATTGAGTTTGAACTATGCTTCTGAGGAAGACTGATAACTAAAGGGTTTAAACCAATATTCTTGTATTTCTCGTGTAAAGTATTTGTTCAATATCATACACAAATTGTTTGCCGCTAACAATTTGTTTAGCTCCACTGTTATAAATGCTTCAAACATATGTCTCATTGATTGGAAGATGTATCAATTATGGCAAATTTTCAAAAGGAGGTAGGTCATGCATCAGCAGATGGTTTTAACTGATCAAACATTCTATCATTTGATTATGTTCTAAGTCCTGAGATAGTGCCTTCTCCTGATTGCAGTCTTGCAACTAAACTTTTAATGTTAAATGATTTCCAGAGAACTAACTTTGAAGAGAGAGATTTTGGAGGAAATAACAAGAAAAAAAATTACTGTTGTTTCGAAGACCACCCTAATTTTTTTCTTTTATAGTGCATTATTATACACAAAATATATCCAATGTACTTGGTCTAACTGGAGCCTTCTTTAATACGTCTAATAACCTTTAATAAATCAATGTCTTAACTGATTTTATTTCACATGGATTCAATATACAAGATCATAACTCTGTAACCCTGTTATGATGACCTTTTATGCTAAATGAGTTCAGTGGTATTATCTTTCACCCCTGTTGCAATTAATCAATTTCCAGCTCTAGTGAGTTGTTTCGAAAACCACCCTCATCTATTTTTTTGTTCATTGGATGTGGGCGTTGCTGGCTAAGCCAGCATTTATTGCCCATCCCTAATTGCCCATCAGAGGGCATTTAAGAGTCAACCACATTGCTGTGGGTCCAGAGTCACATGTAAGGACAGCAGATTTCCTTCCCTAAAGGCCGTTAGTGAAACCAGATAGGTTTTTACATCAGACTTTTAATTCCAGATATTTATTGAATTCAAATTTCACCATCTGTTATCAGAGCATTACCCCGGGTCTCTGGAATACTAGTCAGTGACAATACCATTATGCCACCGCCTCCCCAATGCTGCAGCTTCAGTGCTACACAAAGTAGAAAAAGAAAACAGCTGAAGAGACAAAAAGCAGAAAGACAATGGAATAAAAATGAAAAGAGGAACAGACATGAGAACGAAGGAGACGGCAAGAAATGGAAGTGAAGGATTGAGAGAATCAGAAGTGAGGAAGAGAAACACAATTACAGAAGAGATAAGCAGAAATGTGAAAAAGAAAAGGGAAAGGAATGCAAAGTGAAGCAGCGAGAGAAAAGTTAATGAAACAATAGAGAGAGACTTTTTTTCCTGACTTGCCACTGCTGGTATAATTAACTAAAATGTCTTGAGCGGCTGAGGTTTTGGAGGCCTCAGCCCAAAATTGTTTCAAGCTACTAAACAGATCATTTTGAAATTAAAATCAAGAATTATAATTGGCTAGAGCAGGCTTTGGACCTTTAAATGTTTTACTGAACAGAATTAATATTGTGACATCTGTTGTCTACGTGCTTAATTTTTTAAGGTATCATCTCTGAACATGTGGTTTCCCTTGCCCCAACAGATGTGCTGTCAATTTGAGGAAAATAGTTTTGCCTTTTACCTTTGAGAAAATCAAAGCAGGTTTTTAAAAATAGCAAAACAGTAATAATTAGAAAGCAGCTAACTAAATGGCCAGCTTTTGTAAGCAGCTAGCATTGTCAGTCCAAGCACTGCTGCTTTGACTATGTGCCATCTTTCTGCACTATACAGTATGTGGTCTAACAGAAACAAGTCTCGCTACAATGCTGCTTGCTGTGTTGGCACTTAAGCATTGCCATGCATAATCTTTAGTAGTGATTCAACTTGACAGGCAAAGAGCTGGTGTTTTAATGAAGCATGCTATTCACTGAAAAGAGCTACCAGTATACGAATACTATTTATCAGGACATCCAACAATTTAACAAATATGATGGCGAGCCACACTGTTTTACTGTTAATTTTGTAAATTAAGTGTTCAGTAGAAATATAATATTGTCTGTTTTTTGACAAGCAATATTCTATGACAAATGAAAAATCCGAAAGTTAGCCTTATTCAAGATGATTGAATTGCTTGCAAACATAGTCACAATTAAGCTTTAGGCAGAAATTCTAATAATATGCTGAACCGCAAAGAAAGATTCCAAGATTGAACTACTGTACTCTTTTTTTCCAGCTAAAACCAGATATGATTGGCAAAAAAAGTGGAGGCAGCATGAGGATTTTTTTTTACACGCAGCAAGTTATCATGATTTAGAATGCACTGTATGAAAGAACAATGGAAGCAGATTCATTAGTAACTTTCAAAAGGGAGCTGGATTGAAGGGAAAAAAAATACAGGGCTATGGGGAAAGAGCCAGGGAGTGGGATTAATTGGGTAGCTCTACCAAAGAGGGACACAATAGGCTGAATAGTCACTTTCTATGCTGCATCGTTCTATTAAATCATAAGCGCTGTGCTGTTATCTACAGTCCCTCTCCCAAATATGTATGTGTGTGTGTGTGTGTTGGGGTGGGCGGTGGGGGAGGGAGTGGAAGTATAAACAGAGCTATTTAGTCTGCATTTGAAAACTAGCTATTTACCTTTCATTGAGTATCTGTTCTAAAAATGTTACCTATTGTGCAGCCACCTTGGATCATCATTTACTGAGCAGTATTGTTCCTTCCTTCAAAAATCCTTGTTAGTGCACCCGGTCTAATTGGACAAAAGATTTTTTTTTTAATAATTGTTTTTCAGTTAAGTTCATGTCCAGGAGGAAGATTGTTTGATTTGGTCCTGAGAAATACTGTGGGACAGATAACTGATGAACTTGGGAACAGTGACTATAACATAGACTTAATGTGAAGATAGATTTGGATAATTAAGGTTCAAAGGTAAGGGAGCTGGAGTGGAAAAGACTGTTCAATGAGAAAGAAGAGATCTGTTCAAATTAACTCGGCAGAAAACTTAGTGAAAAAGGAAGATGGCTCAAGAGTGGCAAATCTTCAAATATTAGAATGCACGATAGATAAATTAAGTAAAAAAGCAAAAGTTTCCTAGGTAAATAGATGACAAATAAACCGAAGCTTGAAAGGGAGGCTACTCGTATAACTAGGACCAACATTGTGAGAGAAAATTGTAAGGAATATAGAAAGTGAGATGAAAACTGAGTTTAGAGGGGCAAAAGGGAATATGGAAAAGGCCAACGAATAATGTTGGAGGGAAGTATTAAGGGTTATTATGCATATGTTAAAATTAAATGACAAATTAGAAGGAAAACTTTTCAAAGATAAAGATGGAAAACTAGTTGTGGAGGATGAAGGTATGATGGAGATGTTAGTAAAATATTGTCTGTTAATTGTTACAAATGATGGTGGAAGTGAAAATGTCAATGAAAGACAGAAGGCAGTGGAAAAATGGATTGAAGTAACATAGAAGAAATTTGTTATTTTCCCACAATGGTCTCACATTAAGCTAACCAATAGTTTACCAGTTTACTCTTTTCTGCTTTCTTGGACAAGATAACATAGAGAAGAAAATGGTTATAAAAATATTAGCAGAATTCAAGGTGGTTATGCAGCTGGGCCGTGATTAGATATATTTTGAAAGAATTCAGAGAGGAGCTAACGGAGGCTCTGACAAAACAATTTAAGCCCTTTTCAGATATGCAAACTGTGTTTGAAGATTGGTTTGTAAATAGTGTAGAGCTCTGTCCAAGAAGGCGGAAAAGAATAAACTTCTAAACTATAGATCATTATGGGAAAATGTTTAGGGCTGAGCCCACTGTTCAGAGTCAGGAGAAGGTCGTGAATGACCATGCAATTAAATCTTGTCTCCTTTTCCACCACTCTTATCCAATATCAAGTGTGATAGTAAAAAGAACACCCTTATAACCCATAACTCGAGATCAAATTATTGCGTATTTGGCAATGTGTCAGATGTTCAAGAATAACCAGCAGAGACTTTTTAATGGCAAATTGTATTTGGCAAATTTAATCAAGTGTGTTTTGAAAGGAAATGACTATTTAAGTAAAGGAAATAATGTACTGTATCAGTTTTCAGAAGATATTCAGTAAACTATCTCTCAGGAGGCTTGCAAACAAAGTCCAAAGTATTGCATGAGAAAAAATGTGGCAGCGTGGATCGAAAGCTAGTTGGTGTTAAGGAAACAGAGGACTATAACTAATAGAAACTCTTTCGAGTTATCAGCAGTCTCAGATCGCAACTCATTCGAGTACAATCACAGTTCTTGGTTTCCGGGAGTGGGACATGAACTCACAACCCTCTGATTCAAAGGCGAGGGTGCTATGAACTGAGCCACAGCTGACACCTCTATAACTAATAGAAACTCTTTCGAGTTATCAACAGTCACAGATTGCAACTCTTTTGAGTACAATCACAGTTCTTAGTTTCCGGGAGTGGGACACGAACCCACAACCCTCTGATTCAAAGGCGAGGGTGCTATGAACTGAGCCACAGCTGACACCTCTTATAACTAATAGAAACTCTTTCGAGTTACCAACCGTCACAGATTGCAATTCTTTCGAGTACAATCACAGTTCTTGGTTTCCGGGAGTGGGACATGAACCCACAACCCTCTGATTCAAAGGCGAGGGTGCTATGAACTGAGCCACAGCTGACACCTCTTATAACTAATAGAAGTTGCTCAGATTGGAATAGGGTTGGAATTGGTACACCTGAGGTCAATACTGAGTCCACTATTTTATTTTCTTGATAAACAAATATGTATACATATGTGCTTTTGATTTGGGCATGGACAGTGCAGTATTAAAGTTTGCTGATTTATTTATTCATTCACACTATGTGGGTATTTCTGGCTAAACCAGCATTTCTTGTCCATTCATCATTGCCTTTGAGAAGGTGGTGGTGAGTCGTTGTCTTGAACCATTGCAGCCCATGTGGTGTAGGTATATCCACTGTGCTTTAGAAAGGAAGTTCCAGTATTTTAACCCGCGACTTTTGTTCTGGTATAGGTAATATAGTTCCAAGCCAGGGTGGTGTGCGACTTGGAGGGGAACTTGCAGGTGGTGGTGTTCCCGTAGCTCTGCTACCCTTGTCCTTCTAGGCGGTAGAGGTTGCAGGTTTGGATGGTGCTGTCGAAGGAGGCTTGACAAGTTGCTGCAGTGCATCTTGTAGATTGTACACACTGCTGCCATTGTGTGTCAGTGGTGGAGCGAGTGAATGTTGAAGGTGGTGGATAGGGTATCAAGTGGGCTGCTTTGTCCTGGAAGGTGTTGAGCTTCTTGAATGTTCTTGGAGCTGCACTCATCCAGGTAAGTGCAGAGTATTGCATCACACTCCTGACTTGTGCCTTGTAGATGGTGGACAGGCTTTGGGGTGTCAGGAGTTACTCACTGCAGAATTCTCATTCTCTGACCTTCTCTTGTAGCCACAGTATTTATATGGCTGGTCCAGTTATATTTCTGCTCAATGGTAACCCCAGGATTTGATATTTGAGGATTTAGCGATGGTAATGGTAATGCTGTTGGAACAATAAGGGGAGATGGTTAAATACTCTTTCTTTTTGGAGATAGTCATTGCACAGCATATGTGTGATGTGAATTTTACTTGCCACTTATTAGCCCAAACCTGAATGTTGTCCAGATCTTGCTGCATATGCTTCAGTATCTGAAGAGCTGCAAATGATTCTGAACATTGTGCAATCATCAGCAAACGTCCCCACTTCTGATCTTATGATGGAGGGACACAAAAGAAGGGGTTTTGACAAACTTTGAGATGTACTGTAAAAGATTTCAAAGTGACATTGGTTGAAGTACTGCACTTTCCTTCACCTCCACAGGGTTATTTGCCTTTCTGACCCCACCTCTCTCCACCATTGAAACCTGAGTCCAGAACTTATTTTGAGGCTCAACTTCTCAAATGTTCTTACGGTTGACCTCCCTACCTCAGTCTTCCTCAAGTCATAACTCATTCAAATTGCCATAGCTGGCATACATAACCATATAAGTTATTGTACCCGGGTCAATTTTGTCCTCTTTGAGCTCCATTTGCTTCCTGTGTCACAATCGGGAGTCTTCAATCATCCTTTCTTTTAAATTCCGCCATGGCCTCACACACTGTCTTTGTGATCTCCGCCTGCTTTGCACCTTACATGCATCTTTTTGGCGGCTTATCATTCAACCAGTAGCTTCTTGCCCTATGGAACTCTTTGCCTAGTTCCCTCCTTTAAAATCCTCCTCAAAACCCTTCCCTTAGGCTTTGAACCTTGTTTCATTTTCTGTGCATCTTCCTGTAAGTGTGATGAGCTATAGAAACATAAGTTGTTGGTATGTGATGTGATTGGGTTGTGATATTTAAAAGTCTAAAGTCATTAATTGTTTCCCAATATGTGATAATGTATGTACTTAAAAGAAAGTATATTTCTTGTCCGATACTGTTGTAAGAAGAAAGTAAAGTGGCTTAAAACAAATAATTGGACTGAACATAACCAGTTTAATAGACTAATAATCACATTGATTCAAAACTTTGGTCAGTATAGTTGATATGTGAGGGTAATATGCAGATGCACATAGTTTATGATGGGCAGGTTTCAAGCAGATTAATTAGGTGAATATTTTTATTCTGAATGACTGACTCATTTGGTTCCCCTGTGTCCTTGGTAAGACACTTGAAAAGTGTTCTGCACTTGTTGCCATACAAAATTATGACAACATTGATGCAGTACTTGTCTGGTAGTCTTGCCTTAAAGAGGGTTAGCTTCATAAACCGATTGTCGTGATTTAGAATCCGAAGGCTGTCAGGGATTGTAATGAATGTTGTCAGTGCTCTGGTACAGTGCTGGCTAAAATGTCTACGTAACTGGGATATTCCATTTTGAGGAGAGAGAGAGATGGGAAGAACTAATTATCTGTATTGCACCAGCAAGCGCACTTCTTGTCAGTTGATGATCGAGCACTAGCATTGGTTGCCTGAACAACCCACCATGCCCTTTGATTTGAAGAATGAGCAGTCATATCTTCGTGCTTTGCTGGTGGGATTAGGGAAAACTTTGTGTCTCTCAACACTTTATTACTTTCAATGTTATTTGTTCTCTGCTTTTTTTAATGCATCTTTTCATAATAAAATTGAAACTTGAAAGTGTTAATCCAGAAGTATGACTCCTATAGCTTTGAGCAGAAAATCATCTGATTGTTCAGCCATAGAAATACAGAAATGAATTGTAGGTGGCTTCTGATTAACTTTAGCAGCGTGACTGACTAACATTATGTTGGGAAAGCTGTGTGTGTTATCTTTTGCACTTATGTTGTCATTATTGTTTGATCTAAAGAGCTTGTCACAGCAAAGGCAAGGATGTTTGCATTTTTGAGTAATGTGTTACCTGTAATTAGATTAGAATTGGAAAAAAATATAAATTGTAGTTAATACTTGTGTAGTTAGTCGAACACTTTCAGTGTTGCATTATAGGTTCTTTAGATGTCTTAAAGAGATCTTGAGACTTGTATATTTAAACATGAACCATTTATTGTTACCTTTAACTATCTACTGATCCCAGGTTACAACCATGCATAGTGCTATTACCTCCATATTACCTCTGGCTGCTTCCAGAGTGTTCAATCTAGACTGTTTTCTTAGTCATTACCATGGGCTGGATTTTGCCGTCGGCGAACAGGGGGCAAGGCACGCAAAATGACACGGGATGATGTCGGGGGGAACCCCCAACGTCATCCCGCCCCATTTAAATTTTCAGGCAGGTGGGGGCACAGCAAAATCAGCTGTGCACCTGCCGACCTGTCAATGGCCAATTGAGGCCATTGACAGGATAATTAAAACAATTAAACGTTAACCTTAAGGTTGGTGGGCAGGCCAGGAGCCCCGGCGGGCTTCTGAAAAAAACATGAAACCTCATCCACCAGCAAGATGAGGTTTCATGTAGGGTTTAAAAAACTTTAATAAATTTTTTGTGAAATTTATTAACATGTCCCATCTCGTGTGACATTGTCACATGAGGGGGACATGTTAAGGATTTTTTTATTTTTCTATTTTTAATGTTTGAACAAGTGTAAGCAATCTCCCTGAGGCAGCACTTAGCCTCAGGGAGATGTGCGCTCTTTTGTGCGCATGCGCACGAAAGAGCGCACTCTCGCATTTGGGGAATGCTTCCCGCCGGGCATCACGCTGGGCGGGCCTTAATTGGCCCGCCCGCTTAAAATTGCGGCAGGGCCCGCTTCTCCGGCGGGGATCGGCTCCCCGCCTGCCGGAGATTGGGTCGGGCCCGCCCGCCCGTTGGCAGAAAATTCTGCCCCATGTGACTCTTTACATCATATCATGGGCAGTGCTTTTCTCAAGGTCCTACATTAACCCTTGCTCTGCCGAGCACCTTTAAATTACGATGGCATGCAGGCACCTCATACAACATCCCCCTTCTCCAAAAAAAACTTTCCTTACCTATAACTACTTGTAATGTAATCTTTACTTGATATCCCTGCTCCCCCATCTCAAGCCTCTGACTTTATAAATTCAGACGATCTTGAGGCTTGACAATTTTTCCACATCTTGGTGTGTCACGTCTAGAGGAATGGTAGTGGTACTCTGTGTTTCTGGTACTTGGCTATCTCCATTTGATTTTCTTCTTGCACTCCTTTGAGTTGAGTTTCTCTTTACTAACAACTCATCTGCTTTTTAGGACATTGTGAGTTTGTCCCGTTCCTTCCGACAGGAATGTGTATTCCTTTCGTTCCTAGAGTGGACTCGAATTTTGTTTTACCATAATGTCTGCCATGTTCTTGCTGGACATAAACGTTTCACAAATGGAACCTTCATTTCCACTTGTCTCTCAATTTCAGCCAAACACTTGTTTGCTATTTTATTTTGAAATCCTTTTGCAAGCTTATGAATAGTTCCATTCAGCTCAGCCTTTCCTTCTTCTAGTGCCTTGCACTTCAATGTTGGATTTACATTTTCCAATCTTATTTCTGTTGGTTGTTTCTCCATTCACAACAGAACTTTGCCCTTGTCCTTCATTTTGATTTCACTGTTGACCCAGGTATGTCTCCGGTGAAGTCTTAACTTGTTTCAGTTCTGTAATTGTGCAATTCATGACTTCATTAGCCACTCGCAGTTTGGAAAATTTGACGGCTTTTCCTTTCAATGCCTCCTCTTTTCCGTTCAACTGCTTCTTCAGCTCTTCAATCTGTTTCTTGTAGCTTCTGGCTTCCTCCTGAAATATGGAACATTGCTGAGTCTTCTATGCCAACTGGTTCTTCAGTTTGTTCAGAGTGATGTTAAAATTCATTTCCCTCCTCTCCGTAATTTTCCAGATGAATAAATTTTGTTCTAAGTAATTCTTGTAGCGTGTGTTGGTCTGTCAACAGGTTTTCCTTTTCTTTATTAAGCTCGCTTGCTTCATTGTGAGCTTTCCTGTAATTCAGCAGTCTCCTTGAGTTTCTTCTGCTGTGCTTCAATTCTACTATTTAAGACAGTCTTCATTTCTTCATGTTGTTGAATGGCTATGCATTCCTTTTGCATTTGATCTTAAAGGATAATCAACTGTTCATTCAACTGTTTATTTTCTTGTTTACCCCTTGCCAACTCACTCTGAGCTTCATTGCATCGTTTCGTTGCAACTGATAATTCCAACGCAGCATTTTCTGAAGTAATGTTCAACATCCTTTTTAGCTCCTCACGCTTTTCCATGGCTACATTTTGATTCTCCAAGGAAGTCTTTCAGGGTCGCAACTTCTTTGCGTGCCATTTCTGCCTGATGTTTTGCCTGGCTATACATCTGGTTGAGTTTTCCCAACTCGCGCTTTGATTTGCCAACTTTTTAAAAAATTCATTAATGGGAAATGGGTGTCGCTGATTAGGCCAGCATTTTATGACCATCCCTAATGGCCCTCAAGAAGGTGATGGTGAGCTGCCTTCTTGAATCGCTGAAGTCCATGTGGTGTAGGTACACCCACAGTGCTGCTAGGGAGGGATTTCCAGGATTTTGACCCAATAACAGTGAAGGACTGGTAATATATTTCCAAGTCAGGATGGTGAGTGGTTTGGAGGGGAACTTCCAGGCGGTGGTGTTCCCATCTACCTGCTGCCCTTGTCCTTCTAGATGGTAGTGGTCGTGGATTTGGAAGGTGCTGTTGAAGGAGCCTTGGTCAGTCCCTGTAATGCATCTTATAGATGATACACACTGCTGCCACTGTGCATCGGTGGTGGAGAGATTGAATGTTTGTGGATGGGGTGCTAATCAAGTGGGCTGTCCTGGATGGTGTCAAGCTTCTTGAGTGTTGTTGGAGCTGCACTCATCCAGGTAAGTGGGGAGTATTCCATCACACTTTTGACTTGTGCCTTGTAGATGGTGGACAGGCTTTGGGGTCTTTTGATGCCCCCCGCCCCTCGCTGGGGTCTTTTGATGCCCCCCGCCCCTCGCTGGGGTCTTTTGATGCCCCCCCCCCCCCCTCGCTGGGGTCTTTTGATGTCCTCCCCCTCGCTGGGGTCTTTTGTCACCCTAGGTGCTTTATTGGGAGTTTAAAATATCTATCAAGGCCTTTTAATATCTCCCCAAATGTTGTCGTGTATGGATCTTTACATTGGCTGTCGAGTACTTCACCAGCAAATGAATCAAAGACGAATGAAAACTTATCAGCCTGTACTTCTTCTGATTCTTTACTTAACCCTGTAAATCTCCTGTAAACTAAAAATTGCCTTCTCCAAGATTCCCACTCTTGGGTCTGGTTTGGTCCTATCCATAGCACAAATGCATCTGGCTCTTCTAATTTGCCATTTTTCTTTTCTTGTAGTTACTGCTTTAAATGTCGTTACCCCTTTAAGACTATCAGTGAAGTAACCGTTTTTTTCACTCGGGGTGTCAGCTTTCCATGCTGTGAGTTTCCTGTGCCTTTTCGGGTTATGGCGGGCTTTCCGGCGATCATGGCTGCTTTTGTTTTTGAACTTCTAAACTTTCAAGGTGGAAGTATTGCTTTTCTGAGATTCTTTCCTTTTTTCTGCAGATCCTCTTTGGAGTTTTAGTAAGCTGGCCATCCAATTGGGGCCTGTTTTTTTTAACTTAAAGCGACAGCATTTCTCTCCTCTGTTCTGCCTGCCCTTTGCTTTTTCTTTTAGGTAACTTCCTTTTCTTATTCAGCAGCTTCTTCTTTACTCTGCAGTTTTTCTTCTTAAACTTTTGACTCTGCCAGCCAATTTTTTTTTTTAACTTCAGTGCAGTTTGGTCATCATTGCTGCAATCTATTGAGCCCTGGGACCACCGCCTATTCTATAATGCAAGCACAGCTTTTTTATAACCTAGCTCACCATTTCGTAAATTGTCCAGTTTTTTTTTAATTTCTGTAATAGACTTCCACTCACTTTGGTGGATTCCTCACTTCCAATTGAAGCTTCTTCAACTTTTTCTTCAAGTTTTCTTCTTAGGCATGCATGTTAGGCTTCAGCTGCTTTTAGTGTTTCATACCTTGGGAATCTGTTCTGCGTCCATGCATTTAGCTGCCACCTTTCATATCACCGTGGATCACCATGTCAGATTATGGTACTATTTCTGATGTGATAATATTTTAGAAGAGACCACCACTACTGGCCATGTTGTCTTATTAGTTTTTTAGATGTCTCAATGATGAGATCTTGAGACTTGTATACTTAAACATGAATCGTTTATTGTTAACCTTTAACAATTTACAGATCCCAGGTTACTGTCATGCATGGTGCTGTTGCCTCAATACAGGCTGCTTCCAGAGTGTTCTCTCTAGACTCTCCTGTCAGTCCATTACCATGTGACTCTATATATCATACCATGGGCGGTGCTATTCTCCAATCCCACATTAACCCTTGCTCTGGCAATGGCATCCAAGCACACCATACAACATTCAATACCTGGATTTTTGTTTATGTTTGCCTACAGAATAAAGAATGGTATACTGTTAAAGTGTACATAATGTAGTTTGGCATGTGAGAGGTGTTTTATTTTGTTAGTAAGTTGACTTGTGGCCAATTGACAGGGCAGAATTGCAGAGTGGTTTTGGAAATTAACTAAAGAGTAGATTTAACACCAGAAAGAAGTAAGCAGCCCCACAGTTTTGAATGCAGAGAAAAGGAAGGGTTATACAATGCCATATTTGCAGCAGAGGAAGAAAAAGAGATGATCTAGACTAGCACTGACCATGTGAACACTGATTTAAAATTGAGAGGTACAAGAAAGTTAACGAAGGAGAAAGTGGTGTGAGGTTAGTGGTGAGAGGTTGTGTACGGAATAACAAGCTGTTTCTAGGGTTGCAAGAAAGGTGTTAATTTCCTTGTCCATTATTCTGGGCAAATTAATATTAATTTAACAAGAGACCATGTTACCAAAAATGAAGCAGTGTATTGCATTCTAGTGCTCAAGGTTCTTATGCATCACCCATGATGAGCAGGATATGCCAAGTATGAACCCAGAGCAGCTGTAAAGCTATTTATGCTGGTAAAGTTATGAATTATTTACCTGAGAGATTTTGATCACTATCCCTTGAGTGAACTTGAGTAAAAATTTTGCTCTTACTCTGGCAGCAAACTTATTGGCTGGGTATGAGAAAATGAGTCATATGTTACTTAAAAACTTATACATGCAACTTGGCACGTAATCAGAAAGGCTTATTATAAGCTGTTGAACACAGATGGGCTGCTCAGTATTAGAAAGATCTTTTGGTGCTTCATATTTTGGATGAATGGCATTGAATGAAAAATGCTTACTGTGCAATCCTACCAGACTCAGAAATTATTTGGCACTTGGCATTACCTTAGATAGGGAAGATACACTTACAGCAACTGCCTATCTAAGATCAAGCTTAATGCCTTTTGGGACAAATAATATAACCCAAGAATACTGTTTCCTTATCAAAAATGTCAATGTCATTCATGTAAACGCACAGTAGTTTTAAACCTGACCAACCAGTAAATTATTCAAAAGGCATTGGAACATGCTGGCCTAGATTTTGTGGTAGTAATGACGGCTAAACCGTCAGCACTCGCTGTCATTACTCCTCTGAAACTGACAGTGACTTCTGGAGTCCACACACGAGCAGTTAAACACAGAAATCCAGAAGTTACTGCCAGTGATTCTACACTTTTTTCCACAAGGTGCAATGTTGAAGTCCCCCTCCCAATGGTGCTATCAATTGAAAATCTGTGAACTAACAAGGTCTTCCACTCTTATACTCTTAATACCATTATAAAAACCTTTGAAGTCACACCCTGTTGACTGAGATGTAACTGGGTTTTTAACTGTGAATTAAGTCCATAGTCACTGACAAGCAGCTTCATTGGCCCTAGAAGAGCAGTTCCAAATTTGGTGGAGGTCAAATTTCTCCATTTAAAAAAAAATCCACAATTTTATTTTTAAAAAATATTTTATACTTTATCTTATACCTTAATCCCACATGTACCTTCCAATTGTTTATGTTACCATCTGTAAAACTTTAAAATGAAAAGTGAAGGGTTTTTACTTTTTGGTTTACTGTCTATGAGAATAATTCATTGTGATTGGCTGCTTACACTGCTTTATGATGTCACTGCTGCTGGATGCCTGGAGAGCCCCTTGACTTGGCACCAGCTTCAACTTGGCATTTGAAATGGGGAAGTTTGTGCAACAGAGATCGCTAGATCCTCTTGGGCAGATTCCTTCAAAGTCAGCTGCAGACACTTGCTTCACTGCTAACCACAAAATCCAGCCCAATGTGAACATTGCAGAGCCCAAATGATAGCAGCTTGAATTTGAACGACTTTCTGTTGGAGTCATATATACCATTCAGATCAGCTGTTTGGATGTACAACACGTTTCAATATTTAGAAGCCAAATCCAGTTTGCTAATATACTTGGCTTCTGTCTAAAAGTCTAAAGGGCCATTCACTCAAAGCACCAAAACTTGCTTGTAAAGGTCATCTCCTTTTGTAGTTGATTTAGGTTCTAGCCTTGACCACAGGAAAGCCCCAAGGCCTTCAATCTGATGGCAGATTATTGCCTGCTAGCATCTTCTAGTATGTTGGCCTACAAGTCCTCTTTTTTACTGGTAATAAAGGGTTAAGGTAATGAGAGCAGCCTCTCCTGTATCGTCACAATGTGCAATCATATAAGTCCACCTCAGTTTGTCACAAAGTAGAATGGAAATTCACATGGGAGTTCCAACAAATCAGTTTCACCTTGGCTCATTGCACGAGGCCTGTTCTACAATTATTTTAAGCTGTTCTTCACCATCTCTCAGTAATATCAGATAATTGCCTGTCTATCTTACACTGTACATCCTATGTCTACTATGGAGCAAATAAAACGAAGGGGTCCTGCAGTATGATTTCTGTCCAAGTGAAAGCT
Source organism: Cetorhinus maximus (assembly GCF_964194155.1). Classification (NCBI taxonomy): domain Eukaryota; kingdom Metazoa; phylum Chordata; class Chondrichthyes; order Lamniformes; family Cetorhinidae; genus Cetorhinus; species Cetorhinus maximus. Next base: position 35,150,565 of record NC_135900.1, read on the forward strand.
GCCTGCTGAGCACTTTTTTCATCCATCATTTATTGTTGAATTGCATTCAGTCACATTGTCAGTATGGGTCCAGTGTGATTTTGTATGATGAATGAATTAAATGGCCTAGCAGGAAAGCCATTGACAAATTTTCAATGAATCAACATTCTTGACAGCATTGTCTCACCAGCATTTGCATTTCATGTTAACTACCCTAGTGGGCC